>NW_009258281.1:278750-298648 GCF_000687185.1 Egretta garzetta | reverse complement strand
TTATTTAACACTGCAATTACTACTCATCTTGAATCTTACTGACACTTTCTCTAACAGTTATTCTACCAAAATAGTTTTCATTTGCTTTTTGGAAGAATGCTGTATTCAGTTTTTACTATAATCATAGAATCATAGAATGTTTTGGGTTGGAAGGGACCCCTAGAGGTCATCTAGCCCACCTCTCCAGTTTGTCCAGCATAAGCAAGGAAAAGTATGTGGAAAAGGGTGGAAACTGATACAGAGATAACGGGAAGAAGAAAGAGGCTGAGTAGAGACAAAGCAAAGGAAGCCACTGGGCAGAATTTGTGAATTGGAGGTTTTGACACTTTAAAAGGCAAGTATAAGAGAGAAAGTTGGTAATAAGATTGGAGCATATACAGATGCAGCTATAAATAGGCAATGAGAAGCCTCCTGCAGAAGCTGAGGCAAGGAAATCTCTGCAGTGCAGGCCTTCTTAAATGCAGGTGGGAAAAGTAACGCAAAGAGACTAAAACCAAACAGACTCTGACCCCCTTCTCCTTTCACAGGACCATCCACAGCCCAGCACGTTGGTACTTAAAACTCACTTTGTGCCATGTCAGCCAGGTCCTGCTTCTGGCATTTGTTACTACAGAGCAGCAATTGCAAAGGTCTGCCCTACTGGAAAAGGCACTGTGAATTCTGTTCCGAAATTCTTGCTGCAGTGCCGGGAACCCTCCACAGCTGCAGGTGCACAACTAATGGGGCCAGGCTGCCCCACACCTCTCAGCACTGGGTACCACCTCTCAGGCCAAAGCAGTGATTTACCTGCATGATTACAGATTAGGAGCAGTTACTCACTATTTCTCAGATGACAGAGTAACAGGGAAGGAAGAGATTGCCAAGTGTCATCTAATGATCAAAAATACCTAAATCATGCAAGTTTATCAAAGGCTAATCTAGCATAGTAGGCCTCAAGTTTTCACATGGCTTGCCTCCAACTCCCCAATTCTTTTTACTTTAGGTTTGGGGGGGGTTTGGGTCGTTTGTTTCTTTGTTTGTTTTGGGAGGAGGTCTGTGTGTTTTTTAGGCTCCACCCCAGCCAAACATTTCAAGGAAACCACTAACACTTTCCCTAGACCAGGGTGTATCATGATCCCAAATGAAGAGACCAAACACAAACCAGTATCTAGCTCTTGCCCTTGGCCAAACTTGCAATATACAAAATATTAGGACCAGAAGGGGGGAAGAGAAGTTTAATTCATGAAATACAGAAAGTTCTGTGCCCTTAAGTAGAGGCAAGCCAAGAAATTCCTGTTATGCCACACCATACCTTAGAAAAGTGAGAGAATATTAAATTAAGCTTTAAATACAACAAAAATAAACTTAATCCCCCTTTTTTTATCATCAAGGAACCCTTTGGAAAAACAAAATAGCCTTAATCTTTACTCTTTAGTTAGAGAAAATATTAAGACAGGCTCTGCTCAGCAGAAATAAATCCAGCAAGCAACAACTGGAAACTCAAAATTCACCAGAAAAATGCTGAGAATCACTGGCTTTACAACAGTCAAGCAAATTAACACATCAGAGATAAATTTCATGTATTGTATTCACAACCTAGAAGTCCCAGTAAAATGTTACCTTTCAAAGCAATTAAAGAATACACTGCTGTTAGAATACTTTACAGTTGCAAGGTAATATACATGCATCAAATTTGAAGAGTTATTCAGAGGCATCTAAGAAAGTGCTCAGCATTAGATCTTCTTCTACAGGGAGAAGATACAATTATCTATAATGAGTGAGATCTGAGCTTATCATTTAGGTTAAGTTTGCAAACACGTACAGCAAGGGTTTGACATTTCAAGAGCAATCCTTCAGAGCAGTAAGCATAGCTAATAATTTGTGTGGGCATTAGGTAGTACCACCGCTTTTCAGAACAGTTATGTGAATGTTGATTTGTAAAACATTACTGCAGTTTTATCAAAGAAAATATTGTTGGTGTGGACACCAGTAGTGACAACATCCCCAGAATAAAATCCAGGTCTAAGTGAAAATTAGAAAATTGGTGTTTTGCTGTTTACAGAAGAAAAATGTTGTCATAAACTCAGCTGTAAATGGAACTTGCTTCCTGCAACTGGCACCTAGCAATGACAGTGACAGAAAAGAAGGGGAGGCCGTCATGCCAGCTGTACTGAGCAATGACTGGATGGGTTCTTTCAGTAAGGATTACAAGAGATCAATATTAACAAAATTGTTCATAGCTAGGACAATGTGCCTTCTGTCCCCTCAGAGGCTCTCCAGTCAGTTACTATACTGTGAATATTTAGTTAAGAAGAAGATGAAATTTCAAGAAGCAGATCATTAGCAGACACATCTCTGCCAAGTCCTGCAAAGAGGACCACCATCTTCTGATAAGTGATCCAAAAGTAAAAAAAGAGTGCAGTTAACACATTGACCAGCTCTATTAGAGTTGACGGAATTACTCACACATTTAAAAGTTAATAAATGCTTTGCTCAGCTCTACAAGAAAGGCTAAGCACCTGGTAGGGGCAAGTCCTAGCCACAAATAATCGATACACCATGTGTCTTTCCTCCACAATAAAGCAAAAGAGACTATACCTATACCCACCTATTGCTTTGAGATTATCAATTCAAACATGCTTCATGAAGTTGTGCATTGACTAGTATCGAAATAGACTTTGTACACTTGGCCCCTTGAGTTTACTTGATCTAGCAATGCCAGCATAAAATCACCAGTCCCAAATATGGAGTCATAACCTTACCAAATGATACGAGGAGGGGCCCTCACAGCTTGTCTGAGCAATCTGTGGCAAAGAGCAGAGTGGAAACATAACTGGAGATACTACTTGTTCAGAAGTAGAGAACAGGACAAACACCAAGCAGAAAAATGCTAACTAACAATTCACAGGGAAGTGTTTATTTTTAAGTCTCATTATCAATGAATGATTACAACCAGCTTCTGAAGAGGCAGAAACTATTGCATAATATAAAATTATCCTTTTGGAAGAAACAAAGCAAAGGACATTTTAAGCTCATAACCAAGCTTATGTATAGTGACAATGCAATAATGCAATGGGTTTACTCTTCTGCTACAGCTTAAGGGAGCTCTGAAAACCATAGAAGCAAGAAAGGCATTGGGGCCATCTGTTGGCAGACCTAGAAGGCAGCATTAGCTTACACAAAGAAGGGTATTTACACAGCTTTGCAAACACTTCCCTCCCAATGAGAATTTAGTTCCTGCAGACACAGATGGCATAAGCCCAGAAAACCATCCTCACTTGGCTTAGACAAGGTTTTTTCTTTTGTTTTTTTCCAAGTCAATTGTGTCACGATGTTAATGCAGACAGATGGTTAAGAACAACTGCAAAGGTTTTTAGCCCTATTTCCTAGGCCTTTTTTTTTTTTCCTATTTTACCCTTTACTACTTCCATTAACCATAGACATTTTCCACCCAAAAATCAGATTTAAATTATTAAGTTAATGAAAAAGTATTCTACCAGTTCAGAAAAGACAGACACAAAGAATTAGTGCAGTACATGAAGACGAAGCTAAAAAGCTGTACCACATAATCAAACACTTCTCCCTTTATTTGCAAAGGTAACCAAGTGACTTCAATCTTTAGGTCAAACAAATGAACAAAAGTCCCCTTTCAAATCTAAATACATTTGCTTGTTTAAGTTATGGCATGGGGGAGGAAAATGAGGTTATTTACAAGACATAAGTGATCAGAGGGCAAAAGTGAATTACAGAGTGCTTACAATAATTGTGAATGCACCAGGAACCAGTGAGTTTCTCACTTCAAATTTCTCTAAATTAATTTCCTACCCAGCAGACCATATATTAACTAACAAGTATACAAGTAGCTATGCTGAACCTTCAACAAAAAGAAAACATTCAAGAAGTTAGGCTTAACCCACCTCAGAAACAAGGAAAGTAACAACCAAGCATTATTGAAAAAGAAATGGCAGTTTGTTTCTAAGCTTTCAAATCAGCACTTGGGAAGGTGGATTGCTTTCTTTGACTCACAGACAGTATTCACATTCTTAAGTTTTGCATTTGAAACCATTACACTGCTTCATATTTGTCTTAATCTACCTGCTGGATAGTACCCATAATCAGGAGGCTGCTTACTATTCCAATACCACTTGGCTTTAACATTACAGAGTCAATGTCAAACTACAACTTCAAAGCAGTCTCAGGTGCTACACCTGGATCTGAGTGATCCTGCTAGTTTCTGCCAGCAGTCCTCATTTCTCTAATGAAATGGGTATTATACACACAGCTAAGTCACCTGCCACACAAAATCACAAGGTCTGGACAGAAAGACCTTGGACCAACAGATGCACTCATTCACTGCAAAGCAGCTGGCAGGAACGATGCTGTCCATCCACTCCCTTTTGCTCAGGGGAGGGTGGGAGTGTCCGACTGCACAGCAGCAGAACTCCTCTCTTGTACCGAAAGGCTCAAGAGAAAAGGCAGGAGGGGAGATGTTCCTCCCATGGACATCTGTGACCCAACTCTCAACCATGATACATACCCATCTGGTACCAAAAGTGAGGAACTGCACAGCTGACAAGGTCAGAGACACCTGGAAAGGATCTAAAAGGTATTCTGACACTGGCCATCACATGCTCACAAAACCACAAAAATCTTCTTTCACTTTTTCTATTGTGTCATTAACTGGTAACAAAGCAACAAAATGGAAGAACAGTCTCACAGGCTTAGAAGGAGTTATCTAACTGTTATTACAGTGTTAAGTATCCAGCACAGCAGGCTAGCCATGGGTGAAGCCTTTATGAAGGCTTTCCTGTTCAACTGTCAAAATGAAAGGGTTCCTGGAGCAGGAGGTAACCAAAACTGGTCCCAGTGCTCCTTCTCTCTTTCTTCAGACTAAGTAGATGCTCTGCAGAGATGCAATTTCTTCTTTCCTCAGAACAGGGACAACTCTAATTGCTTTTAACTTGAAGCATAAAAATCAAAACCTTTCCCAGCTACCTCCCATCCACTCCTTTCTAACAGTGCAGTGGTTGCCATGGTCCTGTTAGCCTTTTGTATTGCAGTTCACTACTTCACGTCCTAGAATCCATAGCAGCAGCTGTTCCACACTGTGAGCTGCCCCATCATCTCCCTTGTCAATGCAGAAGAAACACAGGCACAACCAAGACCTGAAATACTCTACCAAGAACTACATTTTTTTTTTCTCTCCATAGTAGATTTAAGACCCTATGCTAACTAGTTAAGTAGTACTGTGCTGTGTTTTTAATTGCCACATAAGAGGTAGCCCTGTGAACAACTTGTTATTTTACTGTAAAAAAAAAAAATCCTATGTGGAAGGGCTGTCGATTGGGCAATTTCTCACCTGCTTAGAATATTAGGAGTGCAATAGGTCACATTCTATATTTTAACAAACTGAAAGTTTTACTTTTAATGGCTATGGAAAAAGATAAACATGACTGCTCTCTGTTATGGGAGTAGCCTCATTTATCTTAATTTATTGGTTTAACTCAGCATTAAGTTCATCCACACTAGAACCTTTCTCGAGAACCATTTTGATTTCACTAAGTTAATAACTAGTAGTAGTAAATGGGGACAATCCCTCAGAATCATTTGAAACAGCACAACACACTTAATTTTAATGCCTGATAATGTTGTTTATTATCTATTTTAAATAAGAAAAAAGGGAGAACTCAATTAGCTTTAATTAAATTCAGGGTATTCGACCCGAACAGTTAATGAAAATAATACAGATTTATTTTGATAATTAATGAAGTCCCAGAGAATTAGACTTTATTTCACTTTGGGGGGAGGGTGACAGCTACAAGTGTTTCCCATTACCACATGGAAAAACATTACTGGCTGTGGGAAGAACAAGAAAAAAAATTCACCTGTAAAACAAAACTGGAAGATAAATACTTCTTCCAGAAACAGAGGTATTTTGAAAAAAAACAAAAACCAAAAACAAACCCAAAACCATGAGAATATACATACAATATAAAGCCTAGTATTTTCAAGACTAGCTTTTTTGAGAAAACAGATTTATCAGTTCTATAGCAGGGTTCCTACAGCTTAGAATAGTGATCTAGAAACGTACAGGTTATACAAAGGATACTTGCATGCAGAAAAATGTTTTCTTGTATTTGCCACACAACCCCAGCAGATTCATGGTAATTAATCACTACTATTTCTTGTTCACTGCTTCACAAAGTAAAATGTTAACAAACCCCGTGACCAATAGCTCTCCAGAAAGACCAAGTACTCACATCATGCTGGCTTGAGCAACTTAGTCTTAGTCCACTTTGACAGGGACTAAGTAACTGTGCCATTTACTGGCTACCAGGGGATGCAGCATCTTCTTAGGAATGTCGTAATATACCCATGATTAAGCTATTTAAGAGGAACAAAGAACATCACAAATGAAAGGAGATAACCCATATAACCTCCTTCACAGATGAAGATCTGAGGTTCAGAGACAGTAAAACAACTTTCTCAGAGTTGCACTGGAAGTTTAGCAGCTGGAAACAAAGATACATGCAAGTAAACTAAGACCATAACCAAAAGACTGCTCTCC
Source organism: Egretta garzetta (assembly GCF_000687185.1). Lineage (NCBI taxonomy): Eukaryota > Metazoa > Chordata > Aves > Pelecaniformes > Ardeidae > Egretta > Egretta garzetta. The sequence continues at coordinate 292,101 of NW_009258281.1, read as the reverse complement.
TTGCCTTATTTTAATTACCTTTAAAAGAGTGGTAACTTCGAGATCACCCTGAAGTGCTACCCAGTTAAACAAGCCTTTACTGATGAGCACCTCAATGCAAATGGAATTGACAAATTAAAACCACAGAAGAACTGATAAGAAACAGAAGCAACTTCCCATTTTAGCTCAGTAATTATAAACATTAAAAGATGACACCAAAATGAATTCACACACAGGACTGAGAAACGCATTCATGTGTCTGTCCACCCCACTGCCTACACTACAGCTGGAGGTCAGCTTTTCAGCCCACTGAAATAGCCCTAGCTCTTTCTCCAAGAGGGCTGTACCAATGCCAACAAGCAGTGCCAGCCACGCTACTAACCTTGGATAGCCAAAACTTGTTTATTCTTTCTGCCTATAGCATCTATCATTTAATTTTTTACTCATTTATCTTCAAAATTCTTTGCAATGAAAAATCACATTATTGGCATATAACTGTTTACTCCAAATCTCATGATAAGTATCAGACATATCGGTGGTAACCATACCTGATTGAAAATTTGTAAAGGTAGATCAATTTTTTTAGAACCAGTAAGTCATAATTGTATTCCTTACAAATTCCCAGAAAATGATGGAAGGATAATTTGCAAACAGTGCTTTAATAAAGAGGAATATACAGGACTTATGATGAGAGGTAACAAGAGATCTGTCCTTTAAAGCTCTTAAGTCCTGTGAGGACAATGTTTCATTTTTTCCTCCCTAATTCCATATTAATGGCATCAAGTAAGTTATTTGAACTCAGCTCAGCTGCCACTTCCATTTAAAAAGGTCTCGTGCAGCAGGAGTGGCTTATTAGAATGCCTTTGAAAGAGGACACACTTACTTAACAAGAACAGCCTTTGTTTCAACAAATAGAAGTGCTATATAAATGTCAGGATGCTTACAGGTGAATCAATTCTACCCGTATAGGCAGTTTATTAACCACACAGTATTTCTATATTATGATTCAGCACAAAATACATTTAAATTGCCAGACTACAAACTCTTTGAAATGACCTTTCAGAAGAGAACTGTCGTATTAGTGCATCTGATGAGTTTGACTGTAAGCATTCAACTCACCCTACCAGCATGCAGATTTTACATAGTAGTAGGGAAGGACAACCCTTGCAAAGCGCAAAGCCATGAAGTTCTACCACAACAGGAACTGGCTAAGATAGTAACATCAAAATGAGTGACAGGTGTCATTACTATAACAACATTGATCCTACATAAAATGAAGTCCACTGAGAACATCTCAACTCTCTCCTAATTCTCCTTGCTCCACTATCAGTGAGGAGAGCATGCTTAGAGCATAGGGCTCAGCACGGGAAATCACAGGTTGCAGCATTTCATTCCTCTTGAGCCAACACTTGCATCAGATGGAGGATCTCAAAGATTATGGAACAGTTCACCTCAATTAAGGTTGCAGAGAGTCATCTTTATGTAAGTAATTCAGTTCTTGTCCTGGTTGATTACCAGGTCAAGTTAAACTGATCAAGATCACTCTGTGAGATCTGAAATACTTAGCTAAAAATCACATAGGCTTTCTGGCACATAAGGCCAAAACATGTGAATGCTTTGTCATTTCCTAGAACCCATAGGTATAACTGACAGTGTAGTACATTGAGTTTCTCAAGTATAACCATCTTTGATGATTCCAACAGTAATTTCTCAAAGAAATCAGAGAATCAGGTTGGAAACTCCCCAATAAACCTTGAAGACGATGACAAGAAGATGAGATTTCCCCCCCAGAAATAGGATGTACTGAAGAACTACTTTCCAAGAAATTTTTAATACAATGTAGTATTTTTAAACCCCTGTTTAAAGTTGAACTAGAAGATGATGGTCCTACCTTGATGGAAGCAACATGGAGCAAAGTCTCTCCTTTGTAATTTCTTCTGGCAATTGTGTTACCACCAGGGGACTTTGACACAGAAGGACTGTGTGGTATTCCAACTTGATTACAGGTGTTAGAAGTAGATGGGGTAGAGGGAGATTTTGAAAGTGAAGGATTATTTATTGCTTGAAATACTGCAGAACTTCTTGTCTTCATTACAGTGTCAGTGAGTTTCAATACAGAGGAAGAAATCTGAACTGGTGTCTTGTGTTCAGTCTCTGGGGAGATGGGGCAACCCTGAGGTAACTCCTCTAAGCAATCTGCCTGACTGACTGACTTCCCAGTAATGCTGCTCTCAGTTCTTCTTGGTCTTTTAGACTGAGAAGTAGCTGGAAATCTGAATTGCTCCCTTCTACGTTTTAAAGGTGTAGTTTTACTTTCTATTGACAGTGATGTCTCTGTAGCACAACTTTTTTCCTTGCTGACTTGTGCAGGGCACACAACCTCACTGTTGTCTTTCTTCTCTGAGGATTTTACCTGTGGCGGTATTTCCACATTTTCTGTGTTTTTGCTGGAGTCAGCTTCCTTTACAGACTCCTGCTGAGGTGTCTCTTCAGGGCTATTTGGTTCTGGAGTGCACAGGACTACCGGCTGACTGCAGATGGTCACACACTTTTCCTTGGCAGTCTTCTCCTCAACTCCTCCTTTCTGTTCAGGCCTCTCTAAGCTCCACACTCTGTTAATGTCTGCTAGACGTTTCTTCTTCATCTTCTTACTCTGTCTCTGTGTTGGCTTTTTTGTCACCTCGGAGGGCTTTTCATGAGGAGGGGAAGGAAAGAAATCATAAATTGAAGCTGTGTCTTGACAAAGGTCGCTGCTTTTAGTCTCACACTGACTCTTGTTCAGGATGCATCGAATCTTCCTACTTCTTGGGCTGAACCACATTTTTATCTGTTCTTTCTTATTCTTTTTTCCAAAGTCTGAGTCAGTTGGTGTGGACATATCTTCCGTTGAATCTAAGTGCATCAGGGAAGAGGAAAAATAATTTATAGGGTACTCTTTAGTAGAAGATCGCAAAGAAAAAACAACCGATGAAGTGTTACTAACACAACGTATGAGTGCCTTCATTTCTTTTAAGAGGTGCATGTAACAGCACACGCCACTCTGGAGTTCAGGGATCCCAGTGCAGCTGGAGTTCAGGGATCCCAGTGCAGCTAAAGCTATCCACTAGTTAAGCGAGCACCCTGGTAGAGAAACTCAATAATCTGGGTTCAGAATGCAGCACATGCATAGAAGTTTTCTGACCAGATTATAGAGGAGAGAAGCTGGTTCTCACACTAGGTTTTCCTTGGAAATAGGTTTAACAAAGTAGTCTGTGCATGCACAAAAGAACACAGAAACAATTTTCTAAAAAGATATTACAGTTCATCTGAAGATTAACAGGAAGAATAACTGCAAGCAAGCAAAAATAACATCCTTATAAGAATGTTGAAGATTCCTGAGAAATTTTGACTGATTCCACAGATACAGCAGATGAATCAGAGGAATATATAGAAAATCTGCAAGTAATTGTGTCCTGTTATTTTATTCTTTACCCCCTGGAGGTAAATAATTCCAAGGAAGCTACACATATTGATGATTTCAAACATTTCTTTAAAAAATATGCAGCGAAGCAATTTTATAAATCACGTTGTACAGCATACAGCATATTACAAATCAATAACCAAGATGACGGAGGAATATCCTGTACTCCTGGTTCATGAAATAACAGTTGAAAACAAGGCCTGTAAATGGTCCTCAATGACTTAAGAAAATGTTACAGAGCATGAAGTGACCTTGAAGTCAGACACTAATTTGCCAACAACTCTTTCAGTGCACAAGAGCTGTAACAGATTTTTTACAGATTTCTTCTTGGAAACCTAAGTTACTTTAGGTTATTTGGACAAGTCCTCCAAAGTAAACACACAACTCATTCCTTCTGTTGCCTCCAACCTCAGGGACTGAACTACCATTCACAAAAGTCTGGTGATTTATAGCAATCAATCACAAAAACAATATTAATTTTGCCTAGTGAGGCAAGTAGGTCAGTTTTAGTTCTGTTCAAAAAAAATAATAAGACCAAGATTAGTGGGGTTTTTAAACATTCTTAAAATAAACTATATCAAGTCTTGATTATTAAAAGTGAAAGACAGACACTCACTGCAACAACATGTTACTTTCACTTCAGTGCATTAACTTGCTACGGATAATTTGTCTTCTCCATACCTTCTCTTCTATTTTTGATGTTAGTAACTATAGGCTGTTTTCCACAGCAAGCTGTAATAAACTCGCAGATAGCAGACAAACTAGTCCCAATGCCTTAGCCACAAAAAAATAAGTTTGAAATTTCACTTAAGACAGAGCCGTACAGCTAGTAATTCCAACACCAAAATAGGTATTTGCAGTTTTCTTTTAAAGCAATATTTCAAGGTTAAATGTTTCCTTAATCTTGATTTAAATTACCCTACTTACCCCTTGAATTAAAATATGCTAGATATTAGGAGATTTAGCTAGAGGAATACGTAAGGCATCAGACAAAAACCATCTTTAAGAATACAGCTTGAGGCTAGCTAATCAATCATTTAGGTATCTAAAGATAATAATCAAGCACAGAATTGCAGCTATTTGGTTTTCCTGCAGGGTTGGGCTTCATGCAAACAGGAAAAAACGCACTGAAATTGAGACTGAAGTCTCATAACTAACTAGCCTTCAGAAAGATATCATATCCAATTTCATTCTGACAGTAACATCTAAAAAAAAAGGAAGAGCTTGATTGCATACAGATGCAAAATATAAAACACAGTTACTATTTACTTCTCTTGCCTTCACTGTTTACACAACTAGCAGATTTCCTTCTAAAATATTTACCTTGCTAGAACTATCAGTCATCTCCCAGTAAAGAGCAAGAATAAAATCAGCTTGCAAAAGTAATTTGTGCAACAGTTTTGTGATGGCCAGAATTCTTGTTGATGTGTATAGCACAGTAATACTTTGAAGTCCAAGTGACAAATTCAATCAAAGGCACTGTCCTTCAGAAGTAGGATCTAAAGCAGCATAACACAATTAAGTATTTACACTGGAAGCTATGTATATACCACTTCTGGCAGCAAGAATGCTTGGGAAAAATCAACCACAAGGGTCCTTAAACTGATCTGTTCATTACTGGTTGCTCAGCAGGGACTTACTGGTCCCTTATTAGAAACCTGCTGAAAATACATCAAATAAATACTTTCCCAGGATTATTTTTCCTCACATGTAAAAGAGTATGTTATGTGTTTTAGAACAGGGAGGCACTTGTGGAACATGACTAAAAGGCCATGCATACTGTGAAAGAGATCCATCACACCAAGAGGTCAGCCATGCACACCCCAGGCATCTCCATAGCCTAGTGGGGAAGAAACTGCAATTTCTGCCAGGGTATGTGTTATCTCTCAGCCATTCCTCAATAACTCTATCCTTTGGAATACTCTGTAGCTAACATCAACTTTACCTGGACATTTCTGCGTAGCATCTGCAAAAAACATCATTCTTAGACTCTGCTGCCCCTTTCCTCCATTTCCAAAGCGTATAAGGTAGGGAGTAGAAGTAATAAGGACAAAGGGTCAATCTACCCTCCCTGAAAATCTAATCCTTTGATGGACCCAGAACTGAGCGGGGGAGAGAGAGAGAGAGAAGAATAAGTGCTGAAAAACTGAAAGGAAGTTCTTATGGTTTAATATGTAAATGTTAATTCACATAAAGAGGGTATTATCTGGTAGCTAAGTGCATTCAGTTAAACTACCTTGCTTATAGAAAAATCGATCCAAAGGAATTCTTTGCTGTCTCCAAGTTGGAAGCTAGAGCTTGCATCTCAACAGGAATGAAAAAATTACTACATACGATTAAGATTTAATTGTCTTTTTAGTACATAAGAAGTATCCTCCCTAAATTTTTAGGGATGCATTGAGACAAGATGAATCAATAAAGCATGCCTTACTAATTCTAGATTTTAACCACTTGAAATAGTGTAAAGACTATCCACAATAACAGTATTAGAATCAGCCTATAACAAATGCAGTAAATTTACCCTCCATTACCTATTAAACATAACATTCATATACACAATATATTAACTGAATTCTTTCTAAATTAGACTTACTTGCACATAAGCACAAGTTTCTTAATGCTGACGTTTAATAGGGTTGAATTTCTTAAGTGTTAAATGGGTTGAGAGTAGACAAAAACACTAGGAGATACACAGCACCTTGCAACTAGAGAGCTACATCTCCAAGTTCTGCTGTAGTGCAATAATAGGCCAAAGCAGGAAAAAAAGGAGCAATTAGAAAATGTGGTTTAGCTATCATTAATCTGCATCAAAGGAATATAATGATGCACATTGTGTGCCTTTCAAATTATTCTCTATTATGGGTTTCAGAACAGAAGTTGAGAAATCTCTTTGACAAACTAGTCCCTTATTAAAAATCAAAGGAAAGTGCTTTGGTACCATCTGTGCAACATTAGTGCCTTCACTGAAGAATGATTATTTTGCAAGTTAAGTATTCAACACAGGGGGAAAAAGGGAGAAATTCCAGCTATTCAAAAACTCATCTTTAGCTATTATGAAAAATGTCATAGCATTCACAAAATGCAATGTAATCTGTTACAACAGGAGTTCAACGTCTTCCCTTCCATATCAGTAAATGTGAAACCAAATTATGATACTATAAAGGCTAATCAAAAGTTAATCTCTCCTACTGTCCACTAGCATCAACATGAGCTTAGGAAGCTTTGACCAACACCTGCAAAGTCTAGCTCTGCACGAGAAGAGGGAAGGAAGGCTTGCTGTTGACTATGTTAGAGTAAAGCACATTATGTTACAAAGAGTACGGTAAAATCATCTATAAATGGCTGTTGTGAAAATTTACGACAATCTCTTCTTTTTAAAGAACATCACACTGAAAAATTTGCTGAAGTATTTAGAAATTCACTTTCAAAGTCATTACTGTAAATCAACCTTCTTCCTCTCCAGTATACTATATACACTATGTCCATGATTGAACAAGTTCTTAATAATTGCCCACCTATGAAGCCTATCATCCCATCAACTCCAGTTCTCAAGGTGTCTTGGTCTCTGCAACATTACAGCTAAAGATTTTGAGGTGCAGATGTCCCATCTACAAAGCCTGCCAGCCAGATAGCTTCCCCTCACCTCGTAAAGGTACAACACTAGGCAGTGAAAAGGTCGGACAAGCTAAGGATGTAACATCACTAACAAATGAATTAATTTTGAAACTCAGCATTTGCTACCTATAGTTTACATTTTCTAGCCAGTTTCTGGTTCGTTGTTTGCCAATTCCCCTTCAGTCACCCCAGTACTATTCTGCAGTGCCATTTGCTGTGCTTCCCTTCCATTTAAAAGGGAAGTATTAGCTGGTTTGTGCAGTCTTTCCCAAATTACTTGCTGCTGTTTCTTAGAACACACATGCTGTTTGGCAAAAAGCTATTTTTATCCCAGTGGAATACAAAGTGAGATGCCCCTCATAGCTACTGTGGAACCTCAGGGTACAGGGAGTTTTATAGTTGAAATACTCAACACTTGAGCTTAACCCTATCCTTTTCAGTCACAGTATTCTGTGGTTTTTTAAAGACAACACACACAACTTACAGCATTCACTAGGTCTGTCGTAGTTTAAAAAATGGGTAGCATGATGCGTTTGCATTAGAAACTTCAGTGTTAACAAGGATCTCAAACAGAAGCCTTGAGACAAGCCACAATTGTCTCAAAGCAAGGCATATAAAACAAATAAGCAAAAGGCATATAAACCAAATATATGGAAAGATTCCTTTGTCAACTGCTTCTCTTCCTTTCCTCTACAGAAAGATTGATTTTTTTGGTCTGTTTCCTTTACTGGAACATAAAATACAATTTCTGACCTTCAAACAAAAAAGGAGGAGAAATATTGTTGACAGGAACTTGGCAGAATTACAGTGCCGTAAGAACATGAAAGCAACTCTTTAACAAGAGAGGCCTTTATTCTCCAAACTCAAACATATTTCACTTTGTATACATTAAGTTCAAGACATACATCTATGGTAGGTGACAGATTTGCCGGAGATGAGTGACAAAACCTCCTAAAGAATTTGCTCTCAAAATCTCTAAAGCTACAGCCTCCTGTGATTTGCCATAGTACAACACATAATTGGCTGTTGTCAGAGATGGGCTCATTTACTTACGTATCCAAACCATTCCTGACAGCGCACTATCACCAACTCAGGAGGTTTTTCCCTTAACCTCAGTATGAAACATCCAAAAGGCCATTAATGCTTAGTACAGGGCAAAGATTCCAAGTGACAGAAAGTAATCTCCCACATCAGTTCATAACTTTAGTTCCAAATAAAATGCTCGTTTAAAAAACAGAAAATTGAAGTTAAGTTAGAACAAGGAATGATGTTCGTTTGTTCTGTGGTTTAACCATTTTAAACTCATTAATTCATTTTGTTCTTCATTTTGCACCACACCATGCAAACCTTATTTCAGAAGAACTATAGGATTAAATGTATTATGCAACTTCTAGTACAGTGAAACAGACCAATTTGTAAGAATTAATCTATCTATAAGAGTTCTTCAAAACATCTTATCAGTATCAATACTACCATATTGTATTTTAAATGCTTTATTTATAGCATGACAAATAGCTCCTCTCAGAGATTCTCTTCCAACTGTGTTTTTAAAAGCCTTCAACACTTAAAATGTTTCCCTGAAATCCTATTTAAGCCATCACCTACATTCTCTATGTCCAGAAGATTTATTCACCGTAGGATTTTACATCTATATGAAACGTATTCCTTTACAGCTGGACATAGGCTTCCACTCTCCTCACTTCAATGTATTTTGATATCAATGAAGAGCTACCCCCAAATGAACGTGAAGGTGCCGATGGGATCAGACTTAGAAAAAAAAAAATGTTTAATTTAGACAAACATATTAGGAAGCAACAATGAGGAAAGAATTACCTTTTCTGTATCTGACAGCTGAAGAAATGTTTTCTAAAACTTTGTAAGACATAAAACGCTCCTCTCTGGGCTTGCAGAAGACACACACATTCACCTACGCTCATTTCACTTAATTTTTTCCTACTTTGACAACCAGACAAGAATTTGATAGAGAGATGAATTCCCAGAGTATGATCTCTGCAATCTTCTAGCACAGTCAGCAATGACAAAATTCCATTGCAGCAGACTAGCTGATTGTTAGGGTCCAGAAAATGAGTTAAGACTTGCCTCCTCCCCGTTTTAGGCACGGAACCCAGATAATTTTTTCCATGTGCAAAAACCCTAAACAGAAAATTACTGGGACAGCATGCACGCCTCAGTGTACAAATGAGCAAGTGGCAGGAGACTATATGCATTAATCCTTTAACAGGGCCCCCCTAAAGAAGTGTACACTGCAGAACATTACCCATTTGTGCTCCCCTAAGAGCACAAGATATGACAACTTGTGCCCCTGGTTTGTGCAACTAACTGTCATGTAACTTGGAAATCTATCCCATTTTCATCTAATTTTGGAAGACAGATTCTAATGAATTATGGACTAACCTGCTCATGCAGATTTCTTAGTAAAACAGATTCAAAGAACAAGCAATCCATACAGACAGTTCTCTTCAAATCAAATTTTCCAAACATGATTCGGAACAGCCTTTCAGAATCTTAAACAGGGCTGCACTGCTCATTCTCTACAAAGCCCATGAAATGAAACTGAGCGGTCTGGATTCAACTGCTGCAGAGGCCCAGGTTTGCTCTTACCTGATGTGTCCGCACCCAGTAGATGCCGCAGTTTGCTGCAAAGCTGGATCATATTATCTAGTTGCCGGTTTATCTGTGCATCTTGCACCCAGGCTGGCATGTGGCACACTGGGCATTCTGTGCCAACACAGTCACCCACGCAAGATCTGAAAGTCAAATGCAAAAATCCATTATCCGGCATAAGTTATGTACTGTACTCGCTATCAACCTTTTCACAGCCAAACATTCAGCAAGAATCTCTTATTATAGCACTGACAAACCGCTATCACAGAGCCCATGAGTTAATCGCAAATGCAGGAGAGGACATATTTATCGTGGCAAGTGACAAGCCATAATTAAGCAAGCCAAGTCCAGAGCCTTGTCAGGACACCATCATGAAAGACGTGGTATCTTGTGACTCCCACGCTGATCCAAATTTTCAAGGTATGCTAAAGCTCCATTGCCATTTGTCTCCAGTAACAATTAGGCTCAAACAGTTAAAACTCCATGTTCTTTTACACCTCAGCTAAAGGTAGGGGTATTCTTCTGCAGCCTTCTACTTTTAAACAAGTGACAGGAAGCTAACCCATTGTAAACTACCATTTCTGGGTTTTCCTACTTAAAATTTTCCTGATATTGTGAAGTTTCACCTGTCCATTGCTTTTCTCTTTCAAAGCATTTATGTCAGGAGATGATCAAGGTGGGGTGGGGGAACACGTTTACTTAGTAATGGTCATTTAACACTTGGAGCTTCTTAGCAATAATACTGTCCCCATATGAGCCTAAAATCTTTTATTCATTTGATTAGTCCAGTGAGAGGACCATATGATTCGCCGCCTGAACTACAACATTCAAGGGCCATTGTTACTTCTCAATACCGATCTATCCTATTAAATATACATTATAATTTCACATACTCAAGACTGAATTAATTTCAAAAGTCTCTGTTATCTTACCACTGCATAGCATGCACAATTCTAGCCAAAGGTATAAAATTAAATGTGAGCAGATCACATTAAACATTCAGAGAAACAGAATGTAAGTAGTATCAAAGCACTGCTGCCTGGAGAAAGATCAAAGTCTATGCACCTAGACTCTAAACTCACAATCGGGTTGGAAGCTGGCAGTCATACACCCCAAAACAAGTGGCATATATCAGTTAACAATACCAGAAGTATAACTGCCACCAGTTTTCTTAAGACAGTTTCTTTTCAGGTCTGTTCTCTGCATTGGCATCTCCCCCTCAAACACCACACAAGTATCAGGCTTTCAGTTAATTCCAAGACAGGAAATTTGGTATGTAAAAATTACTGCTAGGTATGTTTTGCGCTTTAAACAGTTTGCTCTGAGCAGGCAAAGGACCTCATGGTTGAGACACTGCTAGGATCAGAAGATTGACGTACAATTCTTGGCTCTGACATATTCCAGATGACATTGACAAATCACTTGGTGCAAAGATAAGAACCGACCAGATCTCATTCTCTAGGAAAGTTGGCCTCAGGTCTCCCATGACTGTAAAAGGAAGTGCAAAAGAAACGCAGAATGGCTTTTATACCACGACATTTCCCAGTTAATTCTAGCTGTTGGATTTTTACAGTCATTATCCATTAACTATAACTAACTTAGTAGACTTACTCAGACAAAACTGCAGAAACTGATCTTAATGAATATCCCTGCCCATAATAAAACCCATGCTCAGGGAGAAACAGTTACATTATGTGTGAGCTGATTATTGCAGTTCATTAGTTTCACATACTTCACTTCATATATATCAGAAGCCAGCTCTGGCCATTCGCCCTACTCCTTCCCAGGTATATTAATAAACATCTGTCTTTAGCAGTGGATCAGAATCAGTTCATGTCAGAATACTGCAGATTCAATCCATGTCCTACCAAATTTGCTTGTAAACAAATTAAACTAAATTTCCCTATATTTATTTAAAAAAAAAAATAGCTGCTATCCAAGACTCAGTCATCAAAGGACACATTAAATTGATGACTAAAAGGTCAGTCATACAAAGGAGAAGAGATCAGGTATAACACTTGGATAACAGCAAATAAACTCTTTTTCTGAAGTAAGAAATAGTTGCTAATGAGTGCTTAAGACTCCTGTGAGCTATTCTTTCCAGCCTCATCAATGCAAACTGCATCATCTTCTGATGTCCTGAAAATTTTTCTTAAAAAAATAAATTCAACAAACAGTGGGTATTTCAAATCTATCATCTAGAATACACCGAGGTTATCCAAAATAAAACCACAAGGTCTTAGGTGGCCAACAACTATGTTTATTAAGCCACCCTTACACTACCCTTCAGCAATCCATACCACACCTGAGAAAAAAAAAAATTTAAGATAGGTATGAAAATATTTATAAATAGCTTGTACAAGCTTCCAAGGGTTATTTTACCAAGTACTCTGTGGACAGAAGTACAAATGGAACAAATAACGAAAAATTTGCTTCAGATGGCAAAATCTCCTACAGCAGTTAATGGCCAAAGCTAGGAAAGAACCCCCACGTCTGGATAGAAACAAATCATTTGTCCATCCGTACTGGTGCAGAAGAGATGCTGAGGGCATCTGTCCTATAATCAGTTATTCCTTAAAAAGCAAGAAAACCTTTTGTTCGTATTTTACTCTTCAGGTCTTCAACACTTCAAGCTCCCAATAGAAAGGTGCAGCTGAAGACAGGGAGTGATACACAGCTGTAAGGGAAGGAGGGAGGTTTTCCTCTGCTTTTATTGACATAGTGACTAGAGTATTAACATCAAGCAAAGCTGACTATCTATACTGGCTTACAAGCAGAACTTAGAAAGTGTCTATCCTCTCCACCGTAACAAGCATAGGATTTTAATAGACAGCTCACAACTGTGCCATGCAGAGGAAACTGTTTAAGATATAAGACTGACCTGGTAACTGCCTGTGTTTGCATTTGCATGCCGTGAAGAGCAGTGACGTACAGGACAGCCAGAAGGTTCCACCCGCTTCGCCAAATGAGGTTCTGGGGCATGAACACTTCAGACTCTGCCTGTACTAGCGATGCAGTGAGTTGTCCTAAGGCAGGCCACATGACTACCACCTCCTCAGGCCTGCCTCATTAGCAGGATGTTTCTAACTTATGTCTTTTTAAATGTTCAGATTATTCGACAAACTATAAATAGAGATACTCATGCTATCCTAACACGTTCGGATGGACGTGAATATAGGGAAGGGTTACAGAGGCAGATCTGAAGGAACAAAGCCATTAGCATAGCAGAAAGCCAAAGCAATGACAAGCAGCACCCAATCCTCTCAAGCAGAGCAAAACCCCCTTGGAAACAGGAAGCATCTTTCCAGGCTGCTCTTTTTTGATTGTTTTGAAGGGAGGAAGAGGAAGGAGTTGGCGATGATGACAAGAACTGGAAGTTGTTTTCACCTCCTACCCCACAACGAGTGGGCACCCACCCCACCCCCCCATCAGACTGAGGGCTTCCTGTACACCAGGCAAACATCCTGAAGCCTAAACCAGCACTCAGAAAGCCAGGCCTTGGCTCTAGCAAGCCAGACACCCGCCCCAGAGCAGTGAGCTGGACCTACCGGGGGATAGCAGCTCCCGCTTTCCTCTCCCCGGCCAGAAAGCACCACGGGTGCCCACCCCCCTAAGGCAGCAGCCCCTTCTCCAAAGCGCGGCAGCAAGGCGGCCGGGCGCCTCGGGGAGCCA
>NW_009258281.1:277698-278319 GCF_000687185.1 Egretta garzetta | reverse complement strand
GCGGGGCCACCCTGAGGGGCGGGGCGGGGGGAGGAAAAGAGCGGGCTGGCTGCCGGCCAGCCCGAGGGTCAGGGGTGAGATCCCTCAGCGGGACCCGAATCGATCGAATACCCAAACGCGATGCATCTCTCCACGTCATTCCAATAGCTGCCTACCTATAACGAACACGCCTAGCGCAGCACAAGCGTCTCCTACCCAAACGAGGCCCGAAACAGGCGGGCGGGTGCGGTGTGGCGGTGCTAAGGGCCCCCTGCCCTCACACCCAGCACATAGCCCAGGCTGGCCGCCAGCCCCCTGCCCGTGCCTTTCCGCCCCGACTTTAAACATTTAATTTTCTTCCCTGTCTGCCACCGGTTCAGCGGCTTCAGCCTGACGAAGATACCTCACCAGCCACCGTTACTTTGGGTTTCAAGCGTGGCTTTTTCCTCAGCCTGTGCGTCGAGCAGCACGTGAGGGTTCAGCCCAATCTCCCACTTTTTACAGGTTGCTGAGTTTGAGGTGGTACTTCCAGAGGCGCAGCCCCCGCCTCCCCCGTACAGTGTAATTACTGAAGCACATAAAGCAGTTATAGCAGGAATTTATCACTTTCAGGTAGAAATACTCCTGGCCAAATAAAAGATA
>NW_009258281.1:267056-277661 GCF_000687185.1 Egretta garzetta | reverse complement strand
ACATTTCGCATCGAGAAGCTCCGCCGGTGAATAAGCATCAAGCCATAAATCTTGGAGCAAACATGATTAAAGCGAACGAGTTATTCTTTGAGGGAACTTCATCATAAAAGGACACGGCGGCGTGGAGCCACAAAACTTGGTTGGCGACAGTCATAGAAAACAGCCATCAGTAAGGGGTCCCCGCAGCCCGTCTGAAATTTCAGAGGCATTTCTCGTCCCGCATCTCCCGCCATTTGCTCCCTGCGGGTGGGTGGTTTCCCCTCGCCCCGCTCGCCAGGTGAAGCAGAGGCAGCCAGATGTCGGGGTACCGCTGCTCAGCTGTGGGATGGCAGCCTGACGAGGGGGACTAATTTGAGTGCTGGTGGCAACAGGGGCTTTTTCCACAGCTCTTACCTCCTCTAGAGAGAAGGACTTCTACTCAGTTGAGTGTTAAATGGGTGCTGAAAACATTTCTTAATGAGTTATCCTTGTCTTCCGAGGAGGAGGTTCTTCAGTTTTCCAGTTTCGCACTCCTCTGCTTCAGTACTTCATTCCCTCTGCAGCTCCTGAACGCTGGGGATGTTTAAAATTGGCATTTTAAAAATTTATTTATTTATTTATGGAAGGTTAAATATTTATCTTTGCAACTAACATTAGCCAGAGGTGCAAGATCAACGCCACACAGGATCATAAAATCTCTCTGCTCCATCGATCTGAGAAAATTTGCTGCTGTTGTTCGGGGCAAGCTGCTGTGTCACAGAGTGAAACTCTGTCACGCTGATTTGAATAGTGGCATATGCAGCCTTTATTAAATCAGTGTCATTGCATCTCCTAAACTGCTTGGCCCCAGCAAACACCATCTTGGCTTTCTCTGTCTCCATGATAATTCTTGACCATTATCCATGAGAAAGGAAACTGTGCAGGTGTGTGGAGGGTCCGAAGGGTTAAACAACAGCCTGTCCTTCGCAGGTGACTCTGTCCTTGCAGAGTCCTGGCCTGAGCCCTGAGGGAGAGGGATGGACGTAGGCCGCCCCGGCCGCACGTCCACACCTGTCTGGGTTTCACCGGCACAGAGAGAGGGGCTGTTTGTTGTCATCAACAGCACGGTAGCTGCATCTGCGCACTTGGATCCAGCTATGAAAAGTGGGGTTTTATCTCTGTAATAGCCTGTTGTTTCCTGGTGCTCAGGAAACCCCCCGCTGCATTAATAACACTGAGCGGCCTCCCCTTCGCTAACGGCCTGTCATCCCCAGCGGAGGGGATCGGCAGGCACTCTGCTGCGGAGGGAAGCAGCTCCGGGGGAAGAAACAGCAGCCTCGGAGGTGAGCATGGAAATAAAACAAAACCAAGTGCAAACCGCACCTTGTTAAGAGACATGCGTAGGTGTCAGATGCCCCTGGGTGGCAGGCGGGCTCGGGCGTGTTTCTGGCAGGAGCTGACTACAGTGAGCTGCTTCAGAGCATAGTGTTCTCCTTGCCTACCGTGGGGCAGGAAAGGGGCAGGGAGAGGTGCCCCGGGCCTTGTCCTGCCCAAAGTGGAGCTTGTCCCCCAGCCCAGCGAGGCTGGGGACTGTCCCTTTCCATGGTGTCTCTTCCCATCCTGTGCACAGGTGCCAAAACATCTGGATGCAGGAGAGGGATGACAGCGAGGGACACAGCTGGAGAGGGCACCCTCAGTCCCTTCCCCAGGCTGCAGGGGATGGAGCTGGGATGGGGACCTCCTCCCTCACACCGCCAAATCCAGGATGAACTCAGAAAATAAGCTAAAACGGTCATTTGTCCCTTAAACGTAAATGGTTGACAGATGCAACCTTAATGTCCTGCTCCCTCTTACTTGGCCATTGTGTGCTCATCCTGTGCTCCAAAAAAACAGTGCCTGGCGTCTCCCACTGCACCAGGGTTACTGGAAGTTGGCAACAGGCTTTGCTGCCGAGATGAAACTTTAATGCAATTTGAAGCGTTCAGTGCAGGTTACAAACAACACTTGATCCATAGATCTCTTGAGTCAACCTGGCATTTATGTTCACAAAATATGAGATGCCAATATATACTGTATAGGACAATAAAACAGATAAGTACCTCGTCTTCCTTTCCTCCGGCTGAAATATGTTTAGTGTCCCTCTCAATAAATCCACGAGTGCACGTGTAGTCTCCATTGTGCTGAGACATTATGTGCGAATTTACAAACATTTACAACTAAGTTAAACCGAGGCAAAACACTACCCTGGGCAGCCAACATCTAACAAATACTTGTGTTTGAGAAAGATGTAAAAGTCACGAGTGATTCATTCTCCTTAATTTTATAAAGGTTAAGGAGTTGGCGCTCTTGGAAATCTCAGAAACGTCTTCCTCTGCAGTGAATTACTGCAACCAATTGGACAGTCAGAAGCAAAAAAAATGATGCAGAGAACAGGGGGAAGCGAGAAATATATCTCTAAATTTGGTTTATGCAGTATTTAAAGTACGAGTAAAGCCATTCCAGGCAGTATAAGGCCCACACACTTTAAAACAAATTTGTTGCATGACAGAAAGCCAGTAAAACGGTTTCAGCAGTGGTGTGATATAGTGCGACAGTCGTGTTCGGTACGTGCATGAATCAGCCACTCCGTACCCCGCCGAGGCAACGATCATCTTCGCTGTGCTAAACTGATAATGTGATTTTCAAACAATGCGGGGCTTTGGAGCAAAACCCACGCTGAAGGATGGGGCTTGGCTTCCTGGCTGATGAGGAAGGTAAAAAATCCTCATCTACCTCGTGCTTCATTTCAAAGCATTGCTGATCTGGTAAAGACCCTTTTATGTAAATACACCGGTACCTGATATTTTATTCATTAGCAAAGCTCCCCAGCTGTTTTTCAATAAATACACAATTATTACGTGATTCATCATGTAATGACAAGGAGCGTGCAGAGGGAGGCAGTTCCCTCAAGTCTCACAAGTCCGTTGTTTTCCCAGGGGTTAAAAGAGCCAAAGTGTCGGCAAAGGGGGGGTCCCACTCCTCTCGTCCACTCAAATGCTGGGCACATCCTGAAACCACTGTGCCCTGCCAGGGAAGGGTGCTCACCTTCGATGTGCCAAGTGCCCACAGCAAATGACAGAATGGATCCGCTTCAGCCACAGGCTGGGAAAAATTAAAAAAAAAAAAAAGGAGGAGGAGCAGCCTCACGCTTTGAATTCCCTCTTTCCCCAAACGTCTGAATCAAAGCCTTTAACAGGCTTAGTTTGCTCCTCAGGCCGCCCCTCTGGGGCCAATTTTGCTGCACACCCAAAGCCCTGTGAGCTCACCATGGTCTCAGAGGCATCGTGGGCTGCGGTGCTGACTTGGGGCTGCCAAGATCATGCGGCGCAGTAATTGGTTAGGGCCATTAGACTAGCAAGTTTTAAGATTTCAAATATTGAGGGATTTGATCCCCAAAAGGAAATAATAATAATAATAATAAAAAAAGTCTATTACACTTTCAGACTAAGCAGCACAGTCAGCATTGCATTACGTGGCATTAAATTATGAGTTGAGTCTCGATAGCAGGAACATCTGCTGGTGTTAGACATGGCATTTTTAATTAAAGTCAGCAGCAGAGAAGCCTGTGGTTCATCGATTCTGCTTTCACCGTGCAAATTGCTAAATCCAAAGGGCACTTGTATGAAAGATTTGGTGAGAGCACATGCTCTGGACCCCATGCTGCAGAAGTGCGAGCGGAAAAGCAGCCAAGGTGACAGGTAATTTACACCTGCTTCCGCCGGGCCCATCACTCCGAGAGAGCTTTCTGTGAATTCCTGGCTGGGTCAAAAGTGCAGGGGATTTTACAAAATTGAGATTACCCTTCTGTTTTTTTCCAGAAGAGGGAGAAGAGGGGTTTCCAGTAGAAAGGCAAGTAACAGAGAAAAGCAAAGCAGGAGGTAGCTCTGCGTCCAGCCATGCAGCTGGGCACCACGTGCAAACCTTCGCTTCAGCGGCTGCTGATGCTCCCCCGCTCTTCGGGCTGCCCACCGGTGCTGGGATGCAGGAATGATGGTGCAGGCCCTCCATATCAAACAGTGCTCCCCTCCCCAGGAATTTCACCTTCCAAAGGAATAAAGGTTTGAACAGGCAATAATTTGCATCCCCTGTCAGCTGCCCACCCAGACCCCTGGCTCTAAGCAGGTCAAGCTGGACCAAAAATCACAATCAGACCTCGCCAGGAATTCGAGTGGGGCTGGAAAATGCCCAATGCCCCCAGCAGCATGGATGCATCCAAGAAATACCTGTGTGGACAGAGCCAACAACAACAACAAAAAAGCCTTCTTGCCCTCTTCCACCTACCACCACCCCAAGCAGTCCCACATGCCTGGGTCAATGCCACGCAATCTCCTTTGAAGGGACCCAGAATTTCCATAACAAAATCTGAGTTTCAAAACTGTTCACAAAAGGCCAGATCCTGACTCAACTCAGTGGATGGGCAGAGATGAGGAGCAGAGAAAAGCTGTCATCTCCAGGTATGGATGGCAGAAACGTCAGGCCCCATGGATGCACGCGGCTGCCTTCCCGTTGGAGTGGAGGGGACCAGGATTTCCCTCGACGAGCCCCGCAGATGGTGTTTGTTTGCTCAACCACGATAAAAAAGGAAAATATTTGGTGCAATCTGCTAGCAGGCAGAGGCAGACATATGGTCGGTGCGACGCAAGCCTGGATGCTCAGGAAAATGCAGTCAAAGCTTTGCAGCAGCTTTTAGATGTTGGCTTGCCCTTGAGTTGAGATACAAGTCCACCTCTGAAGAACTTGGGTACAGGTTTTTTACAGTGGCTGCTATAGCTTGAACCCTCTTACTAGCCCCGCTCTAATTAGTTCTATTATACTATCCCTATTGCACTAGAGTTATTATAATTAACCCAATTTTAATTAAGGCGAGCCTCAGCTCTGGCTCAACACTTGGAGAAATTCTCCCTGTTTTGATGTCTATTCATCTGGCACACACAAACACAGGTTAAAAGCGGCAGAGGTAATTAAAGGCAATTGCTTGCGCATTCAGATACGGCAGAATCAAGGTGCGGCTGTGGCATCGCTTTCGTTCTCTTTACCTGTGACTTATGAGCCTGTTAAATGTACTGTTGCAGCATCAAGCCCATGAGAAATCTTCGGGCTCCCCCAAAACATAAAATCCTGTTAATTTCCCTTTTAGTTAAATTTTAAAAACCCAAAGCCTAATTCCCCTGATTGCTGTTTCCTAAATACCAAGGCCCATTTCTCGATTGGGACTAACTTCCAGCTAAAGCAGCGCTGGTGACAAGAAAGATTTCGGCAAGGTTTCCTGGATGTGCTGAGGGGGTGATGGGGCCAGTGGACCACAGCTGCAGAGCTGTGATGGGGCTGTGGCACAGGCTGCAATGGGACCCTGCACCCACTTGCAGTCTCCGTGTCCATCCGATCCCAAGGGAAAATGCTGAGGGCAGCGCATGCTCCACTGCAAACATTGCTTTTTTGGGTGTTGCGGGGTTTTTTAAGGAGAGAAACCATGACCATTTCCTTTCCATCAGGGTGCCTTTGTCAGGATTTAATTCTCTTCCCCCATACATCTCCTTTTGAAGACATACATCTGAGTGTCCCTTTGAAGTCCTTGCTTTTAAATTTACTTTTTGGTTGCCCTGTGCTCCATGAGGTCGGTCAGGGTATCCACGCTGTGGGTCAGGGCTCAGCACCTCCAGTTTCATCAGGATAAAACAGATTACTGGGACTGTGGGCAGTGGGCTTGTTTCAGGTAGAAATTTGCTGTGACTTGTTAGCAACAAACCTGCTTCACCTTGAAGAATTCAAGTTATTTTGCGGGGGGTTAATTAGACCCCCATGGCTACACCCAAATGCTCAAGGGCAGCGACAGATGCAGTATCCAAGCACCAAGATGGGGATCCCTGTGTGGCGAAGCTCTATCCCTACTGAATTCAGAAAGGCTCTGTGGGGAGGGCTGGGACCACCTCTCCAGCCCGGGCATGAGCTCCACACCCAAAACACCAGGTACGGTCATACTGGCCTTGTTCTGGTGCACAAGTGGCTCATCCCCACCTTTTAGCTTGAATAAAGCCAAATCAGGGGAAAAAAAACAAACCAGCAGCAAGGAGTATAGCTGGTATTTCTGGGGAATATGAAATGCGTGGGTAATGCTCCCTTAGTTTAAATTAAAATGCTCCTTCCCTGCTAAGCCTTCCTTCCAAAGGCAGGAGCACAGGTCTCCAGCATCCCACAAAACCCGTGCCTCATGCTTTTTAAATAAAAAAGCCAGAGCTGAGCTGCAAATTAAAAGAACAGAAAAAACATGGGGTTGCTACAGCGATACATGGATGCAATGCAGTACCTGGGAAACGCCAGCCCCGTGCCCTGCACAGGGGCTGGAGGAAGGGCTGGGGGGCGGCGCAGAGAGCCACCCCTCCGAAACGTGGTGGAGACCTCCTGGTCCTGGTTTTTCCCCAGGTGCAGTTAGCGTGTAATCACAAGACAGGTGTTGCTCAGCTGCAGCTTGGCCTGAACCATTGCACACCCTCACATGCAAAGCCCACGTGGTATTTTCCCAACTCGCTTCCTAGCAGGAGGAAACTAAGGAACAAACAACCAGCACGTCCGTATGTGTTTACAAATAAGGGAATATATATTTTTAAATAGGTAAGGATATTCTTTTTTTTCTATACTAATCCATACTAAATCCAAATTAATACGATAGCAGTGCCTGATGATTTATGTTGTTATAATAAATAACAGCAACCGCGTGCCGCTTGGCTGATGATTAATGATCCTTATTTACAGTGTGTTCAACTCAGGTCTGCAGTTTACACTTGCAAACATCAAAGGAGAGTTCAGCTTTCCTTTTCTCTGGTATTTTGAGGCCACGTTGTAAATCCAGTACGAGCAGCCTTGACGGCTGCATTTTAATCCACAAATAGGATTACTATAAACTGCCGGAAGAAATGCCAGTCCGACCCGAGAGCTGGGGGGGCTGTTTCCCTTTGGCCTGGGGGCCACAGCCAGCTTCTCCAGCTTCTGCAGGGAAGAGTGCCGACACCGTGATGGCAGCTGGCACCATTGCACACCCCCCTCCAAGTTATCAGGGTCTGTCAGTCGAGCGCACCAAGCACCAACCCCTATTTTGCTCTCTGATTTTCCTATAATCCCTCCTCTCGGTTCACTTCTGAGGGAAGTGAGATGGTTTGTGAGCTCCTCCGCAGAAAACCTCCCCTCCCAGAGCCTGTGCACATCCCCAGCCCGCACCCACATCGCTCCATCCCGGCTGCCGGGACCGCTCTCCCTGAGCCATCCACGCCCAAAAGTCTCCTTTTTCCTGCTCCACCCCACCAACAGGCCCTTGGGGACAGAAAAGCGCAGTGGCATGGACCCTCCTGTTTTCATTCGCTCAGTGCTGAGCACCTCAATGTCACAGCCTGGGTGGATGGAAAAACAGCTTCCCCTTTTTTAAGATGATTTCAAGGACTTGTATAACCATGTAGGCCAGCATGCTCCGTTACACGGGCCAAACGATCTCACCCAGCAATTTCTGCTGGAGCCAAAAAACACCAAGGGGGGGTGGGAGCACAACCCAGCAGCTTTGATTGATCAGGGTGAGGCTGATGAGTAACACAGAAGCTTAGCAGTCCCAGGATGACACCTCTGTCTCCGGTTTAACTTGGCGTGAGAAGTGGTGGCATACTGTGCAAAGGGGCGCCATGTTAACGTGCCCTATACGAGCTGATTTCAAGCACTGAAATTACCCCGTCTAGGATATTCACAAGGGAAAAATAAACCCTGTAACATCAAGACTTTCCAAGGGAGCTGTGGAGGTTTCTTGCTCTCACAGGTGAGGGCTGAAGCCCCACTAGCACTCACTCAGTAATTACATTTTTCTGTACGCCGGCGGTTAGGTCATTTTGGCACAGGGGATTTCTGTAACAGTTGCAAGATGAACTCTGTCTGAAACTGCATCCCTTGGCTCTGCTGCCTCCACCACCAGCAAAGGCAGGGCAACACGTGTGGAGGAAAACGTCCCATCCCTCCTCCAGGCAGCCACGGCTGAGCCTTTTCCAACATCTCCATCCCTGCAGGCATCTGGGAGCACAGCTCTGGCACATTAAGGACATTTGAAGGTTTGAGCTTTTTTTTTTGTTTGTGTTCGGGAGTTTATTGTGGTTGTTGTTGTTGCTGGTTTTCACATAACCTTTTCCCGATTTAAAACTGAAGCCTGATGGAGAACAGTTCACAAGCAGCCTCCCCAAACACGCGCCTGCACCTTAGGTGTACGTACACTGACTCGTTTTCAGCCCCAACCCCCCCGGTGAAGGTCCCCAATGCTGCAGCTCCGCGGTGTTCCCTAATACTGCCCAGTTCCACAAATCCCAGTTTATAACCCAACCCTGAGGAGCAGGAGGCTCCGTTTAACCCAGCGAACCTCGGACGGACAACCAGGGTGGTTTACAACAAACGCACGAGCTTTGCCTTTGCTGCCATCCACTGATGCGTGGCAAAGAGCTGTTTATGGGCAAAAAAAAGAGCTGCTTGCTGAGTCTATAATGAGGGTGGTCAAATGCTGAAGGTGTAGAAAGCAGGTTAAAGGAGAGGCCTCACTGCCCACGGGAGGGAGGAAACCCAAACGGCCGCTCCGGCACATTCACGCAGAGGGTTATCACAGCATGAAGCAGCAGCAGCCCTTGAGTAAACGCTCCCTTTGCGGCGCTGCACTCCCTGGAGAAGCTTTAATAATTTCTAGGGAGGCTCTGAAGGCTAATAAAAAAATGAATAAAGAAGTCAGCCTGAGCAATCGCTCTCTTCCTCTTTCACGGCAAGCCTCGAGCTGCCCTTGTCTGGCTGATCAGGTGCAGCTCTGATTTCCCGGGTCCCTGAAGCAGAACGGATTCAGCAGCGTCGCAGCCTGTTTTGTGGTGATGGATGGGAATGATTATAATTGTTAATCTGATTAAGCCTGTGGTCTCAAATTTTGCTCGTCTTACTGACATTGAAGGTACTTAAAGAAACACTTGAGGAGGAGCATGAAGGTGTATGGTGCACGTGCTTCTGTGCACCTATCAGTATTCATCTTAGGGGGCACGATCTGGTGCAAGGTGACATGATTTTGCATTAAAATTGGGTCCCTGGGTTATCAACACACACCAGCCCTCAGGCTTGGTGGTACAATGGGCGAAGAAGAGTCTCCTTCAGCTTTGCTTTCTTTCACAGGATTTTAAACAGGAATTCTGGGGGAGTAAGGTGTGGTCTTACTCCCTGCCTGCTGCGGTCCGGGACAGCCTGACTATAGGCTCCGACAGGGACTTCAGCTAAGGCTCCAAGCCAAGGATCGCACTCCTGACTTCCACGCGCTGCATCTGGCTGCTTTGAGAGTCAAGAGTAGAGGTAGAAAAGTATTTTGAGTTCCTATACCTCATATAACTCCCCAGAGATGTTCGAGGAACACTTGGAAGTACTCTGGTGTTTCTAGCATTTCTTAATGTTTGCATTGTTAATTTTTTAATGAGTTTTTCTTATCAAACTCAACTCAAATGCTTTAGCTTCCACAGTTCCTGGAAGCAGGGTATGTTCAGTCGCTGCAAGAGGGAAAGCCCTAAAAAAGGGTAAAAATATCTCTTTACCTTTCAAAAGCACCTGGATCTTAATTGCTTTCCAGCAATCATTTATTAGAGAAAATTGCTGTTAAAAAGCTGAAAATGGTTTCTGTGTTTTTCCTCTGCCTTGCTCCAAGGTCTGGCTGAAGACAAATAAGAGGCAGCCCTTAGGGGTTAGGTCACTCAGCTCAGGGAAGGGCCCTGACTCAGCCTGTGAGCTTCTCCAGGCTCCCGCTGCAGCCACCCAGCCGAGAGAGGATCCTCAAGAAGGTGATGCAGGGCTCTTTCTATCGAGCTCCATCCCTCATGATCTATCCCAAAGCAGAGCTGTCCACAAGGACTTTCCACCTTGTGTGCTGAGGCTGCAGGAGGAAGGGGAAAAGCCCCCCACAGCAGAGGTGCTCGCAACTGGGACTGACACCCTGAAGAGCACCTGGTGCCCTGTGCAAGGAGTCACCCTGCTCCTGGGCTGCCCCCGCAGAGGAGCAGACCACCAGTTGGTGATGCAAACCCACACATAACTCCTCTGCAGCCCTCATGGATATGGGTCACCAGGCAGACTTCAGCTCTGTGCTGATGGTCCTCTCAGCATGTGTCTATTTGAAACTGCGCTGGTGTAATTAAAGGTACTCTACTAATTGGATGTGCAACCCTAAGGGAACTCCTTTAATTGCATTTCAATCTGGTTGGTATCATTTTAACTTAAATTCATTGCTGTCTTGCACAGGAATAACCCAACTGGGTCTGGTTATGGAGAGGCGTAGCATCCTGCTTCCTCCTCCCCATGACAGTCTGGATGCACTTCAATTTGTTAGGCTCTGGCTGTGAAATAGCCGCTGCGCATTAAAGCTGAGGGCTGCGTAAAACCCCTTTAGCTGGTAACTAGGACATAGACAGTAGAGGGCTGAGTGTTCACCTTGACCTGCTAATGGAGGTAAAAACCTCAGCTATTACCCTGTCTTCACTTAGATTTTATCTCGTATGTGTTACCATAAATTCTGCCATGCCCTGAAGATGCATTCTTTTGTTTCTTTCTTTGGGGTCAGTGAAGACCTGA
>NW_009258281.1:244826-267003 GCF_000687185.1 Egretta garzetta | reverse complement strand
CCTCCGTTAAACTGGAGGCTGGAGTAGATGATCAGATTGTTGCTTTGAGCCTTAAAGCTTGTGGGAGCACCACCATTTATTTCTCTTGTCTCCCAGCACGGGGCCCTGAGAATTGCTTTCCCTGGCAATGGCCTATTTCCAAAAGTCTCTTCTAGCAGCAGTTAGGAATGAAGTGGGGGGCTGCACCCCCCAGGAACTGAGCGCTGTGGAGAGGCGCCTGTTTTCAAGCTTTGCTCCGCGGGTTGCAAGCACAAGCTGTACCTTTGCTCCACCCTGGGCTGAATGTGGCCACTGTGACGGTCCCCTGTTTTGGCACGTGCTGGCTTTCAGGTGCTGCAGGATTGTACCGTGACACAGGTCAGGCCCCAATCCCGAAATATTGATACTGCCTTATGCAGCTCCCCCCATTGCTACAGGTATTTTGGGGGACCTGGTCTGGCCCGAAATGCACCGTGCTCCCTACGCTCCACCCCAGCACCGCGGGGCCGATCGTCCTCCCTCATTACCAGTGCTGCGTATGCGAGTAGCATGAGGAACAGAGCCAACAGTAAGTTGGCGCTGGCTGTGTCCCATACTAATGTTGTTCTTACTATTTCAGTGCCATCTTCCTTATTTCCACCCTCTCCCTGAACAACTAAATTAATTAGAGTGATTTTTTTTTATTTAAATACTGTCGTGGAATAATAATTCTGGTGAATTCATTTTTTTTTTGTCATCCCCCACTGCTTCTTTTCTCTGTTGCGTTCTCTTTTAATACACTGTTGATATTCTGTTATAGCTATGCAAGATCACAGCTGTTGTCTGCAAAACAACAACAAAAAAAAGAGTAAAATCGTGCTATGTGCTGTTGCCATCCAACAATCATTTTTCTTCCTCCACCAGCTCACAAAAACCCCCTTCCTCTATTAAGTGCAGAAGCGTACATTTTTCTTGGCTTGTAAAAAGCCAAAAAAACCTCACAGCAGCTTCAGTGAAACTGCAGCAGTGTCAGGAAGCCAAAGCCCCTACGACAGGCTGGGGCCCCATCCTGAGCCTGTTACGAGGTCACATCCTGCAAATCCTGGATCCCAGGAGTGACTCCTCACGGGCAGCAGGTCTATGGGCATCACCTGCTCCTGCGCTTCACTAGTCACTGAGTTATGTTTACCTGGACGTGTTCATTTGACCTGTAAACATGTTTTCTGATCCGATCCAGTAACAAAACCACTCCTGAGGTTCTCATGAAAGGACAAAAAAAAAAAAATCCAATTAGACTCCAAATTTATATTTACGGTAGCGGTCAGGGCTGGGAGAACTGTTGCTTAATGTTGGCCCTTCTAGACACCTTTCCTCAGCCCCTGCCAGACCTTTTCTGACCCTGCAAGGTTCAGCCCTCAGTGGCCGTTTGCATTGAGACCAAAGCAACGCAAGGATCAGGCCAGAGAAGCACTGCACTCTCGTCAGCAGCGCAGAGTGATAAATGAAGGAGGGCCAGGATGGAGATTTGAATCCTCGTCTCCAAGTCCACAGCTCCAATTACAAAACTGATTTGAATCAGTCTCACAATCCACATAACCAATTATGAAATTCCTCCTTGACTCCCTGGCCCTGGGCTTGTTTAGCGATTGCACTGTGTATACCTTGTGTCTGTAATATTTTAGAGCGTTTTTAAATTAAGCTCAGTTGAGGCCCACGCAGTTCCAATTAACACATACGAGCTGCGTGATCGCTCCGGCAGGGCTTGCCCAGCACTGGTGTTCCCTGTTGCCTCGAACAAGGGTTATTAGGGTGGCTGAAGTGAGATTGGATTAAAGAAGCAAGATGAAAAGCTTGGTTTCCCCCCGGATTGCAGCATTCATCTCTCGCTCCCAGAGAGGTGATGTGCAGTGGTACGCAGAGTGCTCCTCTGTCCCTTCCGGGGACACCAGGGTCAGTGTTTTCAGTGATCTTACCTCCCTGCTCAGACCAAAGAAAAGACCGAGCTTGTTGGCTGCCTGGCTTTTTTTGACAGCAGAGTCATGTAAAGCAAAAATTTCTGAGGGGATTCAGAGAGGGCTGACAATGGGGGGCACCTGCTGTTACACCCGTACATCAGCAGGGTGAAGATTACCGCAAGCATTGAAGACTGAGGAGCGTCCTCATCCTTCCCCTGATGTGCACAGCATGCTCATAATCTTTAAGACAAATTTTATCAGTTGTTTTCTGAGGCAGGGATCTGTATTTCTGGTGACCCCTGGAACCATTATCTGCCCTCCTCAGGGAGGCAAAGGGGGGATGAGAAACCTGGAGCTGGTGTTCGGAGGCAGGATAGTATCAGCCACCACATATAGCATCCCGGAATCGAGCCTGGGGCACATACTATCTCCAGAAGGGACGGGTTGAATCTTGGAGGCTCTGCAGGGAGTAGGGACAGTTGTAATGTGGCACAAAAGGTAATTCAGCCCCCGGTGATGTTATATACAACCTCCTTGCCAGATGCTTCAACCCCCTGAACAGTTGTAACTGCTCCTCCACAGGTTTCAATTAAATTCCCTTAAGTATGTAAACTTTGGCTTGCTTGGACCAACACCTACAGGCTTGGTTGCAATAGCAGATGTTTTATTTTTACCTGCAAGTGAAAACGGGGAGCATATATCATGGCCATGACACATTTCGTGTGAAGCAGATGTTTCTATTAATGCCAGAACTGGGTGGAAATTCAAAGGATGCAACTTGCTGAATTATTCCAATGAATCACTTCCCTTTTTTTTTTTTTTTGATTAGTAAGCTCTAAAGGGACAAAAGAATAGCTTTGTATCAGTCTCCCTCAATTAAATCTAAAGTACATCTGGACAGAGTCTGAAGATCCATCTTTCACTGGCAGTTGCAAAGCCATCAACATAATAAAATAATACTCTGATTGGTATTACAAGGCTGCATTTAAATCATTGGCATTCATGCTCCGAGTCCTTTGCAGGGAGCGCAAGCCCTCCATTAGAGGAAAGCTTAATTTTATACTGCGATCTGTATAAGATATGCAATGAAAATGAGAAAAAAAGAGCTTTTGCAGAGCTGGAGACATAATAATAGAAGCTACAATGAATGTCTGGGCAGCTTTTTCAGTTACTTATAAACTGCAGGTGTCAAATGCATTCTGGAAAGAAGCTGAATTCCAGTTTTAATTACAGTCAGCAGGTTGAGGCATAACTCAGGGCTTGATAATACCTTTGAACCCATAATAAAATTCCTCCTGCCATCAGTACGTTGTTTACACCAAGATCAAGGAGAAAACGTGACCTCCTTGCAGTAGCTAAACTCTAAACTTCAGCATCCCACTGTAAAATCCCAAACACCCTTGATATTTAAAGTACCTATTCCTTGCGTGATTATCTCAGCAAGCCTCAGCATCAAATGTGATCTGAAAGAGTAAAACCGCTCTGCTGACCAGGGTGAGAAAGATGTGTCGTTGCAGCCGTCTTCTAAAGTTTCCTTTGGCTCAAATTAGCTTGGGGCAGGGGTGGGGGAGAGAAGGCAAAAAAAAAAGCCCCTCTGGCTGGAATTGTGTGTGTGCACCCACACTCGAGTGCCGAATGGGCCTTCCCAGGCAAGTACAACCTGGCTTTCTCGGCAACCTCTTTTACCAGCAACAGTAGTTTATTGAGCTCAAAGAGTTTAAGTTCATTATGTGCTTGAATAGCGCCATGTACCTCAATGCCCTGTCCCAAAACTGAGTCTTTGAGGCCTTATGCTGATACGTATAATAAAGAGTAATATGAATCTCTTCTGCCTATTAATGACCGTGGGATAAAAAAAAAGCAGAATCTGCGTGCTGGTGTGCTGAACTCAGCTACTGAGGGGCTGCTGCTCAAAGGTAGGCAGCGGTCTCATTTAAAGCCAGCAGGCAAAGCCTTTGAGGGAGAAGCTAATTACGCCTTATTATGTGGGAAAACACGGCTCTAGAGTTACAGGGGCAGCCACCACTCGTGAGTTGAGGAGGAAGGTCACTGACAAGGCAGCAGAGAGGCAGAGCCTCCTGGGAGAGGGAGGTTTTCTGAGCAAGGGAGATGCTCGTTGCTTTTACTCTGCTCAGGGAAGCACAACCTCACGAAGCAAACTTTGTAGCAGAGGATTTGACCAATATACCTGCCTCATACCATTCTTCTGCCATAATGCAGAAGCACTGAAGAAGAAAGAGGCTGGGTGGTGGAATGATCTTCTGTTGGGTACCAAAAGCTAGGAACTCCTTGGGGCTAAATTGCAGGAACAAACCAAAACCACTGGAAGTAGTGACTTCTACAATAATTATATTTGTACTGACATAACCCACACATACAGATAAGCTTTAAGTCATTACCAAAGACGGCCCCCACCAATGGCATATGTGACTCTCAGTACATAACACCTATGTCCTCACAACACCCCCGTGAGGTAGGGCAAGGCTGTGAACCCCATTCCACCCATGGGGAACCTGTCAAAACTGAGCAAATTTCTCATGGTCACCCAGAAAGCCTGTTGCTGAGCAGGGAGTGGAGCATGGGCTTCCAGAGAAGGTGGCCGTGGGGCTGCTCTTTTGTCAAACACCCTGCACTGCCAACAGCTCCTCTGCCTGCATCACGGCCATTTCTCCTGTAAGCAAATGCCCACAAGCAGCAGGTGATGTCAACTAACTCCTCACAGGCATTACATTAAAAGTGATCATAAAACAAGAACTGGGGAAGAAAAAAAAAAAAAAAAAAAAAAGAATCTGTGGAAAGACCAATCTGATTTGCAACCAAATGGCAGTTTTAAATGCCTACCGTGATCCTAATAACAAAATAAGTGCATATAAAAAAAAAAAGTACTTTAAGAAAATCTGCCTTTTTATCCCCACCATCCCAGAATCATAGAAAACAGGGCTTGGAAGAACCCCAAGGGCTCATCTGGTCTTTTCCCCAGCTTCTACAATCCCCTGTGGTTGGGTCCCTTCAATAGATGGAGCTTGTGGTGCTATCTTGGCTACTTGTGTCAGAGCTGTCCAGTGTCACATCAGGACCTGCATCCATGCTGTCAGGATCTGCTTGATCTTTAGCAAAGTTGATGAAAACCTAGAAGTTTAAAGGAAAACATTCAGTATGTGACAGCAAAAGGAATTCATAATATGAAAGAATATAAAGAAGAAATGGCTGTTCATTTGACTGTGAGCCTGGGGAGAATGCTCAGGAATGGATTCACACTGGATTTGAGAATTGCGAATGCTGGGCTTCTACAGGCTAATGTAAATAAATGGATGCGCACTCCTGTACCGCTGAATTGACACCCAGGATGCAGAGGCAGACATTCCTGTACAAAACCTCATTGTCCTGCAGGTCATGTTTCAAAAGTACTAGCAAGGTAATACCTGCCTGCTAGCTCGTTTTGATCACAGTGTAATACAGCTATATTATTACTTTATAAACCCATCTGTCTATATATAATTGACATCCGTGCACGCACAACTGCGTATTATATAAATAGGTATATATAATCACACATAACAGTCTTTGTTTGAACAGTATCTAATGAATACATAAAATATTCTTACTAGAACACTACCTGCAATCACATTTGCATATACACAAATGCAAGCTGTCCTCTCACAGAATATGGCTGGGGGCTTCCTGCGGTTTGTCTGCCCCTTTCTCTCACCACTGCCCCTTATTAAAACAATACTGAGGACCTCCTCCCTCCAGATCTCTGTTTAATAATTCGCAGGATTACAGGGCTGCAGTTTTTGCTCCTGTCTCCAGAAGGGACCTAACATTTCAGATGGTGGTGCTCAACAGGGTGATTTCTTCTGGATAGTCTTTGTGGCTTCCCTTCAGCTGATGTGTTTCCTACAAGATTTTGATGCCAGTGGGAATGTCGTTCCAAGGGAAAATGGAAGGAACTTAACTATGAAGCTAGGTTTGGAGTAATGCTAAATGAACTTACCAGCCAAATAAAGCACAGGAATGAGTGAAATCAAGCAAATTTGCAGGATTGGTGGGAAAAGTCCACCGCCAGGAAGCCTAGTACTGGACTCAGGGGTGATTCATAATCCTGCCCTTCATCCACATCCATGAGGCTGCTGAAATCAGCAGTCACAGAGGGAAGAACAGATCCTTTATGCTACAGGCAGCTTTCTATGTGTGTTTTCCTAGCACCAGCACAGGTATCTGGAGGCAGTAGCACTGATAAAGTATCCCCAGGAGGAATACAGATGGAAATCCCTTTCAAAATGTAGTCTATTGTGTGCAGCAATCCATTATACGTAACCATCAGTCTGCTCCCCTGTTAACAGCTCTAAATGGATGGCCACACATCTTTAATGCCTTACCTCCTCTAACGTTGTTTGACTCACTGAGAAGTGCCTGATATTGAAGGCTGCTTTGCTGGCTTCCAAGAGATCAAATATATTTGCTACCCCTCCTGCAGAGACTGGAACGTGATACTCCACCATGCTGAAATGCTGATCCTGTGGGAACAGGAATGATGAGGTAAAGTTAAGAGGTTGCTGCCTATGAAAAGCCAACAAATCTGTTGGCTGTTTGGCTGAGAACAAAAGCAAGGAGGACCTGAGCCATGGGAAAATGAAGGGGCAGAGGGTGTGTTCTCTCCTTCTGGCTCCCAAAGGTGAGGAATGTTATTGTCCAGTATTGACTGGTGTTTCCCCATTGGAAGTTTTTGTGGGTTTTGTCATCAGGAGATGATAACTAAACCCCAGAGCTGGAAGCTTGAGGATAGCCATAGCATCTTCCAGCTCCAAGTCTGCTCTTTCGATTAATGCAGAGATTGGGTTACGGACAATGGATGGGATTAGCGACTCAGTTACTAACTAACCAAGTTACTCTGGTTTTACAGTCATTCAGTTACTAGAAGCACCCGGCCATCTCGTTACCCACTGAATATCAAGTGCGTCTCCATGCAGTCCAGGCTTCAGTGGGACCATACGTAGGGCAGAGGGTTGCCTAACAGCTGCCTTACAGGATCACTGCAGCTGTTTGGCCGAGGTTATTTAAGCCACCAAGGAACTTGGGTGCTCCAACCCTTGGACAACCCAGTGTCTGACAGCATTGACAAGTGTGTGTGTGTGTGTGTGTGTGTGTGTGTGTGTATGAATCCCTTACACTCTGAGAGCACGGATCTACGTGCACAGTATGTTACAAGATGTCTACCTTGCAATACCCTCTTGGCTAATTTGAAGGGCTTGAGAGGGCCTCTCCCAAAAGTATTTGTCCTGCTTACCTTCAGGCATGTATTTGGGAAGTGTGACTTCATGAACTCTGTCAGTGCCTCGGTGTTAACTGTGTTGCTATTTAAGTGCATCTTCACAGTGAAGCCTCTTCCGAACCTAGGGGAAAAAGAAAATCACAATTAACACAGTAGGAAAGAGAAACATAGCAAAAAAATCCTTTGAGAGTGCTGCACAGCCTCTTTGGGGAAATCTAATCCAGGCAGAGTGCAGCTTGAATGGGGTCAGGGTTGTTAACCTGGAGTGAATCTTAATAAGAAGCTGAGCTATTGTGATAACTAATAAAATTGAAGCTCAACCCTAACATGCATTTCACATTTTCAGCAGTGAACAGATTACTTTGGGGAACACATCTCTGGGAAAAAAGGCTGTGAGAGAGTGGAAAGTGCATTAGTTAACACAGAATTTCAATGGTGTAGTAAGAAACATAAACCAGAAAATGACTTTATTTTGATGCCCTATTAACAAAGGTCTCATGTTCTGAGCCCTCAAAGCTGTAGGTCTCGTGGCTTAATCCCAGCCGACAACTGAGCACCACACGGCCGCTCGCTCTCTCCCCTCCCCCAATGGGGCGGCAGAGAGAATTGGAAGAGTAGAAGTGGGTTTATTGAAATAAAATAAAATAAAATAGTAACAGCAATAATATAATATACAAAGCAAGTGATGCATGATGCAGTTGCTCACCATCTGCTGACCGATGCCCAGCCAGTCCCCAAGCAGTGGCCCCCTGGCCAGCTTTCCGCCAGTTTATATGCTGAGCATGACATCATAGGGTATGCAATACCCCTTTGGCCAGCTGGGGTCAGATGTCCTGGCTGTGCCCCCTCCCAGCTTTTTGTGCCTCTCCAGCCTTCTCAGTCGGTAGAGCATGAGAAGCTGAAAAGTCCTTGACTCTGTGTAAGCACTACTTAGCAACAACTAAAACATCAACATTATTCTCATACTAAATCCAAAATACAGCACTATACCAGCTACTAGGAAGAAAATTAACTCTATCCCAGCCAAAACCAGGACAGTATGTTAGTAAATCCCTATGCTGTTCAGTAAAAGTGAAATAGGTACGCGTTACTGACCTGCTTTTGATATGCTGCAAAGAGCCAATGCACTGAAAACTCCCATTCACCATAATAGCCAGCCTGGTGCAGAGGGCTTCACATTCTTCCATGCTGAAAAACCAACCAAGAAACTCTAATAACGCATTGAGACGGTATAAACAAAAAATAGTTATTTTAGTAATCAGAGAACATTACTGATCTTCCCTAAAGTGTTGTGGCTCTCTGTGGGCACCCACATTCAGCCACAACAAACCTCCAAACCTGTCATAGCTCGGTGCCCTGAAATTCTGCAAGGACCAACGGGGATTGTGAAGGACAGGCCTCTCCATACCTCCTGCAGACCCTGAAAACAGAGACAGAGCCAAACCTGCCCTACCTGTGGGATGTGAGTATCACTGAGCATTTGTTCTGCACTTCCTCACTGATGATTTTCCAAAGGTGGCGTTTAGCGTTTGGATCCATTCCAGAGCTCGGTTCATCCTATTGGGAAAGACAGGACTGAATGTAAATTTGCACTCAGAATCTGATCTCTCTAACACTTGTGCTCTTTTTAGGTTCACCGTTGGTGTTACATTTGCTAGTAAGGACCCACAGGAGGGCTTATACTGGTACAGACCTGGGAGAGGGATTATCTTCAGTTGCGTTATGGATTTGACTGAGATGTTCTATGCCCCCTTCAAGTAGAAGCAAGTCAGCTTGACTAAGACCTCCATCCTCACCGCCCTTTGGAACTGCACAGCTCCCCCAGTGACTGGTGGGAACTCTCAACCTCTGTTGAACTCCAGAGGAACTGACTGGCTCTGACAGCACCATCTCAGGTCAACCCTACCATGCAGTGTTTTAAACATCCATAAACACCACAGGCATAACCTCAGACAAGAAGCTATCAACTGGCACTTGGTTTCCATGTGCACCTGCGCTTTGCCTCCCTCTCGATATGCTCACGAAGCATGTGCTGCATTTCTCCATTCAGAGTGACAGTAAGCCAGAGATGAAAGATGGTACACTATCTCCTATCTTACGCAATGCTGATAAAATTGTTAGCCAATTTCTGATTGACAGTCTGTTACTGTTGAGGATAACGCCTTATGTAAAGCAGAAATAAAACAGCTTGGGTTCAGGCAGCAGTCAGTACAGAGGAAATTTCCCCACCTTCTATTTTTGTTGAGATTTTTTTATGTCACAAAAGCAGCTAAAGGGCTGGTGTATGTGATCGGAATTAAAGGCGGTAGTGCTGGGCTTAATACAAGTTGGGGTAAGGGAGATTTATGTCCGCTAGATATCAGATTTAATATTGGGAAACCTGCTCACAGAGCACTGCACACATTCAAAACACAGCAAGTTGAAAAACTGCACAAAAAGGTATATTTTAACAAGGGCATATCTCATGGAAGAACGGGAAAGTTCAAAGTGAAAGACAAAAGGGGAAACCAAACCTAGAAAAACAGTTTTATGTTCTAATCTGGAGGGAAGTTGCTCCTTTGCTCTTCTACAGATTTGGAGCCTTGGATGCCGCTTTTCTTGCGGCACTGTGCAGGGTAGTTGATACAAAAAAACCAAGAAAGTTCTGGTAACAAGGAGAATTTAATTGGCAAATATAGGATCTATTTTTGACCTCTGAAAGAGGCTAACAGAGAAACTGGCAGACTCACCACTCCCTTATGCCCTTAAAGAATATTTGGGTGCTTGCTGAAATCTAAACTTTCCTCTGATGCATATGTTGTCAGGCTAAATACGGCAACTGGGGGAGTGTCCTGCAAGCTGGGCCTGAGAAGGTTTTGCTAGACTGTCAAAGTACCTCTGCCAGCCCAGAGATCTGCTCCTCTTCCCCCCCAGCAAGGCCCCCCATTTCTCACCAGCAGCAGAATTGATGGATTCCCAATGAGAGCCAGAGCTGTTGACAATTTTCTGTTAGTGCCGTAACTGCACATAGAGGTGACTCTGTCTTTGTAGGCCATCAGATTCAGACGGTGGAGAAGCTGGAGTACAACCTATGGGAACAAGAGTACAGCTTTCACAACAATGTCCAGGCATAAATTACCACACGCATATCTATTTATTGAAAGACTAATTAAATCAATTTAAAGGCTCTCAATAACTGGAAAATGCTCTAAGTCAAGCCCCAGCATTACTCACTCCTTTGATCTCTCTCTCTGGGATGCCATGGAGCCTGGCATAGTAATACATGTGCTCTTCCACAGTCAGCAAGTCATCCAAGGCATCTTCTTGAGGACAGTAGCCAAAGAGTGACCAGTGTGCCTCACTGATGTCATTCAAGGACCTGTGTAAGGAAGTCAGCAAGTCATTTTAAACACACCAAATTGCCAATGCACTCTGGAATCAGACAGAAGAGAGAAAAAAACCAAAACAAACAGCCTTTCTCCCACTTCCTAACCCTTTCTCCAACCCTTGAAGGAAAATGCTATGAATTTGCAGACCTTCAGCTATTAGGCCCTCAGTTCTGCAAAGGAAGAATTATATTTGCAATATCTGTTAGCCACAATGTCTAGTAAATAGCTCTCCAATTACCACCAGCACTTCAGACAGCACAGCTGCCACCAAGCCTACTCCTGTCAAAGAGTGCTTTGAGATGAGTCCTGCTGGTCTCCAGATACTAGCTCAGAAGTGGAATCACACTCAGCTGAGGACCTGAGTCTGATCCCGTTTGCAATGGAATGAAGTGAAAGAAACACCACTGAGAACAGCAGAGGTATGACAGCAAGATGCAAACCCTAGGGAAGCAACCATACCGTCTTCAAAGGATGAAATTCCCTGCCTTATTTATTTTTGCTCTGGTTTGAGTGTTTTGGTTTGTTTCAGACTTTTACATTTCTTTTCCTTCACCATCCGGCCTTAAAAACTGCTCCCAGGCTGATTTGCTCAAGCCCCTTCCCCAGAAATCACATCTTCCATACCCAGAATGATCCTGGACCCGCAACCTTCCGCTGGATGCTCCGATATCGCCTGTCAACATCTTAAAGATGGTCGTCTTTCCAGCTCCGTTCACACCAAGCAAGCCAAAGCACTGGGTTATGGGAAAGAAAGGTAGAAATGTAACCATGCTGTATTTATAATACAGAAATATTGCTCCAAGATGACTGCTTAGTGCATCTTGTCTCTTATTTTCTCTGGACCCTTGAGCAAGACGAATTGCAAGAGCAGCAGAGGCACTCAGAGCATACGAAGGTTATAATGGAGGTTGTTTATGGTGCAATATACTGCAGCTTATATTAGGACCGTTTGTTTAATATGGTGAAGAATCAAGGATGTGTCTCTAATAGAGTCATTCCGTTTACTGCAAGGTGCATTTTTGCAGCGAGCTCATCTGACAGGCCAAATCCTGATCATCTAATTTGTGCGAAGCCTCCCATTGACAGGAACAGAGCTATTCATAGGTATGAGGTGAGTGAGGTTTGTGCTGCCATTGGTAAAACCTTAATGTGACACAAGATTTTTGTCAAATAATCTCACTAATGCACTACATTAATAAGATTAAGAACTGGCTCCCTGTAGTGCAGTTCAGTATCTCATGCTAAAATCTATGTTTTATTGCTAAGGTTGGAGATACGCAGTTGTGTGTCGCATAAGCAATTACCATTGTGCTGATAATTACTATTGTTTTGGTATTGTCAGTACTGACCAGCTGATGTGAAAATCCTCGCATGTTGAGCCCACTGCAGATGCACAGCATCGATCCAAGGCCCTTCCCCACCCTGAGGTCCATGCAGGAACAGTATCTGTGCACAGTCTGTGGTGCAGGGCCATGACCCCTGCTGACACCAGCATCAGGTTGAATTTTGCCAGAAGCTAGAAACCTCTATGCCAGCTGTGGCTTGGAAAAAAATCCTCTGCCAGAAAGATCAGCGCCAGTCTCCACGTGAGGCTGCTGTCCTCCTGCCCAGCCCCTTACATCCTTTCATATGCCCAGTATCGCAGTGGGACCCAGGCAATTAAAAAAATCAGGTACCAAGGAGTAGTTCCAAGCTTCCCCACAAGTCAGGTGCACAGCCTGAGGCAGGATCTGGTCTCCAGAGGCCCCATGGACTTTCCTCTGGGTCTCAGAGGTGCTCCATACACTCCTGTCTTTTTCTCTTCTCCTGAGTCAGTGTTTTTGCAAGTAACTGCACTGACATGACCACAGAATCTTTTTTTTTTTCTTAGAGTTAGTTTTAAGTCTTGATTCATGAAATTGTGTGTTCAGCTGCAGTGATTTGTCTTTCCCTGATGGGAAATACAAGCAGATAAGCCTGACTCACTGTCTCCCATGCAGTTCAGGTAATTGTAACTGGACAAATTCTGCTGTCTTCATTGCTAGGTGCTGTACAAA
The DNA here is from genome assembly GCF_000687185.1 of Egretta garzetta. Classification (NCBI taxonomy): domain Eukaryota; kingdom Metazoa; phylum Chordata; class Aves; order Pelecaniformes; family Ardeidae; genus Egretta; species Egretta garzetta. Next base: position 254,414 of record NW_009258281.1, on the reverse strand, counting down.
CACAGCATGCAGACATTTTGCTCTGAATATAGCTCCATTACTGTCCCATCCACTTTTCCTCTTTCTAGGGCCTTCAAACTACCACTTGGCATCCCAAATCCACCAGGAGCCTTTAGTTGCTACCATAACCCCAAGAATCAGTAAACAGGGCAAAGGAAGGAAGGAAGAGGTCAGAGCAGAACAAGCCACCACAGTCGTGATGGGACAGCAGCAAGGACTGGGAGAACAGATGGCACTGTGGATCTGTTCCAATTTCCCTCCCCAGGGCAGAAGGTGCCCTCAGCCTTTTCCCCTCGTTTACCTCTCCGGCAGGAATCCCAAGGCTGATGTTTTTCACAGCCACAATGCGTTTGTGAGGAAGGTGGTAGATCTTTGTGAGATTCTGGAGCTGCACCACATCAAAGTCAGCTTTGCCAGACTCCACCCGGTTCCTCTCTGCCTGAACATCCCCATCCTCTTCCACTGCAGTTGACAGAAGCGATGCTTTGCCGTGCACTCTGTCAAACAGGAACCTATTGGGGAGGGCAGAGAGGGGAACCTTACACTCTGGCAAGCAGACAGCAGTGGGGGCCTGCGTGCTTGGGATACTAAGGAGCCTTGCTGTGAGATCCCAGGGCATGCAAAAAATACAGATATACAGACAGTTTCTATTCCTCTCCCAATATTTGCACCATTTAGGGAATTTAAAAACCCAGTGTTCTCTTTCTGACTCTTTTTTTTCTTCTTTTTCAGCAAATATTCCAAGCTGGAGGAGGTCCTGCCTTGTGAACCCTCTTGTAATGCAGGTGACAGGGCTGTTCTCACTCTTCCCTGTGTGCACCCAAGCCAGAGGAGACAAGGAGATTCAAACAGCTGTCTATGGACTGACTGCTCTTACCCGCCAGCTGAACATCAGCCTGCCAAACCCAGAGCCCTGAAATGAGGGCCATAGTCTCAGCCAGCAGGGACTACCAAGGGACTCCAGTAACCTATCCCTCTTATTAGTTAATACTCTGATTACTGGTAGGTACCAGGACTGCTGCCAGAGAAAACTTACTCCGTGTTTGAAAAGTGTCTTGGAAATTTATGGGCTTCATAATTTATAACGATGGTGTGAGAGCCCAGAATTAAACCACGGAGCGCCGTTTTGGTCTGTTTTCATTGTGAGACTCCAGATGTTACTTACTCTAGTATGTTGTTCCAGAGTCTCTGAATCATCCTGTCGTGAACTGTAAGACGAATGGCAAAAAACACGGTGCCCTGGATAAACATGGCAAACAGCTTGGATGTGGTCTTGTCCAACTCAAAGGTTTTGTCAGGGTAGTCCACTCCATAGGCTTTCAAGAAGCCCACCAGTGCCTGATCCTGCGACAGTTCGATCAAGCCATAGCCAAAGCAAAATTGTGGGAACATAAGGAACACATGCCTTAAGTTTTCAGCGAGATCATGCAAGCCCTGAAAAAAAACCCCAAAAGCAGCACAGTCAGTCACTGTTTTTATTCATGGAATAAATTCATAGGTTTTACTGTAGGACTGAAGTGTAACAATTACGTTGGGATTTGCTCGTGTCTCAGAGCAGAGATAAATTGAGAGCAAAGAGCTCTGGAGACAGCTCGTTTCACACACGGGCATAAGGTCAGAAAAGTCAACAGGCAGCTCTGAGGTTGTGATCACCCATAGTAAACAGCAGCCAGTTCCCAGCGCAGTCCCTCATTGCTGCTCCAGACGCCTTGCCCTGTGCATGGAGCAGCCCGAAACCGACCCGTGAGCCAGAGCTGAATCCTGCATCTGAGCTGCACTGTGCCTCCCAAAACTACAGAGCCACTGCACCAGCCCACTGCCGGGCACAGCCCACTCACCAATCCCACTCCTCTGGAGAACTGTCCTATATGTTTTCCTTGGAGAAACATCTCCATAAAACACAAGATTTGGTTTTAATAGATGTAGAAGGGCAGTCTCACACTTACAAACTCTCGTGCATAGAGATTTGGGACATTTCTAGCAGAAGAAAGGATTACTGCACACAGCAAAGTGGAGAGGGAGTAAATTAGCACAGAAAGAGACTGACTCCCTGCCACTGGGGCACAGAGGGATGGAAGATGATCATAATTGCACATCCCTAAAATCCAGGGGGGTGCTAGACAAGCACTGTCCAGCTAGAGAGAAAAATCCAACCCAGCTATTGTTTTACAAAGTAATTGCCCTTCATAAAAAAAGAAAGCTAAATGTAAGGTGTGCATTTTATCCCAGTAATTCCCAGGGATATCTCAGTTTAAAAGAAGGCTTTACTTTAGGGAATCATCACTGTCTCTGAGTAATTTTTCATCCTTGCAGGGAGAAGATGATTGCATTACAGATCTAGATGACAGACGGACGGTGCTGGGCTTAATGTGGCACATGTCAGACTCAGGGCAGTGACATCTAGCTGTCACTCTCCACAGTTCGTGCTTCAAGAACTCAGCAATGGTTCAAAGTGCCCATCAGCTTTTTATCAAACATGTACACCCACCTCCTGCCCTTCTCTGCACAGGCAGTTTTCTGCCTCTCTTTCTGTACTCTCCCCTCTGTCACCATCATTTCCACCTTTGCCAGGGGTGCAGATTTCCAGAGAAGCAAGATTCGCATTTGACTCATGTCCTGTCTACAGGGAACCCCATTAAGTCCTGCAACTACTGTCCTACTGTGACTACTGCTTGGTCTACCTCAAATATCTTGAAGCCAGCCAGTTGCTAAGGACCTGATCAAACCCACCAAACTCAAGAGGAAGCCTCCTGTTGTTTCACCAAGGGCTTAGTATTAGCAGGGTTCCTACCTGGTCCATGGCTTTTTCCTGGGAGAGCAGAAACACAACCGAGTGAGTAATGATGGTATTGATGCCAAAGAACAAGTTGACACAGACATAAACGATGAAGGCCATTCCCGTTTCTTTGAAAAACCCAGCCAGCAGGTACATCCATGAAAACGTTGCATATCTATAAATCACCAGCAGTGCAGAGAATACTACAGTAACTCAAAGTGCGATTGCACACAAACAACTAAAGACCTCAGACATCACAGTTCTGTTTTGCCACGTGACTAGATTTCCATGTTACAGGAGCTCAAAGAAGGAAAAATGCCTTTGTATCTGTTAGAATTTGGAGAAAAAGTTAATGATACATACTTTGAACATGGAGACCTGACTGAAAGCAGACAGACTGGGCCTGAAGGATTCAAAGCCAGGGAGACAGTTTTGCTAAGTTTTCCTGAATTGTGCTGCTGGCTTTTTTTTTTTCCTCTCTCTCGGATTTTGAAATGCTTCTGTATCTCAAACTTTGCAATAGTTCAGTAAGCATCTGTTTACAGCTTGGGCTGTCACTGTGACCTTGAATATTTCATATCCTTACGTAGTTTGCTTTGAATAAAGCAGGCATGACAACAGTAGTTTAGCTCACTGCTCCTGGAAGGAGCAACTAGTCACCATTTGTAAAGTGCATGTTGAAGAAAAAAGCCCTTGTATTCCTCCCTTGGATCTCAAATTGCAGCAGCGTGCAATATCCAGTCCCTCACTCTGTGCAATGATATTTAAATAACCAAGCTCCACACTTACCCAAAGAGTAACAGCAGAAGAAATACTGCCAGTAAGTTATTGTTGTTGCAGAAAGCTGGTATCTGGAAGGATGAAATAACTCCTATTGAGAGTCCAATAGGGACTGTAAAAAGTACCTGCAAAATGATATTAAAAAGATGGTATTAGAATGATAATTCTTAAACATTTTTCTAGAACTATGCAGAAGCAACAACGCAAGGTCTGAATCTGGTCCTACAAGTGCAGCCTGGGTTTTCTAAGGGAAACCAAATACAGGTGGGGTCTCAGTCCTCCTGAGACTTTTGGGATTCTTGCAAATGAATTCCCACAAAGCCAGTTTGAATAGGCTAAGCCTCAACATTCAGGACTGTGGGCAGAAAATGTCTTAAAAAAAGGTTGTGAATGAAAAATACCCCTTTGGGATTTCTGTTAGCCTTGCAGTCAGACCATTTCGTTGTGCCCTGTAAATCTAGTCTTTATAATGTTGAGTCAAGCCAGGGACCTTCCAAATGTCTGCCTTGAGAGGCTCCTCTCTTCCCCAGCACTGGGATTTAACAGAATTTACTGGCAGGGATTCACTGAGAAATATCAAGTTGCCGACAGCACTGGATTAGTTTCAGCCCGCTGAATACTGATTGTGGCAAGGACTCTAGGGATTTTTCCCCAGGCAGATTTGCAAATATGCAATGCTGGAGTGAGGGCCTGGATCAGGGAAGCAGACACGGTGCTGCCCCATCCTCACCCCTGCGCCGCAACTCAGGGCTGCTCTGCCAAGCCAGACTGCAGCCATGCTGCCTTCAGACCCCTTTCAAGCTCCCCCTGCCAGGCAGGAGATACTTGTGCTGTTGCCTAATCACACCAGCCCCTATAAGCAGGCAGTTTAGACTACTTAGTTTCAGCCTGAAGAAGAGAAGACTGGGAGGGGACCTCATCAATACATACAAATATCTTAAGGGTGGAAGTCACTAGGACGGAGCCAGACTCTTTGCAGTGGTGTCCAGCGACAGGACAAGGGGCAATGGGTACAAACTGAGACATAAGAGGTTTCAGTCGAATATGAGGAAAAACTTCTTTACTTTGAGGGTGACGGAGCACTGGAACAGGCTGCCCAGGGGGGTTGTGGAGCCTCCTTCTTTGGAGATATTCAAAGCCCGCCTGGACAATGTCCAGTGCAACCTGCTCTAGGAGAACCTGCTTTAGCAGGGGGGTTGGACTAGATGATGTCCCGAGGTCCCTTCCAACCCTTGTGATTCTGTGAGAACTGTACTGTTAGGACTGCTTTGTTAGCGTGCATCGGTGTTACCTAGAAGCTTAGGCTGTGCCCTGCAGGAAGAGTCAAGGCTCACATTCCCCAAGGAATTTCAGTCCTTTGCCCTTACTGCAAAGGTGGCTGGCCACTCAAATGCCCTTGAAGATTTCATATTTTCAGAAACTGATGATATCACTAGGATTTTAGGCACTAGCAGAACTGCATCAATAGAAATTTGTCAGATACGTAGAGCTGATCACCATTACAGCATAGCTGGCAATGCCAAAGCTCACGAGCAGAGATAGTCTGCACTTGCAGATCTCTGTGCGATGGTTTGACATCATGCACTGAAGGTAATTCATAAGACACAAAGCACTTTAGTCTACAGACACTGTGCATATTTATCCTCTTAGTCCAGCGATGCTTTCCAGCAGTGCTATTAACCCTCTTTACAACAAGGAAACTTAACTTCAGGGAGAACAAGGGCATGCCTAAGTCACGTCATGGCAGCACAGTGGTGGGGAGCTCAACTATGTATAGAAAGAAGGTGGTAAATCTATACAGCACAGTGCAGCACTGTCAAAAGGAACTTGCTCAGGTCCTGGAAGGCATATAGCTGCATTAGTAGCTCTCTTTGGCTTAAAACCTCTTTATAATATATAATCTTTAAGAGACCATTCAACCCAGCAACGGATTTTTGCCCAACAGGGGAGTGTCAGCTGTGAGACATCTGCTAATGTACACCCTGTACTCCCAGGGTTTTCAAAATGGCTGTAGCCTCAAGCCCCAAAGCCTTACCCCAGGTGCATAAAGCCTGCATGACAACTAATCTAACCCTGCAAGCTAACAGAAAAGCAGCTTGTGGCTTGCATGTTAAAATTGAAATCAAGCTCTGGCCTGTTCTGTGTTGCTCTCATATAAATGTGCTGAGTGTTTTGCATACACTCGAGAGAGAAGGAATGCTTTCGCTTAGCAAAATCCAGTGTTGCGGTTCACATTTAATAGTCTTCAATGCCTCGGAGAACAATTACTACATAACGCTCTTGGTAGTAATAATATTAAGAAGTCTAGGCAACCAACTTTAAATAAAGAACTTTTTTTCCCCTGCTGCGTAACGCTACTCTTGGTGCATTTAGGAATGTGAATTATTTACCAGATCATAAACGAAGTTAGTCACCCAATAGCTTGTCATCCCAATGCCTGAAATATGCTGCAGTTGTTTGGCTTTGGTTTGATGTTCTTTTACCACGTAGAGAACAAAACTTGCCGTTGTGATAGAGTAGCCAACCAAAACAGACATGGAAACTATGATGTCGAGTAAGCTGTTGAGCCTGGGGAGAAAGTGGAAGAAGATGTACATGGTGAGTCAAAGTGGCAGGTTTCCTTCACTGCAGAGGCATTGCTTAGAGCTCAGAAGCAAAGAGGTCCTGATTCTGTGCCAGCATCTTTTGCTGATGTTAATTATGCCTAGCAAGAAGGGACTCACAGCACTGAGTCGTAACACTGTACCATAGCATTGATTGGAAAGGCCAAAGGGAAAATTATGTAACTGTTGTTACATTTGTGCCAAAGCACAAAAATGTGTGATGCTGTAACTGTGACCTCCAGATCTATATGGGATGCTGCAAAGAAACCCTAACAGGAATCAGCAGCTCTGTGGCATGCAGAATGCTGTTCAAGCATAGAGGGAATGAAGGCAAGGAAGAGAGCATTTTCATCATTTAGAGAAAGATATTCAGTAATTTAGGCTGGTTTATGGTTTCCAAGTATCTGGTTTGCTCATTTTGAAGCTAAACAATTCAGGCATCAGCCAAATGAACTTTCTTACATTACTTGTTCTTGACTCTGTCCTCCAGGATATGGGTGAGCGGATAAGAAAATACCTAAAAAAGAAAAAGAAATTGAAAATGTGGCTAACTTAAAGCTTCCTTCACCAGTTCCTGATATTTACAGTAATACAGAAAACTCTGAGTAGAGAAGAAATACAGATCAAAAGCTGAATTTTGCTCTGTCATCTTGCTGTGATCTTGGGCAGAATTTTGAGCATCCTCTTTTTTCCTGTGACTTCACTTCAGTGCACAGCAGATCTGAAATTCAAACCCTAGGCCTTGTTTCTGCATCTCTCTGGCTGATGGTATCATTCAGTTCAGTGAGAACACTCCGGCACCTAAAATTAGGCACATGATTGTGGGTCCATGTATTTTAGGCTAGATTCCTCCACACCAACACATTACAAAACTGATGAATGTTTCATTTTAAAGCTGCTCTTTGATGATCTCACTTCATTTCATTTGTTCTCTTACCATCAGAAACAAGTCATTCCCTATTGGCTTTCCCCACAACTATTACCTTCCCATGATATATGTCTTCCTCAATACAGACATTGTTGAGATGATAGCACAAACCAAAGTAAGCTACAGACACCTTTGTTCCCAGTTTGGCAATGAGTTAATTCTGAGCTATTCTGCAGCTAGGGGAAAAAAAAAAAAAAAAGATGGTTTTGTCCAAAGGAACTAGCAAAAATCAAAAATCTAGTTACTGTGTGTGTAAGCACAGTCTGATGTTTTCCAAAAAAAGATCCCTTAAAAATGGGTTTGTATCAAGCACAAGCTGCAAGAGAGGAGTTTTCTGCTCACATGCAGATACCTTCATATGATTTAGTTTAAGTACTTCTTTACCAAGGAGAACACCTAGCTCAAAAGACTAGTACTGTTCATCACAGTGCATTTGCTTTGTTCGAAGGCAATTTGTGCCTATAAAACCAGAGTTTTCTAACAAAGGGAGGAACTTGGAGGTCTCTGGTGGGCCAGTTCCAACCTCCAGTGAAGGTCTCTGCCTTGGTCCTACCAAGACAACAGACCGGTCTCCAAGATTCTGGCACCTGAGAAAGGGTTTAGGCCAAGATATTTATGTACCTAAGAACAAGGTTCTCAATCCATATTTAGGCACCTAAGTACATGCCTCAGTTCTCAGGGAGTACTGGAGGACCTCTATTAAATCCAGAGAGATTTGGTAGAACATGCACCTCTGAAATTCAAGCTCCTTACAGCCAGGTGCCTGACTTTCAGCAGTTACATGAGGAAGAACTATTCTGGGCTATTTTCTCTAAGAACAAGCACTCAGACATGGGGGCCAGAAAGGAGGCGACTGTGGGTTTAACTGACCAAGTGCCATACTCAGGAAATAAGATTTCATAGGAAATTCGTGTCGGAGGGGGGGTAAAAAAAACCACCTGAGTCTCGTCATCAGTGAGAGAAACGGAATTAAAATCTTGGGCTGCTGATAAAGCCAAGCAAACAGCCAGGAAATGTTTCCCTTCTCTAAAAAAGGGAGAGAGAGAAAAAGAAAGACACTGTCTGTCTAATCTGTTAATACTTCACTATAAAGCCATTTTCCTTTACTGAAGCTTAGGCTAGAAGTCAAAATTTCCATTTCAATGCTTTCTCTTTTTTGTTGGTTGGGATTGAGAGAAGAGAAAGCACAATATACATAAGTCAAAAGCTATTATGACTTGCTTAGTGACAGGGTAAAAAGCTTTTTATGTATTTTTTAAAAATATACGCAGTCTAAGACAAACCTCCAAAGTGGGACTGGCACCTCTTTCAAACTGCTGAAATGACAACACACTTTTATCTGGCCATTTCAATGGTTCTTAAACTGTCATTTATTTGTCACAACAACAAATAGATTTAGCTGCCAGGAACATACCACGCAGAACGTCTGTTCAATTGTATTCGAAACTGGATTTACGCTACCCTGGGGGAGCTATCCTCGTCCATTCATTTTATTTCCCCCATTCTATGGCTTGGATCATTAGTGGGAAGTGGAGAATTATCTGCCCGGTCATTTACTACTAAGCATTTCTTTCCAAAAACACAGAAGCAGCAGGACAAATGGAATAAAAAAACCTGCTGCTATTCTTTCCCACTGAAAATTGTTATTTTGCTGGTATAAAACTTTCCCTGTGAAAACTTTCTGACTGTTCACACAAGCTTCCTGCTTTTCCTCTCGCTACAGCATGTGTTGGGAATACAGAGACAGGGCAAGAAGCTTCACTGCTTAATAATTCAGCTGCTCTGGGATGTTCCTGCCACTGGAAGTGCCTGGCTCAGGTCTCCTCTCTCCTCACCCAGGTAGGGGCTGCAGCTTTGTGATAAGCTCTTGCAGCGCACACCGAAGAGCTTCAACCTTCTGACCTGGAGGGCACGCTGCAAGTCTCAAAGGCACGAGCCGGTGGGTGTTTTAGGATGGCGGCGGGGACGAGGCACCGGGTTCGCTTGTTGTGAGCCGAGCTTGTTGTGAGGGGAATTTCAGCGCATCGGCATGTGGAGGTGGGAAGAGAGACGTGCCGTTTTGACTTGTAATCAGCATTCTGCTGTTTCTTTAATTCATGGCATGACACTCAAAGCTTCAGACCAGATGCCTTTTCCATTATAGTTCAATTCAGACACATTAGTGAGGAATAGCCTTATGAGCAGAGAGACACTGTCACCTATTTCCCTGTCACCTGGAACGGGAGGCCTCTGAGGTGAGGGGCGCTAGGCATGACCAGGACGTGGCTGGAAGGGCACCATTTGTCAAAGAAAATCAATCGGTAGGGCATTTCTGCATGCAATTGCTACTCTTGTCAGATCCCATAAATCTCTGTATAAGGTTTCTCAGAATGGCATCAACATAAATCTTTCTCTTCTCCCTGCACCCTCTCCATCTCTAGAAACAGGCATACATACACAGACATATTTGTGCCCATGCTGCACCCTTAACGTAGCTAAACCATAAACAGTAAGATAGGGTG
>NW_009258281.1:223465-244540 GCF_000687185.1 Egretta garzetta | reverse complement strand
GGAATTTGGGTTGCTGCATTACTTTACAGAGGAGAAGCTACACGAACTGATAACCCCAGATAGGTTACTAACACTCCTTGGAAACTGTGTATGTTGTGTGTCAGAGGAAAGATATAGCTGAAAATTATGTTTCTCACTTAGTTTCTCTCTCTCTCAAACACAAACATACACATACCCACACATCCTGAGTTGCTCTCAGCAGAAGGGTGACATATTAAAATTTACTAATCTAAACCACCCTCGGAGATGATCTGAAGTGGCTTTTCTATGCATAACTAATAGGCACCTATCAAGAGACAGCTATTTCTGTACCATGATGAGAGGCAATAAATCCATAAATAAATAGCAACCATTGGCATTTTTTGGATGAAGGAAGCATTTTACGTAGGAGCTGGGGTCTTCCCTGTCCAGCTCCCCCATCCCCTTTGACAAAGACAAATGAAATATGTGATTTTTCATGGTTTTCAATTCTGTTTTTAAAGGAAGTGCATAACTGGGAATAAAGAAATGGCCTCATTGAAATAAAGGTAAGTGTTGTCATGAATTTCAACAGAACCAAGATATTCCCCCCAAAGGGGAGAAAATATCTGCTCATGTAAAGGGACACTTACCATATCTGGAAGTCTCATTTTTTGGCAAGTTAGCTCGAAGAATGAAGTTGTTCAAGCTGTTGAGATAGGCTGGAAGGCTGTGATAACCTTCGGGATTATACCATACCTGCACACAATTGAGACATTGAAACAATTTGGGAGAGAAAACGTTACTGATAACATTTTTGTTTGTTCTGCTTGCACGAATCGATCATTCCACAGTTGTTATCTAAAGTCATAAGCTTTACAAGTTAAAGTCCAATGATTAAACCATATCAAGTACCAAATAAGTATAAAAGCACATTTCACTTTCAGCACAAGCAGTCCCATCAGCTTCGTTTGCCTTCTGGGAGAGAAGAAAGAAGCACTAGCTGGATATGTGACATAAAGCATACAGACATTAGCTTTCTTTTCTGTAATAAGTTGTTCAGATCTGATGAACACCAGCAGCGGAGACTTCCCAAAAAAAGGCTAAGCAGTCAAATGTCTAACACCCCTTGAAAGCCAGGGGGGAAAAGGTTGCTTTAGGGCAGAAAATAGCCAGTTGTCACCTTCTCATTCAGCAGCAGCCCTTCCCTCCCCATGATAACTTTTCTTACCTCTATTACGATAAACCCTGAGAACTGAGGGGGAAAATCAGATCACAGGACATGCACTTTGGGGGGATCTACAGTCACCTACTTTAGACACAACCCACAGCACCCAGGTTGGAGATGTAAGTTACCTGCCAAAGGACAGAGGGCTTAGGCTATTAAGGTCAGAGGCTTAAACACAGCCCACAACACCCACCTTTGTATATCCCCAAGTCCTGCATGCTCAGTAATTTCATTCAGACTGGAGTCTGCCCTGCTTCCAATACTATCAAGGATTCCAGGTATTAAATCTGACATGTGATAAGCAAATAGCAATGCTTTCAGATCTAAGATGAAGCTGTTAAGATTGGAGGGGTGAAAATATCTGCAAATTCATTACATGAGCTCTGAGTGTTAGTGAAACAATAAACCCTTTGATTCCCTTTTATTGGAGCCACCTCTGAAAAGAGTGCTCTTGCAGGAACACTCTCTGGGTAGCTAGGTTTTGCAATGAGATCACAGGATCTTGTCAACTCTCTTGCATTTCTCTGCTACCTTAGATTTCAGCCTTGGTGCTTTTAATGTTGATGCATTACAACATTTTCACTGAGCAGAAACAGAGAAATGCGTATCTCAGAATGTACCAGCCATCCCTAGTTAAGGTACATATGTTCTCTCATGAGATAAAGGTGCTACTAATTGATCTTTTCACCTCTGTATAATAAAATTATGACAGCAGAAAAATTGTCTCCTGCTAGCATGAGAAGTCAAACCAATAAAGAAGAATGGGGAGAGGAAAGGAAATGAACTGCAAGTCATCTCGCCTATGCCAAGCTGCAGATTTCAGAGGGTTTCACTTCATTTTCTGAAATATTCCTGAACTCCCCACACTTCCCATGCTAGGACAAGCAGATGGAGGTTAGTTACCTTAGTCAATGTTCTGTTGGGGGGCACTGGCCTGATATCAAACTGGAGATCTGTTGTCAAAGGCATCCCAAAGCTCCAGCCACCATACCTGAGTGAAAACGAGAGGGAAATGCATTGCTACCCTCATTCAAAAGCTTTAATACCTTTGGCTGGTGCATGTTCATGTGCCACTGTCACCCCAGTTAATTCTAGCTTGACTTAAAAGAACTTACCCCAGTACATAGTGCGTGGCCAAGCCAACACTTCTACAGGAGCCCTTATTTGGGGAAAAAAGGGTAACAGAATCTTGGTAGCACTATCACACAACTGTGCTGAAAGCCTCCATCTGAGAAACATTTTGGAGCTGCGTGGACTCCTAACCCACTTGCCTACCACATTGGAATAAGATGACTGCTTCTTACCCAGAAGAAGAGTAGCTCAGCTTAAATCAATGGCAGATGAACATACTCCTTGACAACCTTAATGTCAGGCTATTTTTGCCCGAAGACATGCTGCACGGCTGTGTTGCAGAGTCCAGACACACTAATAGCTCTAACAGCCCCATGGTGCAAGAAAACGTTCAGCTGCTAATTTCACTGGAACGGATGCACTTGTTTAAGTGAAGCACACACCAAGACTCTTCAGAGAATCAAACCTGGAGGAAAGTCTCTCCCCAGGGTTTACTTCCTGACAGGCTGCGTCAGATTTCCCTCTTTTTAAGCATTTCTGTGTCAGACAAAGGCTTGTCTGCAGATACAGCCATCAGCCTATCAGATGACTGACACATTATCCCTGGGCTATCTCTGCTATCATCAAGCAGAGCACTTGCGCAAACCTTTATCTTTTAACTCCATGATTGCGGACATTTTACCTCCTTTCACCAGATTCACAGGGACCATCAGCAGAGAGGCCCTTCTAAACTCCTACTGCCCTGTCACCTCTTCAAGCCCAGTGGATATGACACGTGTAAGAGGCTGCTCCCAGTACAATTCAGAGGAGAGGGACTGGAGATTCATGCTGTACCGTTTCTGCAGGAAGTCTTTGGTAGTTGCCAGAATGTAGGTCTCCACATTGTGCCCTGTAAGGTTATAAAGTGTCCGCGTGGAGAAGGTCCTTCTGTGAGGGGGAGTGTAGTTCGTCTGTGGACATGTCTGAGGAGAGACAAATAAGCAAAAATGTTAAGAGTCTGCGTTTTAGCTAAAAACTAGCCTATCAGGACAAGAATGAGAGCAGGCAATGGCAACATTCAGGTCCTGGGAGTGATTCCTACAGAAGCTGATGATTCACAAATCAGGGTGCAAAGACACATGGCACAGATCCCTGCATGCTGTCCTGAACACACTTAGTGAGGTGCTTAAAAACAACCTTTGCTTAAATCTACACTTCAGTTCTACTGACATCAGTGAGACCTTGAAATGTGCGTCATGCTACATCGGACGATTTTTGCTGAATTAAGGCTGATCCTACTTAGCAGAGCATCAGAGTGACTGCACAGACAAAGGCAGAGGGCAAAACAGCTCATGGAGCAGAAAACTCCATGGTGGCCTCAAACTCTCATCTTACATTTCACAGCAGCTACGCTCCACATTTCTGCTTTACTGTCAGTCATTGGGAATATTTTCCAGAGCTTCAGAGAAACCTTGGATTACTCCTGAATATATAATATAACGTGCTGAGAGTCAGAGTCACATCGACTGTTTCATAAGGTTGAAGTGTCCTACCAGACAGCATGCTGGCTGCTTCTTTCAGCTCATCCATAACAAAAGCCCTGGCCTCCCCCATTGTGTATCTGTTCATAACTTTGCATCAGAATACACAAAATAGCTTCCTTCATGCTGAGGAACACCTGCCTGTGCCTGCTAGAGGTGAGAATCAGCTTCGAACATTATTCTGACTTACTGGAGAAATGATGCCAATACTTTTAATGATGTGAAATTAAGTGTATGTCCAGAAAACTCCACAAAATAGCTGCATTCTAAGGAATGACTAGGAACATTCAACTAAGTACTTTCTTTATCTTACAAATGGCATCACACTACACCATGAGTCTGATTTCTTACTGGAAAAAAAGCTAAAGACAGGCGAATAGCACTGGAGGGAGGAGAGCTCAACCTCAAACTGGACTATAAAACTGTAACTATAAAAAAAAAAAACAAACCCAAAACAAAAAAACCCACATCGCTGGGGCAGAATCTGCCTTTCCCACCTGTGCACATAAAGACAATAAGCCCAGCAGTGCCCATACCCAAATCTGTATGTACCACCATAATGCAAATAACTGATGTTGTTAATCATCACTATTTATAACAACAAAGCAGAGTAAAAGCAGATGGATCTAGACTTTGCATGAAGTTAAATACTGAAGAGCAAACAGCAATAATAGCTGTGCTTTCATATAATGACAGTGCTTGTACGAAATGCAATTTTCCTCTTGAATATGTGTTCACCTCTGCTAAATGGGACAATCATGCAACATTGAAAAACACGGTTAAAACTTTTCCTACCACAGGGAGGAAGGCAGATATATTGGCATGTAAATCTTCTGAGGACGCTGTTTCCTTTCCTGTCCCCAAAGTGGTGCAGACAGTGGTTATCCAGTGTACAAAATCAACAAGGCCAAAAAGAGACAGGAGGAATCTGAACACTTGAGTTTCCCTTATTATCACACCTGCCCACAAAACCACTCCCAGTCTACAAGGGTCCCCAAATATCCCCTCAGATTCCCTCCCTTCTGGGTTTATTCAAATTACCTGGATGCCATCTGTGCAGTTGCAGGCAGAATACTCAGTTCTCTGGTTTCCACTGAAAATCCACTGGCCAAGCATGTCCTCTTTTAAACACTGCCTGAAAATGAACACATTTTCCTCTGAGGCTCTCTATGCTCAGGTGTGCAAACGATGCTAATTGCTGTCATGTTTAATGACAGCAAGGATGACAGTGAGCAGCTTCAGCAGAAAAGCAGACCTTCTTGTCAGCTCTGGGTGCTTCAGGGAACACCCGTCCTCCTGCTGCCTTCAGTGCCTCTCTTCAGAGAGCCCTCACTGCTGCTCTCTGTGCCTGGATTCGTTCTGCTATTTAGAAGGAATCCAGACAACACTTCATTCCCACAGTACAGGGTGTAAAGAGTTAGCACACAAAGGCCAAAATCATCTTACAGCGCAGAAATAAGGGCTATTGTCATTGCAATAACCGGGGAGTTCTGCAACGGACTGTATTGACTAGGCAGTCACTGTAAATACTCAGTATAAATATTTGCCTGCAGATATGCGGTATGCATGAGCATGCAAGTCTGCCCAGGATTTTACTACCTATTCCTTGAAATTTTATCTGCAGAGCCCAAAACAAATCAGCCCTCATGGCACAGCGTTTAGATACAGATAACAAAAGCTACGCCTAAAGCTTCCTGGGTGGGCTCAGTGTTATAGCTGGGATTACTGGGGAGGCAAGGACTACTTCCCAGATAGGATAGCTTGCTCTCGTCCTGGCATCCTGCCACCACCAAAGCTTCGCCCTTACTACTCATAGAAATAAAGGAGTCCACCTGTGGTGGAGAATACTTCTTGAAGCAAGCAAAGAACACCGGTGTCAAGGTCCTGGGACTGTGTGGAAGTCCCAGTCTCAGCCTCAGAAGACAGTATAGTTTCCTGACTTCAACAATATCTACAGTTCTGTGCTGGCAGGCGCAAGCCTTCACTCTAAGCCGCACGGGCTCTCGGCAGGGCTGAGGTCTGCTTCACACCAACCATGACTGCTCAGCCCCTCACTCAGAACTGACTTGCAGCCCACCAGCTCAACTCTGCGAGCAGCGCAAGCTGCAAAAGGCCAGTTAGATGTCTCCTAATGAGCTGAAAGATTCTTCAAGTCAATCTGAAGAGAGGCAGATTTTTTTTTTCTCTGCATGGGGCACCAACATATAAAAATTCTGCAGATGATCAAAGGTGGTTATTAAGGTCTAATGGCTAATAGTGTTATGTCAATTCTCTTGCAGATTTGGAATTTAAATGGAAGAAAACCAAGAACTACTTACGAATTGCTTTCATTCATGCACGTGTTATCCGTTCCAGGGAAAGCAAGCATCGAAGCAACTAAAGCATCTGTGGTTTCATTAAAATTCCTAAGATTTAACAGGAAAAAAAAAATGAAAAAAGAAAAAAAAAATCTTCAAGATACTTCCACTACCACTGAGCAGAGGAAAACTGTGTCAGTGTGTGCTGGTTTTGGCTGGGACAGAGTTAATTTCCTTCACAGTATCTAGTATGGGGCTTTGTTTTGGATTTGGGCTGAAAACAGTGTTGATAACACAGGGATGTTTTCGTTACTGCTGAGCAGCACTTACAGAGTCAAGGCCTTTTCTGCTCCTACCAGTGAGAAGGCTGGGGGTGCACAAGAAGTTGGGAGGGGACACAGCTGGGACAGCTGACCCCAACTGGTCAAAAAGATATCCCACACCATATGATGTCATGCTCAGCATATAAAGCTGGGGGAAGAAGGAGGAAGGGGGGGGACATGTTTGGAGTGACGGCGTTTGTCTTCCCAAGTCACTGTTACATGTGATGGAGCCCCGCTGTCCTGGAGGTGGCTGAACACCTGCCTGCCCATGGGAAGTAGTGAATTAATTCCTTGTTTTGCTTTTTTCGCTCGTGCAGCTTTTGCTTTACTTGTTATAAACTGTCTTTATCTCAACCCACGAGTTTTCTCACTTTTACTCTTCTGATTTTCTCCCCTACCCCACTGGGGGGCGAGTGAGCAAGCAGCTGTGGGGTGCTTAAGCTGGGGTTAAGCCATGACAGAATGAAACAAGATTTATTTAAGATACTAAATAAATGGTTATTTGTGGTCCTAGCCCTGCAAACCACTTAAGTACATGAGGACAGTCACACAGGTTTAAAAGGACTGCTTATTGCTTAGAGCTGCACACCTACTCCAGTGATTTGCTGCCTCTAGGTCTAAGGAAGGTACTGATGAACTTTTGGACAATCAAGATTCTGTTTCCAGGAAAAAAGCATCTACTGTAATTTTCAGGCACTACTTCCAGTCCTGTCTCAATCAGCTCTCTCATTTGTGAAGTCCATTTGGTTTTGGTCATTGAAGAAGATGTTTCTTGCTTCTGACCCAGCTTTCTAGCAACAATCCATCAGGAGAAGCAGAAGAGAACATTAGGAACAGAGGACTCAGACATGCCTTTCTGGCTCATTCCCCCATCTAGCAGCATTGAAGTGGCAAGGCATGAGCTGTCCTGGGGAAGAATACCTAAGAGCAGACATACTTCCTTTAGAGCTAAGTTTTATATTTCT
Source organism: Egretta garzetta (assembly GCF_000687185.1). Lineage (NCBI taxonomy): Eukaryota > Metazoa > Chordata > Aves > Pelecaniformes > Ardeidae > Egretta > Egretta garzetta. Next base: position 237,178 of record NW_009258281.1, on the reverse strand, counting down.
GACTTAAAGCTGAGAACCACTGGAGAAAGACAGCCATTCACATCATGAAATCAGAATGATACAAATCATAATAATTTTGGTAATAGGATTTTTAAGCACAATTAAATAATTCAGTGGTGACATCTTAATCATACTGAAAAAGTGCACGCCCTCAAATGATGGCGTGCCTTGGACTAGTGGGGCCTGGGTGAGAGAGCATGTCCTGTAGTGACAGAGAGGAGGGCAATGCAGACAGTTCACATGATGGATAGAAGCTGATCCCAGAGTAGTTATGCTGGAGACAACTGATGTGGGGACCTCCATTTCACATCAGGGGAAGAGTGTATATATATTAAGAAAATCCCTTTGGGGCAGTACGGCTGTCACAGGGCCGGAGGACTCCAATGGCAAACAAAGAATATTCCTCACATTTCACAGTTAATTCCAACTGAGAGGTTGTTTTCTTAAAGCTTTCTGATTGCTGGTCTGAGCCAAGCCATCTCCCCAAGAGACCCATCAAGAACAGGATTTCTACATGTTATCTGCATAACAGCTACACAGATAACATGGCTACATATTATCTGCGTAATACTTTTCCACTCAGTCTGCTTAGAAATAATCCTGACGGTAAAACTGGCTCTTTATAAACAAATGGGTTTAAGGATCTCAAAGAATACCACTCACCCAAAGAAGTCTGCCTGGTCTGATGTGCCATACAGAGACGGTGAAAGAATCAGTTCAGGATATTCGGTCTCCTTAGTTCTCAGTGTCCCAAGTCCCATCGCAGCCATCACAAAGAGGACTGGAAGGATAACCTGAGCAATGAAGCCTCTGACATCCCGACGGGTGTGGTGGAATCTCTTAATGAACAAAGCTGATGTCTTCTTAAGCAGCAATGGCAAACCCTGCAGGCTTTTTGATCTAATCAGGAGCTGATCTGGGTACAAAAGAAGAACACATTTTGTCATCGATCAGTATTTGCGAAATGCAGGGAATTGATGGTTATAGTAGCCTGGGAGTATACTTAGCTTCCTGCACTCCTTTACAGACGGCAAATCAAAACTACTAAGCTGGAACATATGCAAGGGTCAGGCTTGGAACAGGACTCAGACTTTTGGCTCTTGAGTCATAAGCTCATGTAATAGCAGGTTTTCTGTTTAATTTCAAATGTGTTCATGTAGTGGATTCATTTCGGGATCTTGCAAGAGGAACACAGGTTTCCAGATGCCACAAGGTATCTACATCCTACCTACTCAGCTGCAACTTACAGGGGAAATTTTTACTCTTTTATATTTGCAAACTGAAAATTTTCATAATTTAGAAAGCAGGTCCTCAGACAAATCAGTAAGAGAATTAATCCTGAAATAAGAAAAAAAGGCACATAAAGCAGTTGACCTTTTGCGTGGACAGGGTTGTGGTATGCTAAAAGCAGAGCCAAATCCTGTGCAACCTATTCCTCTTTATGAAATATTAACCTATATAATACAACATGAAGCAAATCCTTTTCAGTGCTCTCATTAGGGGTGACGCAAAACACTTCTCTACACATGAGTTACTTTTTACAGTAACATTTACATTGTAGGTCAGCTTTGAGAAGTGAGTACAAAAATACCTCTGCACTGCCCCTTGGATGCCTCCCTAACTATAAATGGTATATTTATAAGTACAAAAAATGTTTCTACTCTAAGAAAGCATTTCAATCAGGTATTTGCTCATTTTTTGGCTGTGCTACCTTTTGCAGCTCTCAAACACTCAGAGGGAGAGGTATAGCTTGATTCTCTTCTGAATGTGAATTTATCCCATTGTCTGTCCCTTTGAGATGTTTTACCATACTGCAACTGCTGGGACACAGCAAAAAGCGGCAAGGATGACCCAGCTTGGAGCTCTGCTGCTTTTGCAACAGGCTAAGGGGTTTAACAAAAAGTATCTCTCCAATTCTACTAGTTATGTAGAAATAATCCTCTACATCAATTACAGCAATTACTTTCAGAGGTATACATTTGGTCTTTCACCCCCACACTATATCTGATTAGAGTAAAACCCAGATCAATTTAAAGGAAGGCAGATGCAAACAATCCCCCTCTGTAATTTATTCTGTGACTCAGGCTATTCCAAAACTAGCAGATCTAAACAACTGTCGAGTGCTCTACCTCCAGTGACTTATTGGTTTTGTGATTCCTGGTTGGGTGAAAAGTGGTTTTCAACAAAGAAGGAAGATGGGGAACTCATATCAGTCCGTCTGTCATTGTTTGCATCTGCAACAAATCTGGAATAAAACCTGGAGGTAATTCAGTACCGTCTCTTTCTGTGAAGGTATCCGTGCTCATAGATATTTCGTCACTGCCAATTTGACCACTGGCTCCAGGCAGCTGCAGGGGCAGTTCAGCATCTCCTTGCTGGTCCTTCACTAGCTCTTTTGTCAGATTGAGAAACACCTATGGAGCAAGAAAATACGAAGGAAAATTGGTCCAAATTACTCCATTTACCAAAACAATAATCAGAATCCACTCTCCTACTTTGTAGCTGTAGTTGGTACAGCAATTGTGAATTACAATCCTTTTTCTGTTCCCTTTGTGCTCCGCAAGAGAAATTCCCTTTTTTTTTTTCAGTATAAAAGTGTTGTTGTCCATCTCCTTGTCACCTCCTGTCTCCCTCCTGTTGCAGCAGTGGAAACAAACTTTTGCAGCTGCCCCCTGGACTTACCTTGTCCTAATACCACCTGCTACGTGACTACTGAGTAGGTCTAAACGAAGCTGCATTTCAGCTCAGGCCCTACATAACTCCCTCCAACAGTGAGCAGTCCACAGATGGCTCTTTCTGCACAGCACCAGTGAAGGAACAAGGAAGGCTGTTTCCTTGGGACATTTTCCCTGCTAGCCTGCGACAATCCCAGCTGCCTCCAATACTGGGAATGTGCACAGTCGTGGCACCCAAGCTGCATGTGGTGCATGCTGTATAACTTACTCTTGCTGCCTTAGGAAAACACCTTAAAAGTAAGCAAGAATTTCAGAGAAGAAGGGTAACAATCTCTCTCCCTCTTTTCTGCAAGACAAGGGTCATCGCTGCTCACCATTTAAAGTTACTTTTTGTTTCTGATACAACTAAATGTTTGTGTTTATTTGACCAGAGATTTCCCACGGGCAGAAAGGTGTCTGTGTTACTCTGAGATGCACCAGGTGACTCATTTGTACAATGCAGCATGCACGCTGAAGTTTGTCACTTAGATGGTTTGCTAACTCCCTCCCTGCTGACTGCAGCTGCAGACAAACCCAGATTCATGGAGACCAGGAGAATAGTTCAAAGAGAAACACATCATTGCCCTCTCTCCTTAGACTAACTCCAGCATCTCATTTTCTGGGTAAAATGCCAAAAAGCTGTTAGCAAGGTGAAACAGTGGTGAACTGTGCATTAGTATATGTACAGATTCATGAATACATCTGCACTCACACATTCACAAGTGTAACACAGCAAACTACCAAGCCACTTCTTCCCCTGCCTGCAACTCTCACATCAAAAACATGCCACTGTCTAGCCCAGAAAGCAGAGCTACACAGTGCTGTGAAGTTTATCTCCATAATATTTCATTAAATTGAGCTCATACCTCTTCCACAGTTGTGTTTGAAATCCCGTAGCAACCAAGGTGGAGATCACTCAAGCTGGTATCGAGGGCTCTGAGAAGTGTCTGGTAGGCCCCTGAGACTGTGGACTGGAAGGGGGGAAGCACATACACAAGCTCTCCACCAATATCCTCCTTGAGATAAGCCTCTGGGAGGTGGGACTGGATCAAGGAGGTCACTGCTGTGGTGTCACACTCCTCTATCATGTTCTGAAAAAGGAGGAAAACATCATGGTCACTGAGGGCTGCGAGGTCAAACTTCCCACCACAGGATTTAGCCCAAATCCTGTCCCATAGAACAATGAGTAGGTGATCTCAGTCCAAGGATGCAACAATTCAGTTTAAATATCAAGAGGAGATGAAAGTAGGTTTCTGGCCCTTGAAGAGGAGGGGTGTGTGCCCATCTTGGTCCGTCCAAGACCTTGCTGGGCTTCCTCTGTCTACTGGGATACTGGGAGTGGGCTGAATCAAACACTTTGCATTGGAGGGTTTGTACGGACCTGACACGAACTTGGCTTCTAGCACAAACACACTCTTTTCTCATGAAAAACAGGGCTTGCACATGGGTCTTTTTTCATTTTCTCTATCTATACTGCCAGCAATTTGGAAAAGAGGCTGATCTCTTATGGTATCTGCATGCTATTCTGTGTGCTAGGGCTACCAAGAGCACTGTAATAAATGCTATCAAGAACAGAGTTCCCTGCTCCTTGCAAGCAGAACATTTTGCCTCAGGCCACATACTATTGATGGACTCTTCCCATCTGCTTCATTTCTCTGAACTCCAGAATTCACACTCTGCACCCAGCCTTGCCTTTAACCCTCAGAGAGACCCTGTTCTTTTTCAGCAAAGAAGAGCACTGACATTCCTCTTTTCCAATGGCCCTGCTGGAGAGCTTCACTCTGCTTCAAGGGAAGTGGGGGGCCACATGTTCTGTTAGCAACTTTCACCGAGAAGCAATATGCTCATATCCAGATCCTCAACGGTTCTTCAGTACCACTACTGTCCTTGGATCTGTCGCTCAGCTCCTGCTGATATAGCTCTAAGTGCCTGCATCCCTGAACAACCCTTGACAGCCCCCTCAGAGGCAAAGCTGCCGAGAGGTCTAGCTCAGCTCCATGTAGGCTCAAACAGGAGAATCTCTGCCTCTCCCCCTGGCAGTGCCTGCTGCAGTGACCGTGCTCATGGGACACAAAAGCAAGCTAAGGTCCAGCGGGGAAGGGAAGATAAAAAGGATACAGAAGGCTCAAGTTCAGATCTCTGCCTTGTCTATTAATGCTGCAAGCCTTTGTGTAGAAGGGCTGAAGGTAAGACTCCTGTGTTTTGGGGAACTATCCACACAGGCCATATTTCTGAAGGAAACTTATTTATAAAAAAAAAGAAAGCATATGAATTCCAGCATGGGACAGGCAGAGCGAGCCAGAGAGCAGAGCGCACTGTAACCCAGGTATCCCAGTGGTTGGGGCATACGAAAAAATTATCTTCGTGGCAGCCCAACGAAACAGTCCGGCCTATTCTTGAACCTGTGTGGCCAAATCCAAGGGTTTCAACCCAAAACATACTCCACTTTCACCCAGACATAAAGTTGACACATAAAGAAGTTATTCCATGAAAGTGAAATTATACTGGAACAACCATTCCACTGCAGACATCTGAGACGCAGATGAACCTTCTGCAGCATGATTCATTTCTGTGGGACACTATGACATGTCTCCTTCCTTCCTGTCATATGACTGACTCAGTTTCCCACCCAAGATGCTGAAAATTTAGGACCAACTCAGACACAAACCTTCTTTTTTGTGAGGGTCAGGTGGTATCCATCACCAAACGTTTCCTTGAGGTAGAATGGTGAACCGCAACATTTGAGCCCTCCATGCTCTAGGAAGGCAATTCGGTCACTCAGAACTTCTGCTTCATCCAAGTGATGTGTTGAGAGAATGATGGTTCTGCCTGGAAAACAGAAAGCTGATGCCAGTCACCACAGAATAAACACATGGGATTACATGAGACAGGTGAAAGCGATGCTGAATGAGGGGACAGTATCAGGTGAAAATCATCCGTGCTTTTTTGGAATTACTAGTGAAATTGGATGAAAGGCAGCATTAGAGAGAAGCTGAAAGTTACTGTATTGTAAATTGTGTATTATGTTAAAGTTACTTTTCAAAGGAGACTATGAATTTACAAAACCCAACCAGGATGCACCCAGAGGGCTTGCAAAATCCCAGTCTCCCAAAATTCATTCTCTGTGGTCTCTAAAACCGACAGTTCAAAGCCACTGATACCATGTTTTCAAAAGTGACATGAACCACCTTTGCCACTGGGCAGGTTCTTGTCTCATCACAGTACCTTTTTTATTCTTGGAGATAATTTCCCAAATACTTCTCCGAGAGCACGGATCCACCCCTGTGGTTGGTTCATCTAGTATCACCACCCTTGATCCACCCAGGAGAGCAATAGCTATAGATAACTTCCTCTTCATCCCCCCAGACAGGGAGCCAGCTAGCTTGTGACGATGGCTGTACAGTCCAGTCTCCTTCAAGGTCCTTGAAAACAAAGGAAAAACAACCCCCAAAGGTTGTCCTTCAAGCATCTTTTAAAAGCAGAGAATCTGAAAATACCCAAAAAACCCCATAACTGCAAATGAAAAACTGCTCAAGTATGGACTGCTCTACTGAATGGTCACAGTGCAGGGAGATGATTCACCCTGTGGTTCAGTCATTGGGATTTTAATTTAAAACATGTTTTTAGGACATTTTCAAAGTTTCCATCTGACAAGTCAAGGTTAAAGGCTCAACCCCATCAATTGAGAACACTACGATCCAAACTCCCTGGGTTGTTCTGACTGCTTCACTTCTCCGCAGAACCAATAAAGCCTACATCATCTTTCTGACTGGTTGATTAAATCTCTTTCTGGGGAAAATTGTAAAGCAGCAAGGACTAGACCCTTAGGCCTATAAATTCATCTCCAAGGAATTGCCGCAGAAGTTTGTAAACCCCCTTGGAAAAGAGACGTTATTTTCTTACAGCCACGAATATCAGCACTCAATATATTCCTCTAGTCAGACCAAGGCGTTATTTTGAACTCTACGCAGGGTGTGCAACAGTCCTCAAAACCATTCATTTGAGCTTTGCAGTGGCCATGGCACTACCACACAATCATTTTGCCAGCCCTCTCTCCCTTCTCCAACCCTGCTATTTTTATACCTCTTCACTTCTTGGTAGAGCTCCTGCTCACTCCAGTGAGGGACTTTGATGTACCCGTAGAGCAGCAGGTGTTCCTTTGTGGTGAGGTAGTTAAAGAGCACGTTGTGCTGCATACAAACCCCCATGTTCTTCCTGATAACTTCCTGGTCAGTCCTGATGTCTTTGCCATACACAAAGATAGTACCCGATGATGTAGGGAACAATCCAGTCAAAATAGATCTGAAAGGGAAAAATAAATAGAAAGGGGAGTTAGAAAAAGGAGAAAGCCACAGGCAATTTTTTTCATATGGTTCTGTACCTATCATCTCTTTCAAATCTTCCCTACATCACCATCACGCTTCTTCCAGACAGAGACCACTGCTGCTTCTGCTGTCTGACCACGCTTTGGCAGAGTGGTGGGCAATTAACATCAAAGGGCATCCTTGCACCCCTCTGTGGGAATGCCAGGGCAAGCACCAAGCTCACACACTGAACTCTGGCTACTTTTCACACATACTTTTATCTTCTTTAGCCTTCCCTTTCCTAAGTCAGACCATTGCATATCCCATACATCAATACTCATGAACACCCTTGGGCTTCCAATTTAATCACTGGGAATTCATATAATGCAGTTACTCTTCAATCTTTGAGGTTTGTCTGCAATATCCAGACAGCCTCATATGGCTAACCACAACAGAGATTGAAAACCACATCTTCATCTTACTAACCACATCAGAGCATAGAAACCTGATTTCACTGCCATTATTAACAAGAAATGGGGGAGGGCTTCCAGACAAGACACCTCACAGTGGGCAGCACTTTCATCTAGTTCAAGCAAATAATTGCCTACCTAGCAATACCTAACAGACCTCGTTCAAACACCCTCTGCTCAGAATAACTACTTGCACAATACAGGTCATTTTTGGTGCTGTCCTACAGACACTAAGGGGAGAAGATGTGTCTCAGACTGCCCTTCACCTTCCCAGAGATTCTCTCGTTCCTGGGGCTTCTAACCATCATTAAAAAGGAAGGAAGTAACTTGTGACCTTATTCAGGATTTGAAGCCTGCATGGAGTCTCAAGAAGCCATTCTACTTTTCTGTATGTCACCTTTGCCTACACTTTGCAAAGAGCCTATGAAATGAATTGATAATAAGCTGAGATGAAGCACACATCTGTCTTACTGGTTTTGGCTCTTCTGAGGCTTCTATTTATCAGCTTAATGTTGCTTTCAGAGTGATGCACATATATATCAGTGGAGAAATCAAGTTCTACAGGTCTGTTTTAGTGCTGTTATCTAACAACTCAAATAATAATTTATAAATGGCAGGGCTGAAAAGCCGATGTATTAACCCACTGCCGTTCCAGCCCAGCCAACACATGAGTTTGTACAGCTGAAATATACCTTTATTAAGCTTTCTTGCTAATATCACTTCAGCTTTGGTGTGTGCACAAGCTACCCACAGCTTTCGGAACAGTCTAACCCCAGGCACCATAGTGTCATGGAACAAAATGCTAGAACAGCTGCTGCGCTGTGTATTACAGGTATCCTACCAGATTAAAAAGCATGTTCCTAAGCAGAAAAGAGCCTTTAATTCTAATAGATGAAGGGACTGCTGGGGTCACCCATGAGCAAGATAAAACTACTATTTGGCATAATAGAGCATCTTATTCAGTCTCCCAACACTGCACAGCCCCACTTGCACTCTTGTTCACCCGATTGTGCCCCACCCTGTAAAAAAGAAGCAGCTTTAAAGGATACGCACATGGTTGTAGTTTTCCCGGCTCCGTTGTGTCCCAGCAGGGAAGTGATATTCCCCTCATAGAAGTTGAGGCTGAGGTTGTCCACTGCAGCTTTGGATCCATAAAGCTTTGTTATGCCATGGAGGGAGACTCCCAAGGTGAGATCAGTGGGCTCCGGTTCCAGGTGAGGAGGGGGGGCACCTTTGACACCAAAGGGAAAGGTCAGAGGACGGTTACTGCACTGCAGCAAGTGTTTGTGCTACTTTTCTCACCTCAGAGATAAGCAGAGTTTTTAAAACCAAAATACAGCAAAAGTAGGCGCCTTTCAGCTAGGAACGTAGACAGCATTTCACAGGATCTGTATCATTTTAAGCTCTCTCGGATTTCTCCTTTTTACTTCCGCAGCTTCTAATAACTCCTGACAATAAGCATTAATCACTTTTGAAAAGGTCTCATATTTAGATGTTTCAGAGCACCTAACTTAATTTATACTAAGCAAGCACAGAAAATTAGAGGACATACAGCAAAAACTACTGAATTATTTTCAGTTAGGTAGAATCAGCAAGCTTTTATGTGTGATCTCACAATATTTTATAGGCTAAATATTTAAAGAGATGAACAAAGAAGCACACAACCCTTTTGCCAAGTGGAAACTTCTACTTGCTTGCACAAACAAAACTGCATTTCTACATAGAGCATTGTAGACTGAGATACATGCATCTAAGTTAACTGCCCAACTACAATATACACAAATATGTATGTGAATAACGGTACTGGACTTCCAGAACAAACAGGAAGGACAAGTATAAGTTAAAAGCCAAATCTCCATTCAGGTAAGTAACAGCTTCCCATTTTTCTTGTGCTACAAAATCAGAATCAATACAGAAACATGTTTTCCTGTATGATGCCCCTTTACAAATCTGGCTTCGTTTACCTAAAATGTTAAGTTAGTATCGCTACCCCATCTAGCAGTCACATACATATCTTATTATTGAGGGTGGCTTCTTTCCTTAACATCAGCTTGGTGAAGAAAAGGCCTCTTCGTTTCTCATTCCAGAAGGGGAGGTAACTGTTGTATTCGATCCAGTAAGATGGAAGCAATGGGAAATACCAGGGAGCAGCCATGCCATATCTACCTGCAAGGAGAAGAGGAATATCATTCAGGTATCTGTTTCTGTAGGAAGTATCAATACTGGGGTGCACTCAAAATAGCAAAAATAAACTCCACCGAGACCTCTCCCGTCTTGATGTGCTCATTTACAATTGATACTTGGTAAAGAATTTGCCCAATTGACACAATAGGAAGCATTCACTAATTTGTTATTCTCAGTAGCTTCATAGCTGGAGGGCAGGAGTACTTTACATTTTCCACTGGGTAGATTTCCGTATGCCAGTAGACTGCTTCATTAGGTGAGGAAGAAAAGCAAAAGGCAAATGTACTGGCTCTTGCCCAAGGCAGGAATTACTTTTTGAAATCAAATGATATAAGGAATGCAACACAAAATCACTCAACTGACAAATGCAGGCTAACATGCTCTGTTCTCATTTTCACCGAGCAGACCACAAACACATCTTCCCATGTCCTTGGCTTCAGCTTCTTCAGGAGAACCGCCTACCCATGTGATAAGCAGAGGAACCCTAATTCTCCCTTGCTCTGCTGTCTCAGTTTCATAATACTCTCAGACATCCACCAAGTCATGCTCCCTTTGATCTAGAAACAGGGATATCCTGTGTCTTACTGTCTGAATGATGGAATCAGCCAGTGTTGTATTCATTGTGTTCCAAAAGACATGGTACAGCACCAGCCTCAATACTTTGTATCCTTACCTGGGAAAACATTCCTTATATACCATCCCAGGATGAAGTAAATGAAAGAGTCTATCAGAATGAGCCAGCACATCCAGCCAAAGGAAGTGTTGTCTCCAATCATTGGGGACTTATACATGTTGTCCCACTGCAGACCTGCAGAAAGGAATTTAGAAATACAAACAGAATCCATATTAGTTAATGAAATGTCACAACCACAGGAGTTTAAAGTCTAGTTTTGTCTACAATACACATACCTATGCCCTGTGCCTCATATCGAGCAATGTATTGACTTGCATAACTGAACGCAGTTGGAGACAACAGGCTCTGTGGAATAAACAAAATGGAAAAAAAAGAACTTTAATTAGTGTCAAAGAGAAACCAAGTCAGTCAACCAATGAGGTACCTCATTGGCTTGGTCCAGGGGCCAGAAAAACGAGTGGGTTTTTTTGTTTTGTTTTGTTTTTTCCCCAACAGTCACAAGGAGCACTGGACCAGGCTTATGATGGGCAGTGCTTCTGGTGATGTGCTGTAATGTCTCCTTAGAACTTGCCTTCCTTTTTCTTCCACAGCCAGGACCCATCTTCCTCCCTCATCCAGGGCTTTATTTTAGGCTTTTGAAACACAGCAGTGCTTGAGTTAATAATTTTAGCATTTGCATTAATACATGTCCTTTCACTAGTGACTCAAAGAAAACAAGTCTGGCTACTGGAACCTAATACCAACTTATTTCTACCCTTGGTAAGAAACAAAGCTTTACATCTATTTCCATGGCTAGGAATTTGAGATACATGAAACTAAAGAATGAGCAGAGCCAGCAATGAGCAGAGCCCAGCTACCTAAACTCCTTACCCCTTACCACTTTTCATGGTGGTTGAAAGTAACCCATTTTGCTTTGCAATTTGAAAGGGCAAAGTATGTAGCTCAAACTACTCTGATTCAGCTGGCAGGTGGGAACTCACTGAAATTCCCCAAGTATCACTTTCAGTCATGGAACACAACTAATTCCAAGTCTCCCTCAAAGAGGCCATGGCCAACTCTCCTGTCATGCTGTCATACCTGTCAATGCCCACTCATGGAATTTAGAAAGGCAACCAACTCACATATATTTGTGACACAAGCCATAATAAGAGCTGAAGTTTATTGAAGGTGAGTGTCTGCTTCTACACACATGGTCCCTGTAACTGAAAAGCAGGACTTACCAGCAGGCTCTTCACAGAGAAGCTCAAATGATTCTCGATGACTAGCAACACGATGAAGGGGAAGAAGGTGAGGATGTACACGAGACTGCCCACCAAGGCTGCTATGTTGGTGTTATTGAAGAAAACACTGATGAAGTAGCTCATGGCTATGATGGACAGGCTGTAGTCCATAAGGTACAGGAACAGGAGCGCTGTGTTTGTTTTGGGAAGGATGTCACCCACTTTTAGAACAATGATGAGGAAGGTGACAGTAATTAGAAGGAAGATGGCGCACTCTATGAACCAGGCGATGAAATGGCTGCTGGCATTAACACCCATCATTTTCATGTACTATAGAGAGAAAGGTGAAAAAAAAAAGAATCACAAATGATAACTGTTTATTAAGAGATCCTTCTTCAGATATTGAGCTGTTTCTTTTTTCAGTTTCTGAACAGAGCATACAACCAAACATGCTCTTTCATACTTTGGCATACTGCATGTTGATAACCAGGCAGAAACAATGCACTCACACTTCTGGAATGCCCTAGGTTTGCAAAGCAACCTATTGCAAAAGAACAGCACAGACAGGATCTGCAACTATGAAGCATCACAGCCCACAAGCTCCAAAGCAACTTCTGGCCTTATATTTGTTGCTTTTCTACAGCATTTTGGTTATTTTTTAAAATATTGCTAATCGATCCAGTGGCTTCAATGTAAAAGTTCTTAAGTATCTTTGAAACCAAACCATTTCTCACACACCCCCAAGACAACAAGTAATAGCTAAATTACCATGGTTATAAGGAAGCAATATTAATTTATATTAGCTGATGAACAAGTCCACAAAACTGTAAATTCATATTGATAAAGAAACTCCAGGTGCTGGTGTCTTGTAGGTTATTACACATCTAAAAAGATCACTGAGACACCCTGCTTTTTAGAGACAGTGAAACTGGGTTCCTTAAACTGCAGTAAGGGGTTGTCACAGCTAGCCACTGGGGTTCACTCATTTTCAGTCTTCTCGCCACAGTTCATAGAGTGCCCTTTCTTTGAACTATTTTTGGTGAATCTATTTTTTTCCATGGTACTGGATAAAAAACAAATCTGCTTGAGCTTTTGTTGCTTGCTGAAGCTTAGTTTTACAAAAGTTCTTCGCTGTTCGTCTCTGTTGACTGTGTTCACACTGAAAACCTGAATTAATTTAATAAATTCACTATGTCTCAATGTCATTTCTTTTCCAATAGGCAACCTGAATAAGAACTTCAGTTCAGAGTAGCTGATGTAATATGTAGCACCTTCTGAAATATTAAGTATAACAACTTCAGGGATGGGAAATAAGTCACTTTTCATGTCTTTGTCCCCAGTAGGTATGACTCAAAGTCAATTTTTAGAGAGCTTTAAATCTTCAGAAAACTTGTAATTTTGTGAGGTCCCCATGTTTCCAGTGTTTGGAACTGCAAAGCAATATTCTCACCACTTGAAGGGCAAATGCCCTGCATCTCCATGGTTTTGAGCTTGGTTACAATGTCAGAATTAAAACACTGCAGGTCAAACAATAGGTATTTGGAATATTATTTTCCTTAATGCTTGTTTTGCTCCATTTAATATTGCACATGAGACATACTATCCACTAATAAGGAAAATCTGTTTATAATTTTGCACGCCCCAGAAAGTTTTACCATACCTCATAAAGCCTCAGATCTTTCTCTTGAACAAGTGTTTTAACAAAATCAGCTATAAACAGCACCCAGGCAGCCATCAGAGCAAATGGAAGAGAGTAGGTCACGCTGGTTAAGAACCTGTAAAAGGCAAATGCAGGCTTTAGCTGAATACGAAATGTTCTGGGGATTAAGGCTTTAACAGAATATATTTTTCAGAATAATACTTTGGCACAGCAAAAGACATGCTTATATTTCACAATGTGGAGTATAATTAATAATTATTAAAAAGGCTATTTTGCCATTGCATCAGATTTTCTATTCATGAAACTCCTGACTGTTCAAAATAATATTTTTTTTTTAAATTACAGAGGGATTTCTTGATGCATTCTGGAAGTTTTGCTCAGCAGCACCACTGGCAGGAACAGGGACCGCCACGGGCTGTGGCATCCCCTGGCTCTCTGATGGGGGGTGCATCCCATTTTGTAACATCATGGCTACTACCTTGCGCATGATCTCTGGGCTATTAAAAATTCAGCATTTCCCAACACCT
>NW_009258281.1:215070-223417 GCF_000687185.1 Egretta garzetta | reverse complement strand
GTGATAACAATCAATAAACAGTCATTGTAAAATGACTTCTACTGGATGCAAATCCAAAGCCTTTAGGTATTTTAATAATTGAGCAAACTCATGTCCCTCTGAATCTGGGGTGGGGAGGGAAACCTGAAGGCAAGCAGCTTTCTCAGTAGCCCAAGAACAAGAAAAGGAGCACTGTAGTAAATGCCTCCAGCAGCCAGTTAAGAATTGTACAAAACTATCTCACAGCAATAATCCTCATATTTGCTGCAAGAAGTTGACACTTGGTTTGGTGCTTACTGCCTGCGTATTTGCAGGTACTTTGCATGCTGTTACCTTGAGAAGAGATGATAGGTCCCCAATTCTCTTAAGCGACAGGCTGACACAGGAAGGTAATGGGTCTGCTATAGCTCCTATAGCTACAGCTCGCAGATAATATTTTACCTCATGCAGTAGAACACACAGGCTTATCAATAGCAAGAGCTCCTAGGCCTAGTCTGTACTTTTGGTCCATGGGAGATCCCCATGTCAGGGCGGAGTGACCATCCAACCTACCACTACTATTTGCTGAACATCCTTCAGTGCTTTCTGATGGACATGAAACCCCTTCCCTGTGTGTTTTCCACACAGCTTGGCCACCAGCTGCAGTCAGGGTAATAACTCTGAGGAAGTACCATGTTGCCAGCTTTCCAATGCAGACCAAAATTGTCTTGCCAGAGGGGCAGGTCCTCAGCTGTGAGAGATCGCTTCTCTCTATTTGCATTTGGCAGAGATGCAGTTTATACTAACTGCGGATCTGGCTCAAGATGACTGGAAAAGAAGATGATCCAAAACTTTTTGGTCTGCTTCACTATTCAAAACTTATTCTGGTCCACACACAGTTCACACTGCACTGCTCTGCATGACAGGCTGTTAAACCTGGCAGCTCAGCGCATCAAAAGCTTCTCTGTCCTCCCTCATTATCGCAGAGATGAATGGTGCAATTTCATCTTCCCTCCTACCCTTCTTACAGCATCTGAGAGGCACCTGTATGAGAACTATTCACTGTACACCAAACATTAGCTAGAATCACTGGAACAAACAACAAATACCACAGCTGGATAGCAATCTCTAGGAACAAAGCTCATAAACCTAGGGAACCTTTTTTTGTCCAATAAATGCATTTTCTAAGTTCTGCTGCATTGTCTGCACATAAACACCAGCAGAACAAGCCAACACTTACATTCAGCCCAAGTCCTGCCAACCCCAGTCTCCGTTCTACCATATGTAGTAGAACAGGGACAGTGAATTTTATCTGCTGCAAAACCTATAGTTACCATGACAATTCAGGTACATACAGAACACTGCAAACAAAAGATTAGGCAAACTAAGCATAGACCATTTATACTACAGCCCAAAATTCCCTCTTCTGTCCAGACCTTTGGAAAAAGAAAAAAAACTAAAACCAACCACAAAATGAAATTATTTCTATGCCATGTGAACATGGCATCAAGGAGACCAGCACAGCTGGTGAACTCCACCAGTCAGACAAGATAAGCTTACACAAAGCACGAAGACAAAAGCCACACAAACTTACATATCCTTATTGTAGCAGGGGTAAGGCATGGCCTGCACTTGAACAGCTATTTCCTCTGGATTCTTGCCAGTCTGTAATTGGATAATGGCTCTTTCAATGCTGTCCTGGATATAAATAAATGCCCGGCTGTAAATCTGGCTCTGCGAGGTGGAATTGTGCGGGCCCACTGTCCAGATGCGCTCCCTTATTCTGTTGGTGGTTTGCGTGATCCTGCTACTCATTCGGATGGTGTAGTTGAGCACAGGAGGGAGGGATACGTCCTTGTGAACTGAGCGTCCAGGGCTACTACTGCTTGAAGGCAGCTTGAAAATGATACCTTGGAAAAGAAAGGGAAAAGGCTTTCCTTCAGAGTCAATAGCATGGGAGCAGTACACACAGATATGTAGCAACTCCTCAATTTTATAAGCCTTTTCTACATTACAATCCATCATTTCATTCCTTTGCCACACAAATAATGCTCAGGTGGGTATGCTGTCTATCAAGGGTCTGGAAGTGGAAACTATGCATCACTGCAGCTACTCATACTTTCAAATGTGACCAGTGATTCTGGGTGTGAAATACACCCCCAGAGCCTTTAAATCTTTTCCCATTCAAAAACCAAAGACTCTCAAAATAACCAGCTGTGTTTGGAAAAAATCTTGCTGTTAACATGGACTGTCACATATCTGTTAGTTATGTCACTCAGCACAGGCACCCCTCATGAACGTGCCCAAAGGTACTCTACCAAGAGACCTCACGTAGTGATGCTCTAACATAAAAACCTCAGGAATGCGGTGTTGAAAACTGTTCATGACCTATACACATATTTCTGTGCCCACACAAATTCCTGTAAAGCTGAGATGTCTAAGAATATAAAAGCTTTGAAAGTTCCTGTTAGGAAATGGCATGCTGTAGATGCAGTTTGACAGACAGAACATTTTTTTCCTTTAAAGTGTCTGTTTGAGTAGAGGAAATACCCACAGAAGGTTTTCCCTCCAGAATATTTTTCCTGATTATTCCATATATATAGCATACAATGGGATGGAGGACAAACATGGAAGAAAACTGCTTATATGAGAATAGACAAATATTATCAGGGTCTGAAGTTCCAAGAAAGGAGAAGGTTTCCAACTACCCCTCAATTATGAGGTATAAAACCAAACAGGTCACAGGACTCAAGTCTATCCTAATTGAGGAGCTATTGGGCATTCTTTAAAAAATAAGACACTTCTGAATCATGCAAATTAATATAAGCTCCTATTCTCTACTCCCCCCTACCCCTCTCTGTAGTCTGACCTGAAGCTGCAATCCGATCCCACAAATGTGAAAAGTGTGACTGAGAAGACCCAATGCAATATTACAGTGTCTGGCTGGGGTCTCTCAAGAGCTTTATGACCTTCTAATAAATTGAATTGTCTCATTTCTTTCTTGATTAAAGCATCTTTTCCCATGGGGGCCTGAAAGAAGGCAGCTGTCATGAAGATCTCCTAGGGCCACTGAAATTTCATTGAAACTGAGAATTAACCAAGAGAAAATGCCAGCTGACCAAAGGCTTTCTAGAGGTGTAAGAGAAGAGGAGGTATAAAGAGGAGAGCGTAAAACACTGCCACATATGGGGGACTTGGTATGCAGGTTCCATACACGCTGGCTCAAAATCGATTGCTGTGTGGTGGGAGCTGTGACCACAACAGTTTCTGTGGGAAAGCCAAACTTCTTATGCTGTACTCCCACCCTGCACCAGGCCAACTTTAATTTACAGGGAGACTCGAGACACTATCACATACTTGCAAAAAGCTCGTTCTTCAGAAAGAGCTCTTTAGCCACCATTTCCATTTCCTCTAAGCTTTTGACTGCCCGAATACGATTAAATGAGACACAGGAGGACACATTTACAGCAAGGGTAGCTAACGTATTCAGCTGCTTGACAATGTCAGCGTTGTTCTGTAATTCCAGCCGAATATCATCTGAAAAAAACAAATCACAAACAAAACCAGTAGCACCACTACACATAGCAAAAAATCCATCATATCATTCTACTCTTTACACTAACAGTGACACTGGAAAGGAGGAAAAAACCCATCATACTACACATTACATGTAAAATATAATTCTGCACTTAGCAGTGCAATGAAGGCATGTTGTTGACCCAATTTTTATGTTAATCATTTGTAATATGCTCGTGAGTTTGCCTTTGGGAGGATGCCAGCCATGGGATGTGACAGCCATCCCAAATCGTAAGTTGCTACTAACCTGCTGAGGCTTGAGACTCACATATGATGCTCACCATTCATTCCACATCTTATGGTTTTTGATGTAATCAACTTGTCTGTTGAGCTGCTCTGTCTCAGGGGAGAATGTGCTTTATATAAGCACATCAAGGAAACATTATGTCTGCTGTGCTGATGTGTGTACTAAACCTGATAATGCAGTTTAATAAAGATGCTGCTGTTTCCTGGCTGTTTTAAAAGGTGACTGCATAATGCAGTGTAACTAATGTGGAACAGCTGCTGCAGGCATGATGATTTTATGGGGAGTTCAGACAGGAGATGCTACTCATGAAATAACACAGGGGTCATCACGAACAGTATGTAACTATCCTTCTGACTGCAAGACTACAACCACTCTTGGTTTATGCTGGGTTTTACTGGCATGTTGATTTATGTTGACATGTATGGCCACTCATTGAAAAAGCAGGTAGGGACAGTAAGACCAGCTAGGAAGGGACTATGATCACCATGCTGTGCACTAACAGGAGATATATCCACCACCACTGTTAGCTGAGGATTCACACAGTGCAGATCAGCAACTTTCACCTTGAAGGACCATACAAGACCAGCAGAGAACAACAAATTCCAGCAGAGCATCTCCCATAATGATACTTCTGGCTTCATCAGCCTGCATACCTTTAGCTGATTCCTTGCTTTTCCGCTCTGGAAAACTTTTAAGTTGAACCCCGATGTCATGCAAGTGAGCTCTCCACATTTCCCAGCAGAGTCCCAGGTAGCTCATCTGAAGTGATAATTATGGCTAAACAGTGTCCTCCAGTGGCCACACTCAGCTGCAGAGATTCCCATCCTACTATTCCTTCAACACTCATCAGAAATAACTCTTCATACAAGTCCTTTGCTTTCTAATAGTCTTTTCCCATAGACCACGAGATTTTTGAATCACAGCTAAGATTGCCTTGCACTAAAGCATCCAACACTGACCAAGAGCAGTACCAGAGCATGGCTACAGTTTGATGACTCTGGAGCTCCCAGACCTGAAGTACAAATAGGAGGGCCACACATGTGGTGGAACAACTTACCCAGTTCGTTTATTTGACTCAGCAGTTCAGCTGCATCCAAATCCACCATCAGCTTGATAAAAACCTGCACAAAGGGATTCTGCAGGGTGTTCTATCAACAAGCAAGAAGAAAAAGCATCAGTTTGACCAGAAGCCCCTTGAGCTTATTCAATGTATTTCTAAAATACAACAGACCAGCTGCCTTCACTGAGCATTTGTACAACCCCTTCCTACTCCTTTCCAGACCTTCCACATTTCACTCTGTGTATCAGGATGGGGAAATGTTAGCAATGAAAACATCCTACAGAGCCCTGTGAGTCCAAGCTAGTGTTTCTTGGTTTCAAGAGAGGATGCCTATTGAGTGTCCACCAGGCACTAGAGTCCCATGGAAAAAAATCACGGATAATCTTTGTTATTCTAAAAGTGCAGTAAATTTCATTTGTGTCTGCTTTAAGTCCTGTGAACACAGCCAGAGCACAATGGGTAGGCAACCAAAATTTAGCCTGGAGACCAGCAGACAGATTTTTGTTTGGCTGAATAGTTCATTATTCCACCAATGAGTGCAGTCAGTAGAGAATATTTCATTTCACTTTTGCATATTCCACTCTGGATTCTCAGTGCCATGGAAATTACAATGAATTCCAGACACTAAAATTAACTTTGAATGCTTTAGGGTTCCAGAGATCTCATTTTCACAGTTTTGTAAGAAAGAGAGACAATTTTTACTGCGGAGAATAGGAAGCAAGTATGTGAAACATTACAGCCTCCGGATTTCTGCATCCAAGCAAGGCTAGGCTCCTTAGGAGCAAAAAAGAAATTTTAGATACATTCACTGAGGTACAAAGACATCTTCTAGCTCTTATGTGTGTACCCAAAGCTACATGCTTATTATAGACGCTGTTTCATTTTCTGAAAAAGTCATTTCTTGCCTGGTCTTGGCTGGCTGGATCACTCCATCAAGCAGAAAGTTAATTTACAAACTGAGAGGCGTTCCCTGTTCATCTTAGCCCTCCAGCAGGCCTCAGCACGGCCAGTGTCAGGGAGCATATTACAAACAGATAATTTCAGAAAGAGGATTTCCATGGAAAGGTGTGTCAGGAGTATTTCTGTTACAGGAACAGACAGGCAGGCACAGAAACTGTGAAGTCCAGGACAAAAGCCTGACAAAGGGTCTCCCCAGCTGACCTAAGATGTCCTTGACATCCCTGAAACCTCAGTTTATTTCAGTGAAGAAATCCATCCTCCTGATTCCCTCCCACGAGAGAGACAGGGAAGGTAGGATCTCATACCTTGATCATTGGAAATGTCTGGTTTAACTCAGTCAGTGAATTCATGATGACAGGAGACTTGTCCAACCACTCCTGGGACTTCAGGGCTAGATCAGCCATCTGCTTCAGGGTTGCATTAGACTATAAAAAAAGCCCACAACATATAAGGATTAATTTATTCATTACCTTACAGCTTTTAAACAATCAGTAAAACAGCTAAGACCAAATTAGTTTTCTTTAGGATTTTTCTTAGCACCCTATCACTGTTCAGCAAAATGCCCCCTAACACACTGAATTTGGATGCAAGCACTTAAAAACATGGCTTCATGTGTGACATCTGGAACACACCTTGGATCAGCTTTCCTTCTACCACGGGTCTGCTTACAAACTGGTTATAGAATTTGTCCTGGGAAATATCTCTCTATTAGTGGCTGAAAATATGGGGGTGAAACTTCATAAACTGAAGGGCCTTGAAAAAATCATATTGTAAATATTAGACCAGCAGCAATTTTTTGGAGGCAAGTTTCCTTTGAAGACAAAAGATGACTCATATGACCAGCAATGCAACTAGGAAAAGATAATTTGACTAATACTCCAAACAGCCAGAAAATAGACTTCCGCTTCTCAAAGAAACAAGCTGGTGCAAGATAAATTACAATCCTTTTGAGTGGGTGCATCCTGATGTACTGTAAACAGAGCCATACCTTTCCCATGATTGCTCGAGTTTCTATGGTATCTGGTGTATAAAGGATCTTCCCAAGCACCATTGGTTTTAAAAAAGACCAAATTAAAGCTCCAGTTGGGGTCTTGACCAGGTCCAGGTAAAAGGATAAGCAAAACGGTGCTGCAAGGGGAGAAAAGCAAACAAATTGCACAGAGCACAAATAGACAAGACATGAAAAAGTTACCACTGTATTTTTTCCCATCTGCCCAGTTTGTTGCTGCGTCCAGTGAATGACTTCAGGGCCCTCTTCACTGACTGATATAATGTGTTCTGACAAAAGCAATCCACCCCCAAGATCTCCTGCTGCTGAACTCAAGACAACAAGAGTCTCACTGTTTGAGCCAAGATTCTCTGCTTGAAGGTTAAATGGAGTTTTGTGAACTCAGAGGAGCTAATAATGTCAGTACAGACGGAAAAACTACACATCAAGAAAAGGCAGCAACATGTCAAGCCCTAAGACCAGGTCATCAACAAATGGGAAACAGCGCAGTGTCAAGCACTGTTTTGCTACATAGCCTGTTTTCCCTTTAACATTTATGGAAATAAATAACCAATAATTAGGGCAGTGCAGATCTTCAGCTAGCATAAATCATGAGCACTTACAGCCCTCCAGAGACATACAGGGGAACAGCTCAACACTGGATCTCTCTGGAAACAGTGGAGTTTGGCTTTGAAATGTTTTTGCCTTAAGAAAAAGCCAGACTTACTGGAGTCATGAGGAATCCCATATTTCCTCATCATCTTTTGGACATAGACATCCTCCACAGAAGAACTGTTGATTACAGGGTCTCCAAAATCTGGAAGCAAGGACTCAAAAAACAGGGGTGTGATCTCCTGGTTGCAGAGAACTTTTGACATGGACTTAAATGTGCCACGTGTTATCCTAAAGTTGTTTGGTTTAAATAACGCCTGCAGAAAAGACAAAATGCAAGTAAATCCTGCATGCTAAAAGCTTCCCATTCTGAGGTGATTAATGGGCATTTCTCCAATTGCTTTCACAAGCTGACCCCTTCTAGCACACCAGTATATTTTGCTGGAAGTCCACCCTCCTTCAAGACAGTTGTTTATCCCCTGCATTTTTTCTCCTAGAGTTCCTCCCACAGCACATGTTCCTAGTGTCCCTCCCATCATGAGCACGTGATGGTCCCACCACTCCAAATCAAAGCTCTCCCAGGAAGGCAACATGTAAGTTTCACAGAGATTCTTCTTAGGACACCATTGCTTTAAAAGAGAACCAGTAATCTATGATTTAATGCACCTTTGGCTTCTAGGATAAGAAACTCCTGTGGAAACTGTTCCAGCGGTGTTTTGCCTCCAGAGCACATGCAGACTACACGTACCTTAGTCAGTGGCACATTTCTAGACTGACGGAGCTTTTTCAGTGAATGAATAGCTTGTAGCAATGGATCAACGCCAGATTCAATCTGGTGTCTGAAATATTTCATTTTTGTCAGAAGGCCTAACATCTTGTCCATGGGTTTCTGAAGTTCCTTAGGGAAAAACATCTACAAGAGGCAGGAAGAAAATCAGTTATGATC
>NW_009258281.1:207895-214827 GCF_000687185.1 Egretta garzetta | reverse complement strand
TGGGTGCACACGCACGTACATGCCCATATCGTGTTAATTCCAAGACAAAGATTGTGGGATTTGCAAAACTGTTACAAGGCTCAGGGAGTGGATGTCCCATGGGAAATGAATGGGATTTATATTCCTAAATCCCCAAGTACTTTTGCAAACCGCTCCCCTGAATATTACATATTCTGAACAGTGTATGTTTCCAAACACCTACAGTTGGGAAATGTGTATCAGATATTGGCTGGGATATAACCCGAGTCTCTAAGAGGTAGCATTTCACACAACATAGATGTCAAACACTATGAGTGACTTTTGACCTGAGCCAAATTAATTGGCACTCTCATTTAATAACTTTTTTTTTCCCCCAGGATCACTTCTGTAGCATTTTTAAATATGTATTCAATACACACTTCTCCATGAATGGTATTTTTACATGCTGTTTATGCAGTTGTGTGCACAGGATATTTGAATCATTTAGTAACTTAGCAGTGCCAACTAGATTTGGAAAATAGGTTTTACAGGACTTTTTCCTGGGCTGCCCTTTTCGAGGAATAAAAAAAAAATTAGTCCAGTGCGTTATTTTTGGGAAGCCTGAACTCAGCTGGGAATGTTCAAGAGGTTGTGACAGCATATAAACGATACTAGCAGATAGGGCGGCATTTAGAGTAGGCCCAGTGCCTTTAAATGAGGTTTGCTGGTTTACACCAGCTGGGATCCTCATTTGTATCCATACTGTCACAGCATGGATATGCAATAAAAATTACTGCATGAGCAAAGCCTGATCTTTGGCTTGTGTAAATCAGCATAGCTTCTGGCCACTGCAATATTTTATGACCTTTCAGCCACT
This sequence comes from Egretta garzetta, assembly GCF_000687185.1. Classification (NCBI taxonomy): domain Eukaryota; kingdom Metazoa; phylum Chordata; class Aves; order Pelecaniformes; family Ardeidae; genus Egretta; species Egretta garzetta. Next base: position 213,992 of record NW_009258281.1, on the reverse strand, counting down.
ACATGCAGCAAAGACTATAGAAAGCACTCTACAAATCCAGCGCTAACCTTGTATAAGAAATTGTAAATGTCTACGTGTCGTAACAGTGTGATCCCCAGGATGTACATCTCACGAGTCCTCTCTGAAAGAGGGAGATTGCAGAACTCCTCCGCTACTGTTTGCAGCTGTGGGTCAGCAGGACGGACATGACAAGACTCCAGCTGAATGATCTGAGAAATGAGCTGTGTTTGCACAAAGGAAGAAAAGATTTGTTAGAGGGCAGACTGCTCGCTCCAGTATGCACGGATTAATCTTGCCTTGCTGTTGTTCTTTCCACAGTGTCATATTTCAGCCCTGAGAACCAGAAGACACCTACCCATTACTCCCGCACCAAGGGACAAATCCTAAAGACTGTAGTTTATTGCCCAGCTTGAACAGTAGTACAAGCTTTTGTGGCTTCAGTTTCCCATTGACTGATGCATGTAAAGTTCGGAAAAGAGCACGCTCTTTGTGGCTCAGTCCATACAAGACAGTTGGGAAGGGGGAAAGCATCTGGAGCTGCTTGCGCAGGAGGCTGAGGAAGGCAAGCTCATCTCTCATTACAGGAGGCTATTTTTGGACCCTGAGCATGCTCACAAATTGTGGCTAGAAGTGTGTTTTCCACTTGGACTGCAACAACTCCTCAGCACTCAGGACACCACCAAGGACCCCACTGGGTCCTCATTAGTCTGTGAACTGTGCCCTTGCTAGGAATCGGAGCAATCACTCACCAGGTACTGCATGGCTGCTCACCAGCTACTGGTGACAGCCACAGAAACTATATGGCTCTTGGTCTCCAATGGCTGAACTGATGTCTATGACTGCTCTTACTGCATTTCTGATGGCTATTTTGATCCACAACATGCTCCTAATCTCTATCCCTGTGGGATCACCTAGCGCTCTCTGTGCTGCCACACATGCAGTGATCTGCTTAGCTGCATTCACTAACAAACTCTGGTTTTAATGGTCTGAGAGGTAGAAAGCAACGAGATCTCCCACCAGGATGACAGCAAACTTACCTGACTGCTGTTTTCCGGTAGAGATGCTTCCAGAAGAGCATCAATACTGGCTGTGGACATTCCTGTTGCATTTTTGAGATCCTGTTTGAGCTGGTCCACATTTTTAAACACATCTCTTAACTTTTCTGTAAAGAATGATCAAAGAACAATTGACGTAACAGCTTTCTCCAGACATACAGCAATCTCAAGCACACAGAGAGGACTTCAGGTGAAGTGTAGAAGCAGTGTACCTCACTGCTGATAAAAAAAAATAAATTTGCAAAATAAAGTCATATTTCCTAGGTTTTAGTCTGATTTGTGGGCTCAAGTTGAGAGGTCTATTGATAGCAAAAGTTGCTCAAATATAAAGACTTGGGACTTTCAGCACAGAGGACTTTTTGGGCAGTACAGAAAACAAGAGTGTAGTCTAGAATGGGCTCTAGAATTACCCTAGATAAAGGTCCCAAGGACATGGTGCATGGTTATTTCATTAATCCCACTTCCTTCTGGCAGGTAAACAAGTTTCGAGATTCTCAGCAGAAATTATTATACCAGTGATGGTCTTTACAACATCGTAAAGTAAATACAAAAAACTACCTTGCTTGCTGGAATCTGTTAAATTCTCAGTGATGTTCAACATGGAATTCAAAGTAGTCATATATTGAGGGATCTCTTGAAAGAAAGCAATTTCTGGTACATTTTCTTGAAACCTAAATTGGAAAGACAAAACAACCAACAAAATTGGAAATATGAGAAGGTGGCAAGAAGCCATTTCATCATTTCATAAATAGAATACTAAAGCAGTCTAACTCAGAAGCAGAGCCTCACCACTTCATTTGTGCCTGGATATTTGTGGCATCCCCAATCAGTATATTTTGCAGCTCTTGTGAGATTCTTCTGTGATTCAGTACATTGGTCACAACTTGATTGCTCAGTTCAATAGCACGGAGGAGCTGCTCACGAGTTTGACTTTGTTCACACAGTTCTCCAAAGCTAACATTAGGGAGATGGCAAATATGCTGTATCGACTTAAAGCTCTCATAGTCACAAAGAAGTGTTGTCAGATCCCGGAGGCGAGAAATCTTCAAAGGAAATTTTGAAAAGGAAGACAAATGCACAAACACCAGTTAGATGACAGAATTATAAAAGGCAAGTATTAAAGAGTCTAGCTGTCCCTTTCCATTTTTCTTTAGGACTTAATATATATTTTTAGTTCACTCAAAAGGTCTCCAATAGAACAGTTCACAACAATCATTCCTACATGAGTTTATAGCAGACCTGGCTATACAACATTGCACAGGTTCTAATAAACCTTGCAAGCCTTAACATATTTCCCCTGCCCAACACACATGCATAGCAATGCTCAACTTGGACTTACCTGTTGACCAATTAACCTTCCCAGAGACCATATAAATCTACTTTGTGCAACAGGTTTAGCCTTTTGGATTCCACCTGGTCATCTCTACTACAGCATATGAAATGGAGTTGGCTAGAAGTCAGGACTTCCGCATCTGGCAACCTGTGTAAAATTATAGTCCTTTGCCTACTCTGCTATTATGGGTTTCCCCTCTTGTCTGACATAATTGTTTACATTCTCAGTCTTTTATGGCAAGAACTGTTTTCTGTTTTGCGCCTACGAGTACCTGTCACACTGAGGCTCGTCATATTATTGTTACAGGTATATTAAGCAGCAACAGCATTGCATACCGTTATCTTTTACTAAAAAGACTTTTTAATTCTTTCTCATGCAGAGAAATAAAGTGCATACATGTTATTAGTGCAGTCATGTATGTACGGTGTACGAAGCATTTTATCCAAATGAGGCATTGCCAAATCCAAAGCTGGTGAGGGAAATCCATGAATCAATATTGCTTAGGTGGTTAGTCTCAGAAACAATTAGGGTGTTGTGAGCATGTGGGGACTTGGTTCCCCAGCCACGCTGGTCTTGGTATAGCTCCTTAGGCATAGTGGTAACTAAGTTAGTGGTGCTTATCACTGCCAATTGGGTATGCACAATTCCAGGGCAGAGGATTTGCAGGAGGGCAGAGGTAACTAACTGCTATTTGTGCCTTCGAAAACTCCTCCCTATGTACTTCTCAAATGAAGCTGAGGCATTCTGGACCAATCTCAGCTCTGCAAGGTGCTTTGCTAAGTCTCAGTGTACCAAACTTAAAAACTCCTGGTGCACTGATTTACGAGGAATATGCTGCCACTGGCAACCTATGCAGTGCTCATTTCTTTGAGATGGCTGGTGGAAAACAGGAGCCATTCTATGCAACAGACTGGGAGGACAGGAACACCTCTACCTTAACAGAAAAAATGGGTGTATGCTCGGTAGGGACTCGTATAAGAACAAGTTCCTCAGCCCAGTTTAATGGTGACATTATAGGCAGCAGGCAGAAAACAGAGTTCTAGTCCTAGTTTTTATCAGCCGTTCTTTTAAGAAACTTTTTTCCCATATGCTGTTTTTCAAAACCTCCATTGCACATTCATGTATCACTGTGGGATGTCCTTCAAGTCAGCATTTTAAGCAGACTCACTTTTAGCTTCAGGAGCTCTGGTATGGATGAATGTTTCTCAGAGGTATTATTTTGCATAAAAGAGTTCTTCTTCAGATGAGTTGGCTTCAAAAGCAGTGTGATGTTTTCTGTACAAGGAAGAAAACAAAAGTTACTCGAGACAAAAACGCCAGAGTTGCAGAAACTTGGCAGACGGGCATATCGGCACTTTTATTCTGAGACCTACTGAGCATTTCTATTTTCCACCAAATTCACATGGCTCAGGACTTCCAAAATCACAGACCAAGACCTAGGTTGTAATCTGGGCTATAACAGATCCACTCCGAGTAGGTGCTCTCGTCCTAAATAAATCCACCCCATATTAGTAACTTCTGACAGCGCCCTTCAGAACGCACAAGGTATCTATTCCGTGAGCAGATAAACCTCTCAGGTTTTACAATAAGCTCATACAATGAGTATCTATGTGAAATACCATGTTAACTCTCGAAAATAACTGCTGTCATCTTACGGGTACATAAAGCTGTGAAGGGAATATAGGTTTCCATTTGTAAGATTTCTTTATGAGTGTCAGCAACCTGTCATCACACAGCAAAGAGCAGACATGCCTTTTGGATAGAGTTGGATGGAAAACTTGTATCAGCCATGTGACATAACTCAAATAAAAAAGGCGACTGGCTTCCCAAGGTCTCACAGCTCCAGTTAATTGCCAGAGGATGAAAACATGTAGCACCATTCCTTCCTGTCATTAGCCAAAATACTTTGAAAAGACAGGTACAACATATTCCAGCTGAGGTCCCACAACATTAATGAAATCACGATTACCTGTCAATTTGCTGTCTTCAACTTCAGTGGCATTTATTAAACACATCAGGTAATGGTTATAGCTGTTATTCACTGTCACCTGTAAGATGGTGTTTTCAAATTCTAAAAACAGAAATCTGAAAAATAAATAGGATTTTAAATCAACTTCTCTTTCAGAAACAAGGTATATTAGCAAGCAACCTGTCAGCTGTGTAGATGCTGTTCCTTGGCAGTGTAAATAAGAATTCCAGATGAAGCCATGTGTCTCACATGACATCTCCTAAGTGGGTACCCTCCCAATTTTATTTCATAAATTCTTTTTGCGGTTGTCTCCCAAAGCTCTCGTTCACTCTCAAACCATACATATACGAAAACACACTGGAAAGGTTCACCATGGATGCAAGATATAGATGGAAAGGCATGCCTAGGGGAGACTGAGAATCAAAAATTAGAGTCGTACCACAAAGAAGGGCTTTCTGAAGAGTTTACCGACTGGCGGCAAGCCTCCTACAGGATTCTACTTCCACTGTGAACTGATACATGCCAACACAGAAAATTTTTGAAAGTCTCACTTTTAGCTGTATGTTCTGTTCAAGGAAAAACATCCTCTTCTTCAAATAAACCCCTGTTAGACCTAGTGTCCTACATTATGGTCATTTCAGGCTTAAGCTGCTCCACTGGAAGAAAATTACATACTTCACATGCTGGAATGAGAATGGTGGTCACTACCGATAAATGCAATTACAATACTCAAAAAGCAAACTCACTGTGAGATCAAACTGGTTGGTGACAGAGTTTGGTCACTCTGAGTCCAAGGTAGGGTCTTGTTGTACAGGGTTTCTGCCAGGACAATGAAGTGATGAGCGACAATATCAAACACACTGTCAAAACTAGTTTTGTTAGAGACAAAAGCCGAACTGGAACTTTTATCAAATTCATTTAGCAGATAAGAGACGTTCAGCCTCTCGAGAATGTAGTGACTGGCTTCTATGATTTCTAGAGCTGACACCTTGTTGGCAGAGCCATTTGCCACTGCTTCCAACAACTTTGCAAAGTCAGCTGCTTCCATTAGATCCCTTTTGGTGTTTAGGAAACTGTCAACCGCATCCCAGATGCTTGAGTAATAACTCCATTTGGTGAGGTTGAAGGCGCCTTCGAGTCTCTGCAGCAGATCATTCATGTGGAGATCATCCTGTGCTACACTGAAGAGCATGGACAGGTTATTCCAGCCTGCTAAGCTGCCAGAGAAATTTAGGGAGTTTAGTGCTGTTTCATTCAGCATGAAAGGACTAAGCATGTTCAAAAGCTGAGATGGGAGCACGTCACCCACATCTTGGACTGGGATGGGACAGGAGGCATTACCACGCAGAAGCCCATCCGTGACAGCTGTCAGAGCTCTTGTCTTCTCCTGTACCCAAGAGTTTTCCAGCTCAGAGACCAGGTTTAATTTGGAAAGGAAACTCAGAGAAAAATGCAGAGACTGGATGATGCATGACAGCTCCTTGGAAAAGCGTTCACTGCTGCTCTTGTAGACAGCAGCAAACTCTGGAGACTGTTTCAGGTTTGTCGTGGCAAGCTGGAACATTTCTTTAAAGGTGTCATTGCGCATTGTTCCACTCTCCATGCCCATGGAATCAAAGAGGGGTTTGCAGGGGCTCCCGGCTAAGGACTCGCTTAGAGTGGCATCTTCAAACAGCATCTCAAGTGCTATGTGGAGCATGTCCTGAGCAGAGCAGTTCTGGGGTGTCCTATAACCGCTCT
>NW_009258281.1:197153-206186 GCF_000687185.1 Egretta garzetta | reverse complement strand
GCTGTTCTCAAGGAAAGGGCTCAAGGCTAAATGCAAGAACTCCCAAATTTTTGCCTCTAGTGAAGTATTGTGCCATAAGGAAGACTCACTGGACTGCTGAAGTAGAAGATGTGTTAAGTTATAGACATGGTTAATTATTTCTTCACTGGAAGCTTCACTGGCACTTGTATAATGAATGATTTTCATTCCTGTCCTCAGAAGTTCAGACAAGCTCTCAAAGGTTTTATTGTCAAAATTAAAGAAAAGATCTATAGATTTTAATTTACTGACATTATAATTCAGCTGTAAGTCTTTTAATATGTACAAGGTCTTTTGTATGGCTTGAGTGACTAGTGAGATATTGGCTACTTCAGAGTTTTCCCCAAACTCTTTAAACACAGCTGTTATAAATTCTGACAGTTGATCTAATTGTTCACTGAAGACATTTGAATTATTATTCAGCTTTCGTAAATGGCTGTTTAATACCTCTAAAAACTGCCTATAGGCTATGATGCCCGTGTTGTTCCACTTCATCGATCTCAGTTTCTCCCCAAAGCGCCAAAAGGCATTCAACTCATCCCACTGGGCTTCACCCATGGAGCTTTCTACTTTCCGCATCAGTTCAAATACAGGCATCAGTAGGTACTGATAACCTATTTTTGTGTCTGTCATTATAAAAAATATCTTCTGAAGAGCTAGGATCTGGTCTGCAAAGTTGTTGTAGGACACCGGCTTAAGCAGATAATCAGAAAACAAAGATGCTATTTCTTGTATTCCATTTAAACGGTCTCTGAAGTCTTCGAGAAATGATGGCGTGCTAGTGGAGAGCAACACTTTGAGAGCATCCTTAGTTTGCACTGTACTAAAATTAGAATTATTTAACTGAACTGGATTCCAAATCACTGTAGCTAATTTTAAAGCACTCTGAATTTCTTTCCACTGGGTCATTATATTGAAAATGGAAGTCCCATTAAAGTCACTCTCTAATTGCACTGATGTGAAGTTATAGATTTCATCAATTATTTCCTTATTATATGATTCCTTTAATTTATAATCATGATGTGGATTCATTCCCAGTTCAAGAATTGCATACAATTTCTGTAATGTTTCATTCTTCAAATTTCTGAATAGATTTAAGCTTTTTAATTCACTTCTATTCATTTTTTTCTCAAAGCCTTTTAAATGATGTAGAGACTTTTGTATGGCTTCTAAATCATCTGAATTAATGGACCTCTTGGAGTGTTTTCCACCAATCTCTGGTGACTTTATTTTTCTGGAGGGGAAAAAAAAAAGCATTTTAGTGAATATGAAATCAATGCAAGTAGAAATGTAAGGTGATTTAGAGCAAAGATCATAGATTTTAATTATACTGTTAGTAATATCCCTTTAGCTAATATCTTACCTCAGAACTTCCTCCAATTCAGATACTAAAGTCCAATTGTCTTTCCAGTTAGCAAAGAGATTACAAATATATCTGGTCACCAAACTTTTTTCTTTATCTACAACAAACATGTAAAGAGTATATTAGTAAAGTCCACATTAGTTTGGAAACTGAGAAGAGCTGTATGGCAAATCTGTCAAGGGTAACATACATATATGAAGTTAGGCTCCTACAACAAGACACAAGATCCTTAGATCTTGTTAGGTCAGGCTAGAAATTTGAGTGCTCTTTTGGGGTGTAACTCTTCCTGGCCTTCCAAAGGAAGTCAGGATGCCACCTGCCATCACAGAAATGATTTTCCATCTCAGGAACAGCTCAATGCCCCTGTGATCTGGGTGCTAATGGAGCTCTCCTCCTGCTTTAGGAGCACTTTGCCAACAATAATGCAGCATAAGGTAGCTTAATATTTAGTACTGTTTCTTTCCCTTCATTGGGAATGCTTTTTACTACTCACACATAGGCTTCATCTCCAGCATCATTTATATCTCCCATAGCCATTTATAATCATCTTTATATCCCCACGTGCCCAGTCCTCTCACTAGCCACATCTCCATATTTTCCCTACTTGCACTGCATTAGTCTGCTTTCTTCTTATCCACCTCAACTTCACAATCTCCATGAAACAAGCAGAGAACGGATAGCATTTACCAATCTGTCCTTTGTAGCATTTAGATGCTGTACCTTTCCCTTACCCACTCACATAACCTCAGTTAAAGGTGGATGTCAAGGACCCTGCCTCTGCTGTAAGCCAACAGGGGTTTAGAGAACAACTAATCTTGATGTATACAGCTCATTGTGCAGCCCAGCACAAGCCCCTACCTTGATATACCAAGGTGAGGTTGACAGAGCCCATAACTAAAGGCAGATTTTGGCACCCACCCACCTCCAAAATTACTGCTCCTCATTTCAACTGAGACTGTAAACTCCTTCATTGCGTACTGACAAAACCAAGCTTTTTTACTTCTTACTTTTAAATGAGGTAATTTTATTCACATTTGTAAAAAGTTGAAAGAAGAATTCATTATCCTGAGCCCCGAACAGTAGGCAATCTGTATGGTTACTTATTAGCCTGCAGTTTGCTTCTCCTCAGCATGACAGGTTTTCAGCAGAGATATGACTATACGGAGGAGCCTTACCTTGCTCCAAGCAGTTCAGGGAATATGGAGGATCTGTAACCCCATTCTGAACAGTTTTGAATCTATCATCAGTCACGAGCGAGGCAGAGACATTGTGAGCTGCCAGCACAACACTAAAGGGACGAGGAAAAAAAAAACAAAACAAAAAACCAAGGAAAATAAATTGTGGTTACAGGTTTATGAGAAGAAATAAAACAAGTGTTCAAATAGGAAACAGCTGGAGTACAGCCTATCATTCTTAAAATGTCTGACAGACAAGCCATTGCCCCTACTTCTAATTATTTGTTTGATCATGCACAAAATACAAATACAAAGGGCTTTGATGGGAAAGCCATGGCAGTATATTAGCATAAACATGCATGTTGCACTCATTAGATGTATTTATTCAAAGGGTTATGCAAAATCTATAGACCACTTAAATCTTCACAATAGGGCTCGGAAAACACTTGGGTGATACGCCAGTGCAGTGATTCACTGCTGTGGGTGAATGTCCTCCTAAAAGAAACCAAGAAGCAACCAGACAAGGCCCAAGGGAGAGCAGGGACCTAGGGGACAACATCTGTGGACGGAACAAGCAGTCACAAATAACAGTTACCATTTCCAATTCTCCTTCTTTCCTCTTTTATACTGTAACAGCCAGGCTGACAGGGAAGCAAGGAATGTTTTTCAGTCTTAGGAAAGAAGAGGCTGATAATCAGGCATACAGTATCACAGAGGAAGTCATTTAAAAGACTGACTGTTCAATGTGTGCAGGTTACTGAAAACTTCACAGCAATTATTAGTCCCTTTTGCTTCTCCTGTATAAAGAGTAGCTCTTCACTGTAGGCATAGGGTCACTGTGAAATGCACAATCTCTTGCCTGCCTGAAGTTCTGCAGGTGATACACAAAGAACCTAGCTGAGCTGATTTCAGTGGCATGAATAAATACATACTGAATTGTTGGAAAAGACTGCTAGTGAGAACAGAGCACCAGGGACCTCTTCTCCTCATTTAGCATAATGTCTCCGTGCAAGTTTCATGGACTTGGTGCTCACCGTTTCCATTCTGCAGAGGTGCTTGTTAGTAAGAGTCTTAGAGGGGGAAGAAGGAGAAGAAACTGCAGGCATAAATGAAATATTTAGTTGAGCAATGACAGAGCCAAGGAAGAGGGAGGCATAAGCTTGCCAAAAATGGATGCATATCATACAGATCAGAAGGTAGCAAGCACAGCAATAAGTGTTGTTGTTGCCCTTTTCTTTCAGACTTGCAGGGCTTTTGCAGATGTTGGCTTTAGAGACAAAGTTCAGCTTCGGTGCTTATCTGAAAAACTATCTTAAAGCAACAAACAGGAGCATTTGTGAATTCAGTCTGTAAACCAGGTTTGTGTGGGTAATAAAATTTGCTCCTAAACTTTCTCTAGAATTCATGACTTTGGAGTTACTGTTTCACAGTGGTGGTGTTTATCATGTGGTTAATACAGATGCCACAATGAGCAAAAGTTCTTTTCTTTTGCATCTTCATAATTATATGTGCTGGTTTTGGCTGGGGTAGAGCTAATTTTTTTTTTTAACAGTAGCTAGTGTGGGGCTCTGTTTTGGATTTGTGCTGAAAACAGCATTGATAACACAGGGATGCTTTCATTACTGCTGAGCAGCGCTTACACAGAGTCAAGGCCTTTTCTGCTCCTCACCCCACCCCACCAGCGAGGAGGCTGGGGCTGCACAAGAAGTTGGGAGGGGGCACAGCTGGGACAGCTGACCCCAAATGGCCAAAGGGATATCCCACACCATCACATCATGATCTGCATATAAAGCTGGGGGAAGAAGAAGGAAGCAGGGGGACACTTGGATTAATGGCGTTTGTCTTCCCAAGTAACCATTACATGTGATGGAGCCCTGCTGCCCTGGAGGTGGCTGAACACCTGCCTGCCCATGGGAAGTGGTGAATGCATTCGTTATTTTGCTTTGCTTGCTCGTGCAGCTTTTGCTGTACTTGTTATAAACTGTCTTTATCTCAAGCCATGAGTTTTCTCACTTTTACCCTTCTGATTCTCTCCCCCACCCCACTGAGGAGAAGCAAGCGAGCGGCTGTGGGGTGCTTAGTTGCTGGCTGGGGTTAAACCATGACATTATACTACAAAAAGATTCCCTGTATAACATTTCTTTAGAAGGTCAGTACTGCCTGAATAAAAGACATGGCCAGGCTTGCTAAGATGTGCTTTTGTAAGCATCATTAAAAATAGTATTTGTGCAATCTCTTTGCAATAACTCTTTACACATGCACTTACGCTGCCAGATGCTAGGCATAAAAGCACTGCACAGTTCTGGTGATGAAATTCTATGTGCCTCTTTGTTGTGCCTATGATAACTTTGCCCAGCTCTGCAGCTGTGGAGCAAAGCAGAGCAGCACAGTAAATATTAATTCTTCCTGGGCACTCAAACAGTGCTTGATTCTCTCAGACTTGATTCTGCAAGCCAGTAAATGCAAACAAATGCAATAATCCTGTGACTGAAACAACAGCAGGGACAAAATATTTCTGAATAAAATTAAAATTCTTGCCACACTGCTACTGACTCTTTTAAGGATACGGACATTACAACTTACAAATAGTTCTCACAATGCAGTATGGCACATTACCATATATTAAATGTACAGGTTTTTAAGTGCCTCGGTAACATGCCAGTGATGAGAAGTGAGTCCCTCTAAGCCTGGGGGCTGTAATCAAAGTGGCAAAGTTTCTACAACCTCTTTTGGCATTTTTACCCAACTGCTCATGTATCCAAGGAAAAAAAAAGTCTGAAGACAATCGGTTGCCTGCTGTCCTCCACGTGCTGTAAGAAGTGGAGTATTCAGAATAGTTTATAGCAGTGTGAGTCACACATCCAGTAGATGATTTGGAAGAGTCCCCTGATCTCTTGAGTAACTCAAGTCTTCTAGAGATCAGAGAGAGATTAGCCCAACTATGGACCAGGAAAGGGATTTCAAGGCTAAGCCCATTTTAGAAGAATTTTCATTGTCCTAGATGCATACAGCTTCAAGTGTTTCAGCACAGTTAATTAATGCAATTAAACCACCTCTGTTTTTCATATAACCACTGAGCAAGAACGTAACTGGTACTTTCTTCTGAAAGTCAGACATGTTCAAAACACCATATGCTAAAACCCAGGCTCCCTCTCTTCTCTGTTTTTTTGGGACCAATCTTGAAAGGTAACCAGCAGTAAATCAGGTAATCAATTAAAAAAAAAGAATTCATGGCCCCTACAAATGCTTGAGGTGTTCCAAAGCAACTTGAATTTGGTCCTATGCTTTCTGGAAAGAAGCAGCCAGCTGCTTTCTTTAGCAGAACAACTATCCAGCCAGCAGGGCTCTTCTTCCACTAAAGGCAGTGGCTGTCACTTACTACCTTTTCTATCTGCCCATGGGCATGACAGTGCTTCTGAGCAGGCTGGAAGAAAACTAAGAGTTCATATCAAGCTCCCATTTAAAAAGTGATGCAAGAGTCATTGAAAATCAAAACACTGCTCACTGTCCAACAAGACCTTTAGAGATATGTTAGTATGGAGCCATATGATCCTCCAAATAAACCATGCTTTTAAGCTAACACCCTTTCTTCAAGATGAAAGTGATGTCCCGAGATTTCAAAACACAAACCCACCAACTTTCAGTGCCTCTCATGGCATTTTCTGTGTTTTTACCTGCTTGGATTCTGAAGGAAATCAGTTATGTCTTGCAGTTGCATGCTGCCCTGGAACACATCTGGGGCCAGCAAAAGGAAATGCCACAGGGAGGTGTCATTCTGCACTTGGTAGATGAGCATTAGAAACGAGACCATTTCACTGACAAACGCTGCCTGGTACTGGGGGTCACGTTGCACCTTAAAAAATAACAATGCAAGATGTTATTTAAGAATAGGAACCCTTGTTGCCTGTGTGTCTTACTATGTTTTTCAGCTTGCATTGGACTTGTAACACAACTCTAAAAACAATACATTCAAATGACTCCAGTGACAGGCAATAACTGAGAGAGTGACTGTGCTTTACCTTCACACCCCAGACTGTACAATAAATTCCCTGTTTAGACAAGCCCTACAATTCACAATGTCCCAAGCAGTCCAAAGACTAGAAATACAAGAAAAATGAATATCAATCCTTACCCTGGCAAAAAAAAAGAGAAGGCATTATCTTTAAAGGATTCATTTGCTTTAATTATATAGCTTTCCCAAAGACAAGTACTGCTTTAGTCATGAATCATTGGATCAGATGCAGGAGTTATTGGATGAAGTTATATGGCAGAGGTAATACATTATTTAATTTCTTGGCTCCCCAAGTTTTAAATATTCTTATTTACACCAGATCCTCACACTGTCCTATCTACCTGTCACTGCAGCAGGGCAAATAAAGAGGAGAACAAAGACCTAAGTGTGGCGAGAACCCTTAGTGGCCACTAGCTGATGGCTGGATGTTCTTGCCTTTCCGAGCTGTGTACTCAACTCTAAGGTCTTTGGGCTAATCCCATTCACAAGAATTAGCTCAGCCTCATCATGCACTTTGGTATAGAGATGAGCAGCTCCTAGCCAGATCGGGTCATGTTTCTATCTCCCAAACACTGCAATAACGTGTGTGAACTAACACAGCTACTAGCTGCAGATACTAGGAAAGGTCCCAAGCACTCACCTGAGAGAACTGACTTCTGAACTCTTGGGTAAATGACTCTAAAAGTGATGAGTTTGTAAAGCAGAATGTTCGGTGGATATTGGCTGCCATCTTCTCTTCAGTGAGACCGGGATGTGCTATGTATCGCGACAAGACCTCACACAGAATGACTTTGAGATTTGCTGCAGTTGAATATTGGGTCTGGCTCTAAAAGCAAGATGCAATGTTAAAGGTAGCTTTAAAGCAATACTCTATTTCAGATGGTTTTAACTGCAGTGATGAGACTTCTTTCAAGGGGTAGTAGTGACATCTGAAAAGCATTGTCATTACAAGCACTTACACACATATAGAATCCTAACAATTCTAAGGTGAACAGTGTCACTGAAATCCCTCAAACTCCTCATGTGAATAAAGAGAAGTATGTGCATAAGTGTTTGTAGGCCTTAATACGAAAAATACAAGCATACTGGTGTCCATTACATGGTACCAACTTTCTGTTACAAAGGAGTTGTTCCTATATGTAGTCAATACCTACACAATAACCATGCAGTCCCTCTGATGCCACTGCAGCAGTGTTGTGGGCAAATAACAAATTCAGTGGCAAAGTCTGTAACATCATATCTTTAATTTCATGTGAAAGAAAAAAAACACTCTAAACACCTTAATTCACACTAGTTTTGAGCAAAATATTTCAGGGTGTTGTGTGGCTGTATTCGGTAATTCATGGTATGTCCCAAGGTCTGGTTTATTTGTTTCTGCTTAGAAGATAATAAATTTATCACAGAGCTTAAAAGTCCACCCACAATAACTGTCTTCCTCTTCCCAAAATAAAGCACATTCACATAACAGAGGAGATTCGAAAGCAATAAAAGCTGTATGTTGGTACTTTGAGCTTCTAACTCTTTGACTATACATAAATGCTCACACTCAGCTATTATGCAAATAAAGACTTACCTTCCCAAAATTAAGGATTTTGTTGAACATGTTGATGCTGGAAGTCAAGTTGGATGGTGATGAAATATGCCAAAGTTTTTTTTCTCCATGAGATACCAAATCCCAAAATGCTGCAATAACAGTTTGAAACACTGTATTTTAATGTCTTTTAACCTCTTTGCTACATCAAACCATGACACAGAATAGCTGACTACAGCTTTGGGCATGCCATCATTATTAATCTATTTCCAAAGGTACAGCCAATGGCATCCTGTAATTACTTAAATTGTTTTTTTTTCTGATGTAATTAAATCCTGGATTACATTATTTCCTTCTGTAACTTTTTTTAAACTAAATGCATTTAACTATCTGATTGCAGGTCAACTTTAATTTCCACCTCTTTTCTCCAGCTCTGTAGCTCCCCCATGCAGGAAGAGAGATGGGCAGCCTTACAGGGAAGCCCACATCAGCTCAAGCCAATAGTCCAGTAAGGGAGAACTCTCCAGGCATCTCTGGCACCAGTGGGTGGTACTCGTTATTCAGAAACAGCTCCAACACAAATTTGGAGCACGGCTGCCAGCGATGCACAGTGGCATGCCGCCAGGTGCCCAGCTGATGCACACCGAAGCCGATGCTTGCACTGAGTTGCACTCTCGAACACAGCTCACTGAAACCAAAGGAGCTATGCAAGTTTACACCAGCAGAAGCTATGACCTATGATTTTTATTTTATTTTTTAAATAAGATGTAGAACTGAGTTGTTCCCTGACCATCCGTGGCCATCAACATGAGTTGATAGTTCCCGTAACCGTTGTTCTTTTTCCCACGCCTCTGCGTTCAGTTCCTTTTGTGTTCTGCCTTTTTCTGCCCGTACACCAACAAGTGCATTGGCAGGGATGGTAATTGGAACAGAG
>NW_009258281.1:196471-197108 GCF_000687185.1 Egretta garzetta | reverse complement strand
AGGCTGCAGCAGAACAGTCACAGAATGCAAATCTGTAATCATTCATTTGACCATGAGCTCCCTGGAGAAAGGACTATCCATCCTGATGGTTTGTGGACAGTACTAGCCATTACCATCAATAAATAATAATTGTAATGATCTTATGGAAAATTTAAGTCCAAAAGTTCCTTCAATAAAGAGAATCACATCAGAGGAGAACATCACCAACAATAAATATCCACTGTAGCACAGAAGACGACTTATTTGCTGGATAACTGAATAAGAAATACATTTTTAAAAAAATCATAAGCTGTTTATGGACAACTTGTGGGCAGTAAAAGGGCAATATTTTATAAATGGTCAGGTCTTTAATTAATGTCCAAACACTCTGCAATCTCACATTGCTCCTGTGAAGTGCAACAATTTAATCCTGGTTTCTTGGCCAAATTCCAAAAATCTTTTCTACAGACAGTTACTTGCAATTATTCCCAAGAATTTACACTAATGTCATGGCCATGGTCACGTGCCCGTATAGAACACACAAATCATTTTAGCAGCACTCCAAGAACTGCATCTCTGTCCAGAAAGCTTCAACAGGTCAGCCTTTAAAGACCAGAATTTTGCACAACAGCAAATAACCTACCCAGTGAAGCATTCC
>NW_009258281.1:185466-196021 GCF_000687185.1 Egretta garzetta | reverse complement strand
ATTCCTGCTTTCAGGAACCTCTGCACTCCATGGTGATGGATGTTTGTCCTTGGCCACACTGGATGAGCTCCTCCGCTTACTGCAGGAAGGAAGAAAAAGAGAAAAAAAAAAAAAAATGACACTTGTAACAACTCACAGAGTTTCTTACAATTAAGCTTACACTTAACTACTGTGTGACTCAGAATGGGTCTGTAGCTGGATTTCATGGCAGGTGTGTTGAAATCTGGGTTATGCAAAAGTCTGGTCCCTTCTAGAGGCCTGGCATGTACTTGGTGGAAGCACACTGCAGCATGCTCAGACATAAAACAGATGGAGCAGACCACATTTGTGCCTGCTCTGCAGGGACTCCAAGGACAGGGAAGGCTTGACATGTGTATTTGATCTAACCTTAAACAAGTCCCAATTCTGGAAAGAAGGCCTCATTGTATCAAGTCCTACTCTGTCTTCCACCAACATACACTCAGCAGAAGAAACAGTGCAGAACTTCATGGCACTGTTAATGATACTCAGACTGAACAGAGAGGTTTCGATATAAGCTGGAACAGCTCTAAGCTGTAATTACAGGTTGCATGCCCCTACCAAGAAATCTTTCAAGACTTCAGGACCTTACTGCAGGACCTTCCCAAACATTTCACTACAGGGGTGCTTCTAAGGAACAGAATCAATGATGAGAACCTTGCCCATTTTCTCTGCTGGCCACCAGTAAGACAGTTTTAGGGCAAGTTATAAAACAGTCTAATAAAAGCTTCAGTGAGTTGCACAATGGGAGTCTGGAAAACAGTCTGCATTAGCTGAATATTACAAACTCTGGAATATTACACAATAATATATCCTGACAGGGAAGGGTCATAGCTCAAATACTGTGCCTTCATGACAAACTCACCCATGGTGATTCTGCTCCTCAGGCAGAGCTGCATCTATTCATATTGGCTTCTAGAGCTTTCCCTTACCCAGGCAACCTTCTGCTGAGGTTTTATACTCTGCTTTATCCTGCTACTTTTGCTGCAGCTGCTTAATAGTTGGTGTTTTTTCTTGTAGAATACAATATATTTCTAAGGCTGACATTTACCACACAAGGGTAGGTATACCCACATAGTTGTGTGCTACTTCACATGGCCAACTCTTAGCATCAATAGTGGTCAAGATGCTTATTAATGACTCATGTGACTTGAGCTATAGTTTGGCCAAAGTCTTTGATTTTCAGCTGGCAGGAAAAAAACAGTTATTTCCTAAACAGCTGTATAGAAACGAAAAATAGAAAGCAAGGAGGATTTGTAGCTATTGAAACCCATGGAAGACCTCCAGCTTTGGCACTAGAAGTTCCCATTTCTTCATTTCAATACCCCAAATTAACCATTGTTTAACATGCCCAGGGAAAAAACAGTGACACTAAGAAAACAATTAAAGAGCTGTGAATCCAGGCATCCCATCTCTGTGCAGTTCTGCCCTCTTCTGTTGTGTGACCTTGAATTTGATTACCTTGCGTAACTTCAATCATGCATGTAGTCAGTCATCCAGACTCCTTCTAACCAATGGAGAGATCCTGACTATTGACATGGCCCAGAAAATGCCAGTCCCTCTGTACTGACTAAGGAGGACCCTTGAGAAGCCACCAACCCCAGGATTCCCCCATGCTGCCTGATGGGCTCTCTGGTGGAAGGCATGGGCCCCACCTTCACTCTCAGACTCTCAAACTCTGGCCAAGAGGGATTTTGAGGCTCTGACATAGCCACTATGGAGCAGCCTCTCACCTGAAAGCAAAGATGAGCCACCAAGGACCTTTTATGCGAGATGACCAGATTCTCAGCTTTCCATTAACCAGCCAGGCCTTAGAGTAGCATGTTCCCCAGGGGTGTGCCAGAACCAGGGAGCCAGGATGTAGAAACAGCTCTGGCTGGCATGTCTCAAAGCAAATGCTACTTTGGCTTCAACTGGAACATCACTGAAATTGAAATGCCTCCACTGAACATTTCAATTTCAACAAACCGAAATTCCAACAAAATGTGCCCAGCCAGCTCCACAATGCAAATCTACATGCTTTTGTGGGCAAAAATTGTTTCTTCATTTTCATCTGTTTCCCAATGTTTGATGACTTGCAGAGAGGACACCCATTCTGGTTGGCACCTGGAGGATCTACTGAAACAGTAGTCACTCTAGAGCAAGTATACCTCAAACCAGAGCTGTTGGAGAACGTTTGCCACTTCCACTCAAAGCATCCTGAGCCGATGACTGCAGTAGCAGATGGGCATGCTGGTCTGCTCTTGATAGGAGTCTTATCTACTGACACCCTGCAGGACCTCACTCACAAAGTTTCTTTGCTCTGAGCTGGGTGAGCAGAAGAATTTTTCTCTGGGAGTAAAATTCTCTTCAACTATCAAGCCTAGATCAATTGACACATTACTAATAGCTGTTCCTAATAGGAACATTTTTTGTATCCCATGTTGCAGCCTATATTCTCATTTCAGAGCGTTCAGGTATCTGAGACTATATCTGTTATAGCACACATCCAAGACGTGTCTGTTGTGGACACACACATACATGGCTGCTCCTTCCACCTCAAAGCAAGTTTTACTTTACAGCTTGTAACACCCAGATGCATTCAGATTCCCTTACAGTCTGAAAGATGAGATGTCATTAAGTCTTGGCAGCAGATCTTCTGGTGTGTATGGTGTGTCTTTACATCTGGCATCTGAATCACACAGCACAGTTTGCAGGAATGGGAAGAAGCCTGTACTAGGAAGGTTTCGGGGTGCAAGATAACCTAGAGGAAGGAGAAAGAAAATGCTGTTGTTACGATGTGGACGTGCACTTTTTTGCCTTTTGTTTCTATCAGTATATGTTATTTTCTCTCCCTAAACCATGGGCTTGATTCTCACTTTCTCTGACACTCTTTTACACCAGCCTGGCAGCACTATCTGCCAAACCCCACTGGAAAACCTCCTCAACACTGACAAAGCCATGAAAGGCTATTTAATAGGGGGCGGTGGGGCGGGGGGAGAAGTCAAGGTATTTGGTTGTAAAATACCTGTTAGTCCCAAAGCAATGGCAGATTTCCCATCCCACCCCAAAATGGGTAGAAACAGGCAAGAAATTACAAAAGCACCCTAGGTTTATATGCCAATACCGCCTTTTTGTAAATAAATAAACAAAAGCAGGCATGCAGCCAGCATAACCTGAAGCACCCATAAGAGCATGTTCTCCAAGGCTTGGTTGGATCAGTTTCTGTGCAAAGCCACAAGCTTCAGTTTCAAGCCAGGTTGTTAAAACAGGGCTCTGTCTCAGCTTTTACGACAGGAAGGGCCAATGGATCCAGGACCAGACACAACCTCCTTTGCTTTTTGTGCAGACCTGCCCAGGGAAGGGAGAGGAGCGATCTATCACCACCACCCGCTCCATGTCTCCTGCCATGTCAGAGCAGCTCCCGTACCATCTGCTTGGTGACCTGTGATGCTGGCAGCCAGCACTGAGAGGCAAGATATATGTCCCTGTCTCCCATTTCTGCAAATACAGAGTGGACCCGAGCAATTAGAGACGTTAGTATTTTATGTGCCACTTGCCCCGTGCTGCTTACTGCCAGCCCGCAGAGTTCACCAGCTGCTTTTTCTCTCAGTGACAAACGCTCTAATAAATCTCAACACTCTCTTGCTGGATCACAGCAACATATTATTTAAAATAATCATGTGGAAAATTACCTGGCAAATGACATTGCTATTATTTCTTCTATGGAAAGGAGCCAGATTTACAAAGGCCCACAGGCAGGCTTGTGGTAATTGATTACCTTGCTCTTTAGTCTCCAAAGACAACCTGTGACTCTTGCCCAGGCACAGCTTTATCTCTAACCTCTCCAACAAGGACACCGTACTACGTTTGTACTACATTTATTAATTATAGCAGCGGTCAAGAAGCAGATGTTCCCAAAGGGGATGGCAGTGCTAGGTGGAGTATGTGGCTGTCTGTCTCCTTGAAGGAGGCTTGACTTTCCTGAGCTTTCTTCAGAACAGTTGGTCACAGCCCATGAGCATGCACCTGCATTTTTTGGTAAAATGCAAAAGCTCATTTTTTAGCAGGGGAGCTCCCACTGCTTTGGACCAGATAGCAACTGACACCAAGGATTGCTGAGACCTGCAGAGTCAAAGGCATCCATTTTGAGCATCGTTGTGATTCTCTTGTGTATCTCAGCAGAGAATTGCCCTAGAAAATGAAAGGAGATTCCCTGCCAGGGAAGAAGGCTAAAGCTGTACCTGCTGTGGGAAGCTCCCCCAACACTCACCACATCCCCCAGTCCACCGGGATTTACACGGGAGGCTGAGCCCACAGAGCATCAAGGAGAGTAAAAGATCTCTCATGCCCCTACGGGCAGGCCTTCTGGTGTTGGGGCAAAAGGACCAAACATACACCACTCTAAAGGTGTAATTAAGTCTGCTGCCTATAAGGGAAACTTTAGAGTAGGTCACTTTAATCTGGAAGCATCCTTGTGTGAATATCCCCTGCTGTGTCTGGGCTGTTTGCCCTTTGAGAGCACCAATTACAACCCTGCAAAATGGCGTTTTGCGCACACTAGCATTTTTCTTTCATCTTCCTTCTTATGTCCCACAACCTCATTCCCATGCAGGAAATTGACTCACACCCGAATCCAAAAAAATGCACACCACAGACCTCACTTTATCATGTCTCTACCAAAATGCAGTTTCAAAGACCTGAGAAGCCATGAGGTTCAGGATGGAGAGCATAACCACAATGAAGCGAGACATGTAGGAGCTAGGAGGGAAATGGCTACACCCTCTGCTGCCATCCACATCTACCAACCACAACCAGGGCCAGGAGCTAAGCTCATGTATGTTAGAAGCTGTGTAGCTTCTAACTGGGCAGCAGAGTGGGGAACACAAGGATGGGGCTGGGAGCTTGGGGAGCACTGTTCTTCTCTGGAGAGATAAGAGGTGTTTTACAGAGACAAATATGCAAGAGATCCTGCTGGATCTAGAGCAGGGGAAGACACTTCCTTGAGATATAAGTAGCAATAACAAATTCTCAAACTGGACTCAAAGGTGGTACACTTTTAACTAAGTGGACAATTAATCAGTTGCTGTATCACAAGCGACATGTACAGTGTAAGAACAGGGTGATGACGCCAGCTCTTTCTTCTCTTGTGGGACAGCAGCCTGAAAAATAGGCCTTTGTGACCTGAAGTTTGCAGGTGCTGCTACTGATGGTAGTGACATGATGCCTGTGAAGACAACACTGGCCCAATGCGATTGAGGTATTCAGTGAGGCTCTGCCAACTCACACCATATCTTGAGCAGTTTGGTGGCACCTGGTTACAACCACGGGGCCTGATCCACAGCTGAGTCACTGCAGGCGTAAACTAGTGTAACTCCATGATGTTCTTGGCACAAAAGCAGTGGAGATGCCAGAGAGGACTTTTCTGGAAGAGGCCTGGACTGTGACAGCAGTTAGAGAATTAAGGAAGTTTAAGAAAGACCATGACACAAAAAAATCTGGAACGTCTGGGCCAAATTCCCATTTGGTGTTAGACCTATGCTGTTTCTTAAGCCTGATTATCTAGCACAACCATGCTCTCTGTCAAGCACGCAAATAAGACTCAGGCTTATACATCAGGATGAAATGAATTATTGTGTTGGCTCTTCTGCCTGCATTGATGAGATCTCCACCAACTCCAAAGAAAGTTTAAAGACCTGGTTCAGATGCAGGCACCCCTTCCACAGACACCTAGCTCTGGGGGAGATTGAATGCCACCCTTGCTTTCATATGGGGTGAGATGGTGGTGCTGAAGAAGCTACACAATGCACGCTGCCACCTTCATGCACCAGCCCCACCAAGCCAATAACAGGGTGGCCAGGCTGGTGTGACAGGTCTGTCCTTCAGGGGCCATAGAGGCCAACAGCTTAATTTAATAGAAGCAGAGGAGCGCAGCCACAGGAAGCTCAGCTTCTGACTATGCTGTCTCTGTCCAGTGTGCCTCAGGTCAGAGCAGAGCCAGAGCATCAGGCACCATGCAGGAAGCATGGCTGATTTGGGAGTCCAAGCCCTAGACAAACAAAGCATGGCCTCAGAGCTCTTTCCTGTAACACCCTGCAAAAGAAGGAATTTACTGCTGAGAAGGTGAGTCAAGAGATTAATGCACTCCCTGATCCATCCTCCTGCCCTCCATCTACTTGCTCGTGGTAAGGAGACGTGACTCCACAGAGCTATGCGGGCTGCTCTGCCCACACATAAATTCATTACCTGTGTCAGTCTGTACGTCACTACAAGGACAGCAGGGAAGGAAGCTGGCTCCTGCTCCTGACTCCCTTCAATGCTTCAGAAGATGTTTGTAACTACCTGTCCCTCCCTTGGCTGAGATTTATCCAGCACATCGGCTACATTAGTACATAACATAAGCACTAGCTATGAAACATTATTGAAGGAAAGTTGTAATTGCTCTGCAAATTTTAAAGGACAGGCTTTTGATGGGGATAGTTTCACATTCTGGAACATAACACTTACCACCATTGGTGACTTTTGTTGTATTTCTACTGTTGGGAATCCCTTCAGTCTTAGACATGCTGCAGAAGGCAGCTCCTTCTCCCACTGAAGTCTACAGCATGCCATATCCAAGAAATATGGATTTCCCTAGCTCTGTAGTCCCCAACTTCATGATCCCACATTACATGATGGAGCAGATCCACAACACATGACAAAACTTTTCATTCTCGGCATTGCCTTTAGTTTTAAACCTCTCAATCTCCTAAAGTTACAATTAAATTACCTTTGGAGGGTCCTATGACACTGCCTATGAGCCAAGAGGGAGAGAACACTGCACCCACTGCCACCTTATGTCTGAGCTGAGAGGTCACCCTAGCATATTTTTGGTCAAACTGACTTGTCTGCAACCACAAATCTGAGCCTAGATCTGTATCGTGTTAGTAAAGACTGACTCCTGGGTTGCCAGCAGTAGAATCCCAAGCGCAGAGGCTTTTGCTGTCCCCTGTCGCTGAGAGCTTTGATTTTCTGTCACCACTGAAAGGGCGGCACCACATCTGAAGAAAACAAGACAGGCATCCCAAAGGGCAGAAGAGCACTGCATGGGCTGGCTGGTTCTCCCTGCTTAGTAGCATCTAGCCAGGCCAGCAACATTGCCAAGAGCTAAAAAGATATAAGGTATGCACAGCAGTAATAATAAACACAAGATACCTATAATAAATACATGCACGCTGCTGGAAATTCTGGCATTTCCACATTCGCTTTCATTTGGAATAAAATGGAGAAAATTAGGTTCTCTTACTTCCCTGAATGTTGTAAATTCCAACATACATCCCTTCAACACAAGCAAAACATTTTGTTTTCTTCAGGTAAAGGTGCTTGGTATAATAACAAAGAAAAATGTCAGGGTAATAATAAATGTCATACAAGAAAGATGAAAATTACTATTTCACTACAATCTATAAGATTAATTGAAATTGACTGAAATGTTTAAATCTAAATGGACCATGTTTTATGTTGCCACATTGATTTTGCTGCTTTCACCGCACTGAGGCTTCAGGCACTTGCACTAGTTGTGTCCAACCATTCATTCATGGAATTGGGTGTTTCAGTGAACCACAGGCACAGCACCATGAACGCAGCCCCCAACGTCACCCCCTTCAGCCTGAGGCAGCAAGGCTGCCTGCCCCAAAGGAGGGAAGAGCTGGGAGGACAGCAGCCGTTATTATCCACACTAGAGCAAAGGAAAGTAAGTAAGTAGTATTTTCAGGTTAACACTTCTCGTATTTATTATTACCTGTTGTGCATGAAACAAGGGTATAAAGATAGGACCACATCCACATTCAGTACAGGTTACACTCTGGTTTACATCAGCCAGCAGTCTCTCATATAAACTAGCAACTTGTACATAGAATCATAGTATCATTAAGGTTGGAAAAGATCGAGTCCAAATGTACCTGTCCACTACTAAACCATGTCACTAAGCACCCCACCCCGTCCAGGGATGGGGACTCAACAACTTCCCTGGGTAGCCCATTCCAGTGCCTGATAACTGATTCAGTAAAGGATTTTTTCCTAATATCTAACCTAAACCTCCCCTGGTGCAACTTGAGGCCATTTCTTCTCGTCCTATCACTTGTTACTTGGGAGAAGAGACCACCACCCACCTCACCACGCCCTCCTTTCAGGTAGTAGAGGGTGATAAGGTCTCCCCTCAGCCTCCTTTTTTCCAGGCTAAACAACCCCAGTTGCCTCAGCCGCTCCTCATAAGACTTGTGCTCCAGACCCCACACCAGCTTCATTGCCCTTCTCTGGACACGCTCCAGCACCTCAATGTCCTTCTTGTAGTGAGGGGCCCAAAAGTGCACAGTGTATTTGAGTTGCGGCCTCACCAATGCCAAGTACAGGGGAAGGATGACTTCCCTGATCCTGCTGGCCACGCTATTTCTAGTACAAGCCAGCATGCTGTTGGCCTTCTTGGCTGCCTGGGCAGCCTCTCTGCTGCGCAGTTCTCCAGCCTCTCTTCCCCAAGCCTGTAGCGTTGGATGGGGCTATTGTGACCCAAGTGCAGGACCCAGCACTTGGCCTTGTTGAACCTCACACAACTGGCCACAGGTCATTCAATGTGCAAAGGACCTTCCTTTCCCTCAGTTCCCCAGTATCAGCCCTGCTACTCTGATAGACACTAACTATATTGCGGCCCCATAATTTGAACATGCAAATCCCCTTAAATATAACAGAGCTACAGAGACCATATCTTTTGCTTTTAAAATATCACCATGCATTCCTTCTCCCTCTTCTACCCACACTGTGTTTCTGGTTTCAGGGGTTCCTACCTAGCTCTGCCATCCATCCTGCAAAACCAGACAAAATGCATATTGCATTTTATTCATATCAAAGATACAGGATTCCCATTATGAATGGCTACTTCCTAAATAAATTTGGGTACATCAAGTGTATTTTCTTCCTCCTTTAGCATTAATTTTAAAAAGCATGCTGAGGTTTTAGGTTTTCTATCGACCCATAGTTCAGCATCATATCACTACCCCTCCTCAGGCATGAAAAAATTCTCTTGGCTTCAGATTTCACACACTCCAAGACTGCATATACCTTACACATTAATTCCTCCTATATTCTTCCATAGATCATATAAAATCCATACAAATCTCAATTCCTCTACTGGTGAATTAAAGGCATTAATGAGCAAATGACTTCATTAGGAAGTATTGTGTTTAATTGGAAATGCATTCAATCATTGCTAAATCATTCAAAGAGACTTAATAACTAGGACTCTACAGCAAGGAAAAAGATGGCCAAAAAGTGGTTTGATAAAAAAACAAATAAAATCATGTTTGGTAACGAAAAGGGTGAGTAAATGATCATTCCTCACAACACAGGGACAAAGGACCACAATGAGATCATAAGGTAGCAGGCAAAAGGGACACAGTACCCTTTTTAACAAATACCAAAATGTTGTGGAACTCATTGCCACAGGGTGGGGGGTACGTTGAAAAGTAGACATTAGTTTAAAAGATAATCAGACAAATTCACAAAAATAGATTTGACAGCAGCTACTAAATGTGACCATCTGGAGTCAACTGCTGCAGCTTCTGGCTGAAGAAACCTTAAACCTTTGGAGATGTTTCTACTGGAGAGAACACTCTGTGCTTTGTGTTCCTACACACTTTCTCAGTCATCCCCGAGCAGCAGCAGGGGTTCTAACCCAGGCAATCCTGACTGTTTATTAATGATGACTTATATTTATCTAAGAAGTCACAAAACATAAACTGAAAACATTTACTGCTAGAGTGATCTCCTCCCAACTTTCTAAGCAAAATGTTTAACTATATTGTGTACACACAACCTTCTCGCTTCCTTTCTAGCCTTTCCCGTAGTCTCACAGCATTACTTTAAACTTTATTCCTTTGTTTTGTTCAACAGTCAAAAAGACAAAACATGCCTGTTTCATGACATGATGACAATACTGCTTCTCTTCAACCATATGCAAGTGCCCACTTCCAGCTTTGTTCACATCTATTTATCAGTAACAACTTAAGCTGCCTATTTCTTGTAGAAAGTGTTATGGTAATGCGAGGACTTTTGATCTCTCTCCAAAAACTAAACTCTATCATCAAACCTATGGAATAAGATTAATTTTTAAGCAAGTTTTTGTTTGGTGGGGGGGTGGGGGGTGTTGTTGTTTTGTTTGGGTTTTGGGTTGGCGTGGGGTTTGTTTGTTTGGTTTTGGTTTTTTACACACACATGGAAAATGGTCCAAATAGCCAGCTGGCCTATCCCTTATCTATGAAAAAGAGACTATTTAACTGCCATGGCACTTGTATTGCTGTGGCATTGTGACAGTCATGCGCTCTGAAACTCACATCTGGCCTTGAAGCTGGAGAAAGGCACCTGCACATTCCAAGTTACCTGGGAATGAGGTCCTTAGTGGGAACAGGACCAGGAGACAAATGCCAGCTGAGACTTCCCTTTAACTTTTTCACACCTGCAAGATCAATGCCCACACCAGTCCCAAGCTTGTTGGGAAAAAAAAAAAAAAAAAAAAAAAAAAAAAAAA
>NW_009258281.1:146605-185360 GCF_000687185.1 Egretta garzetta | reverse complement strand
GAAAAAAAAAAAAAAAAAAAAGAAAAAAAAGGTGTGGGGGTGGGAGGTGAGGACAGTGAGCATTACAGTTCCCACCAATACAGCCCAAATCTTGTTCAGTGTGCCCAAAGCCCATAGCACAGCAGTGATTAGCCCTACCGATTTTAATGGGATTACTCAGACTTCAAGTTAAACGCAAACTTAGAGCTCTGCTGGATCAGAGCTAATGGTTCAGTATTGTACTCCCTATTGCACTGTCCCTATGCTGTTGCTTTTCATATCTCAAAGCTGATTTTTAAAACCACTCTGGGGCTAGCAGGTGACTTCTTTCACCCTATTTTTGGCCAGCCAGCAGAACTACCATTTACCTTTGCAATTTCACCTGTTGAACAGACAGCACTGAAAGAAGAGATTCCCTGAGCTCACCCCGAAGTTGCAAGACACCAAACAGCCTCAATATCTATTATACCAGAGTAATTTTTGTTCCCCTGTGAGCCTGCACCACTGCTGTGTGTTAGGACAGGTTCATGCTGCAAAGTGGCACACGGTAAGCTCAAATCCACGGAGTGCCACCTGCACATACCAGCACAGGTCCGGATGGCACGCAGCACGGGGAAACCTGCCAGCTGGGCCCTGCACCACAGCCATTAATTATAACAATTCAGTATTAGCCCAAGTCTCACTGTCCCTGGAGCACACACATTCCCCCATTGCCTTCCTATTATGCTTTAAGCAGTGTCATCCTCAGCCCTCTTTCCTGCTACTCTAATTTGATTTTTTTTTTAATTTCCCCATACAAATCATTAGGTAACAAAAATATGTTGTGAGCAGCTATTACACATATGCCAGTTTACCTGTGTACCACACAGCCTACCCTGATTTGCCAGTCATACACCCATTACTTGGCTCACTATTTTTCAAAATGCAAGTCCAGCAGGATGCCAAATAATGCCATTCAACTCCCCAGACACCTAGTGTGGCTAGCTGAGATTCAAGAGCTTGCGTTTTTCATCTTTCCAACAATAGCATCCTTGTTCTCTTGAGTGTCCCAATAACATGACGTCCTCAGTTGTCTGCCTACAGTAATGAGATTGAAGCAGCAGACAACTCACTACAAGACTCCTCCCTGCGCTGGTGGCCTCAATGGAGGAGGAATTTCATTGCCCAATTCCTCCCTCAAGCATTTCAGGCTCTGCAAGTGAGACTGCCAGCCCAGAGCAGACAGCATCTACTTCCATGCTTATTAGGACTAGATGAGCTAGTTTTGTTCGCCCACAGACCTTCACCTTCCACCCCCTTATTTAATAAATTAAAAATCAGCACCTGACTTTGAATGCATTGGGTTCACGTACTGATCAGGGAGAGAGATCATAAAGACCAGAGAGCATAAAAATTGCAAAGAAGCAGGAGAAAAAGCAGGCATAAAGGAAGGAGAAAGAACCCCCAAACCAAACACAAGAACAAAGGAGGGGAGATTGAAACCTTCTAAGAGGTATTGCAAATTCAGGTCAAGATGGGGAAATGACAGAGCTGATGTCTGTCTGCACCGCGGGGCAGAATGGGGAGAATCACACTGGAGGTTGACTGTGTTGTGGAGGGATGCTCCACTGCCTGAAGCACAAACACACCAAAAGAGAGGAGGAACTGTACACTAGCCCTTTTCCTAAAGGGCTTTTTTAAGCAATATTTGATGCAGACAAGGCTAACTTGGTCTTGTTGTAACACAGCCAACTTGTTCTTGTCTGTATGAGCAGCAGGGCACTGCACAAACAGGACCTAAGAAGAGAGTCAGAACATTTCCCAGCAAGAAGCTGGAACCTAAAAGATGAAATCCGTATCTAGACTCTTGAAAAAAAATCTGCACAAAAGCTGTGTTTACTAAACCAATGTCTTTCAGTGCTGAGCACCTCCAGGTAGTCTCCAGAGCCCAGGTTTAGATTTTTTTAAACAAGTGACCTCCCTTCCAGAAACACAGACATCAACATCTGCTGACCTCAGTCCAAGACAAATTGTTCAGTACCTTTGAAAAAATCCTTCTGCACTTCTAGGTCCCAGCATCTGGATTCAGATGCTTGAGGAAGGCAATTAGAATTAAGTGACTGCCCCCAGGCCCTGACGTAATTCAGTTGGGAGGAAAAAAAAAAAAAATACTGGTAACTCAGGAGTTCCCGTCTCCAACTCTAAACATCCTTCAGTCACACCTCACAAGGCGGGAGAGTCCGTAGAAAGAAATGGAGGTATGGAGATTTATGAAAAGGGAGGCATTACAAACATGACAGCGCTCTGTTTAGGCTACAGGTCTCCCAGGTGAGTGAAAGCTTGGGCAAGTCACAGGGAACTGTATGGCTGGGCACTGCTTGTGTACATAAGGAGATCAGTGTATATGTCTATTCCAGCAAATGTGGGGATAACTAATACAATTCATACCCACCTTCAGCATTGTTTCAGTGAAACAGAGCATTATACCACAGTCTGCTCCCTGGCACAACAGCAGCACAACAAAATGAAACAAACCGAAGTTCATACCAAGGCAAGGAGGGGTCTGGTGAGGCTATTTTGCTCATCACACCACAGTTGAGCCCAGACAAAAATCTGCCATTGGGCTGTCTGGAAAAGAGGAGGGAAGTGACAGAAAAGGAGAGGAAAATGAAGCAGTGTAAAGGAAAATGAGGAGTTGGGCTGCTCCACCACAGGCAAATGGTGAAGGAGAGCTAGAAGTCTGATGTGTGCTTGCCTGTACACAGGGCAGGTGGAACCCTTGGGGTTGGATTATGCCTTGCATAAATACCCATGACTTATCCAAATGAATGGAGCAGCCTGTGTAGCTGAGCCACCATCTCAACTAGCATGGAAACCTATTAATTTTTCCACACTACTGGGAAAAGAGACGAGTTCAAGTCCCTCCAACTTTGAAGCAAATTCCTTTAAAGCACAAGCATCTTTTCAGAGCCTTCTCACCTCCAGGATGGTGTATCAGAGGAAGGATAGTGCTGTGGCCCACCTTGCTCCATGCCATCTGCCCTCACACACGTCCTGGCAGCCACAGCCTTCACTCACATTAAGAATTAACCCAGCTCAAGGTCTTTCTCTGTTAACTGTGCGGCAAAGTTAGTTTAAGGTTTCTGCAGCAGAGCAACATGCTGGGATTGCAGCAGGGAACTGCCAGAGCTAAAAGCAGTTTGAGGTCCTTTAGTTACACAGACCTACAAGGCAGGAGGCCGCTGAACTCATCTACGAGAACACTGCTGCAACAGGGGCTGAGACAGGCGTGGGTGATAAGGAGAGCGGGCGATGGGCACTGCCCTCCACGCACTTGGCAGAGCACACACCTCGCACCCATCACAACCAGCTGCCTCACCCCCTTTCCCAGCGGTATGGGAAAGGGGATGCTATCTGCATTTATCCTTTCCTTCTAAGCTATAGAGAATACCCTGCCTCCTTTTCTGACACTGCCCTGACCAGGGTAACTCATGCCTCAGTTAGCTCTAGCATGGTAATTGTGCTCAGCACAGAAGCGCAGGAAAGCTCTGTCTGCAGGTACAAGAAGCCACAGCCTTCTCTCCTAAGGCATCTCAGATCTGTGCTCCGTGATTCACACTGATTTTTCCAACCAATTCTGGACCGGCTCAAATCCTAGCTGCTGATCACAGTAAGACTGAATGGAGTATAGGTCAAAGATCCTCCTATCCTGGGACCTCTCCCAAGTAGCACTGGAGCCACACAGCTCTGGCTCTAAACTAGACCTAACCAGCTATGCTGGTACTGGCAAACAGTCTAGTGCTCACCTACTATGATATTCCCCGACAATATTGGCTGCAAAGACACAGCCTTGCAGAGCACTCTGCTACTGAGCCTATGCCGAGTATCTCTGAGTGAATGCAATACACCCTGCAGGCATCTCCACGGGGGTGAGGAAATTCTGGGCAGAGGTGAAGGATAAGATGTGCTTCGCTGAGAAGGGTTCAGGCAACGAATTCCCTGACAGAAAGAATTTGGTGGATTTTAAGACCATACCCAGGAGCACAGCTTCTTTCTATGAAGAAGGATAAATAACTGTGCATGAGGCATGGCTTTCACAGCCCACTGGCCATCCCTTGGAAAGCCGGGGGAGCAGAGCTCCGGGTCTCACAGGAGGGCAAGGTTTCTACCACATCTTCTCCACAGCACTAAAGAGGAGGGTTTCCGAATGAGTGGATGACTAACCACACCCAAGAGAGCTTCTATAGGGAATAACGAGGAGGTCAAAGTGACAGGAAGGGAAAGAAGGAGACCAGAAAAGGAAGAACGCGGGTGGGGAGGGCGTGACAGGGTGTGACAGTGCTAGTTAAAGCAAGGAGTGTAATTGGGCTTCTCTGAAGACTCTGTGGGTTGAGCCCTCAGGGACAGATTGTATCTCATACACAATTTCCATACCTGGCAAAAACCCACAGTGACAGAAAGGGACTTTTGTCCCTTCTCTAGAAAACAGATGATACAGGCACAAAAAACTGGAAGATACCATCAAACGCACTTCACTGGCTTTCATGCTGTAGGCTTCCAATCCAGAGTTTACTATTCCACATGGATGCTGCAAAACACATCCCGATACCTTCTAGCAAATACAAGGGCTGTAATATAAAGGTCAACAAGCCACAACTGCAACGTGCAAAGTAAGTTGGATGGGGATTTGGTGTGGTTAGACTCTCAGATCATCACAGGAACTGGGTATGCAGAGAAAGAGAAATCTTTTTCATTTCTCCTGACAATAATCTCTGCTGACCTGGTAATAAATCATCAAACAGATGCCTGGAAGAAAGAAGAGAAGTGGGTTTTTTTCCTCTTAGATACTAGATGCTTTAGTTGTGAAGAAAATTATATGTCGGATGAATTTCAGCTCCTTGTTTTCCTCAGTTCTTAGTCTTCCTATGAGCACCCTCTTGACTGGTGACATTTATTTGGCATGTCATTTCCCTTCGAAGTTCAGCCTGGCACAAGTTCCCTTTGCATTAGGTGCTACACAACATAATCCAAAGCAAGCAACTTGCTTTTCCAGGAGGCTCTTGCCACTTGTTCATTCATGACTGATGTTTGCTAGGTAATTCCTCCACATGATCCTCAATCTACTGAATGTGTATTAAATATCCTTCAGGAGAACTTACTGCCTCAAATTTCAGCTGTTTTAATTGAGCAAATAATAGATTTCATTATATTTCTGTGGTCCTGAATACATGAGATAAGCTTACAGACTGAGATCTTCTGTGGGGTTATCTCTAAGGCTTCAAGACTCAGCATCCAAGTAGCTTATTCTATCTCGGTGCCATTGATTCTGTGATTCCTGACTTTAGTCTACCTGCAATAACCTCTTGACAGCAGAACTGGAAACAGCTTCTTGTCACTGCTTAATGATTGTGTCTTTTAAGGCAGGCACTGGAACTCAGCATAAAGTGGACTTTATTCCTGTCCAAAATGAACAAAGAACCCCCACCCCATAATAGTTTTCCTCGTTGTGTCCACTCGCCTTTTTTTTTGCCTATCAGAAAAGAAGGTTCCCAAATTATTTCTCTTTTGCTTTTCAAGCAAAAAGTTGACACATTTTTCCAGTTGTCAAAAAAAGAGCATAACTGTCAAGTGGCTATTCTTATTTAACTAGAAAAGCAGCAGAAACTGGCTGTTTGATGCTCTGGTTAACGCTCTTCTCCATCTCCTCGGAATTCTTGGATGGTCTCTGAACACCTGGATCACAAGAAAACACCACAACCCTTATTTTCCAGTGTAAAACCTCTCTTGCAATAAAGAGTTCCTATCATCCACTTCTAAGAGAAACAGACACCTGCTCACATACTGACTGAGACTTGTCGCAAAATAGAACTATCTATGGAAGAAAAGGGAAGTAGTCCAAAGATACTGCCCTTTCCTGCAAAGCACAACTAATGGAGCTACTTTGCTGTTCCTAAAAACATTCCTTCCAATCCATTAATTCAGAGATGCAACCATCCACAGCAAACATGCTCCAAATAAATACACATTCAAACTAAGAGCCATGTAGAGTAAAACAATAAATATTTTACTATCCAAATGGCTCTCTTGACATTCATCTTGTCTGATTTATCAGGGACAGGAAGTACAACCGATGGAGCAGCGTGGGAAGACTGCCATTTCCACACTTGGCAAAATCTGTTTTCACAAAGTACAACGTGTCCTGTCTTGCCTGCTCCAACTGGTTCAAGGGAATTCGAGAGAACTTAAAACATATGACATGCCTAAAGAGGCCTTCGGCTGACAGCAGATGGGCTTGGGGTTAAAAGATCACCCTCACACACCAAGAATGTCTTTCTCCATCAACAACTTCCTGTGATACTTTTAGAAAGTTGCTTGCTCTGGCTTTCCATCCCGGTCTACAAAATGAGGTATACAAATCTTTAGTCAGATTGGGCAGCAAGCTCCTTGGGACAAGGGCTGTCCTAACTGTATATCCAGCGTTTGTCAAAATGTGGCCCTTTCTCATACAACATACAGAAACATACAGAGAATCACACGTGTTGCTGGGTCAAACACTTCCAGTACACACACACGTCATCAAGCATACATCCCTCACAACCACATTTTACACATCTGATCTCTACAAACTCTGGAAGCCAGCTGCTTGTCCTTCCTCACCACTGCCAGAGGGCCTCCTCTCCCCCCGCACCAGTCTCTTTACAACAAATATAAAAATCCAACATTGCCCATGCCAGGACTTCATTGCTAAATTGATGACAGCCTGATGCAGGTCATCCATGGTGGTGTCTCTCCTATGAATCGGATATTGCAAATCTCTTAGTAGGGGTAATTTTTGAGGGCCTATTCCTACCCTGCACTGGGAAACAATGGCTGTCACTAATAGCTCTCCACGCAGTCCTCTCTGCTGTACTGCCCATTCCTTGCTCTGTTTTACCATATAACTTCACAAACAAATGGGGCCAGGGTTGGGTGCATGCTGCTTCTGATGGTGATAAGGACTCGCTAAATCAGTCTAAGTTTTCCAGAGCAGATTCAAGCACACCCATGCTCTGAGATGTAGACATGTTCTCCTGCCCAGGAAGCAAGGCTTCCAAGCAAAAACCACCTTGTGTAAACTCTTCACCCATTTAACCACCACCTACTATTCACCCACCAAAACTGCTGCTCTTTGACTCGCTAGAAAGGGCTCACATACACCATCAGATGACAGGAGCCAAAAAAGTTACCACTCTTCAGCTGAGCCTTAGTAGCAAGCTGCCTACATAGGTGCTTTTTGCCTGTAGCACACACAAGGTAAAATCTTTCACGTTGACCAAGCTCATGTTTGTTACCTCACCTTTGTAATCCCACCTGAAGCCTTACTTACTAAGATCTCCCCCAGCTGCCTGTTTGTCCCTCAATTTATCACAAAAATTTATATTGCTGTCTGCAAGAGCAGTATCTGAGCACATCTTGATAAGACAGTTCTTTAAAGTTGTTTTCTAATTATAAAACTAATCTGAAAAAACCATGAACAGAAACAACCTCAGAGGAACACAAACATTTTATTTACAGCATGCTACATCCTAGGAAATCTCTACTGGAAACTACAAAGAACAAAATTTGTAAAAGTAGTGAAACACATCAAATTAACACATCAGTCACTGAAATGAGAACTAAATCCCAAAGACATAAAAACAAACCAGTTACTTACAGTTTGGCTGTGGTTCTGGAGGGAATTTGAGACGGATAATGGCCAAGATTATGAAAACAACCACAGGCCAGGAAATTAAAATGAACGACCATACCTATAAAACAGCAATGAAAATATATCGGTTATTTTTGTCGTATTGATGTGTCTCAGAGCTGCTCTGGAACGTAGAAGTACTACCCTAAACGAATTATAGGATGCATTGTAAATCGCACCTGTCTTGGTATGCATACTATTAAAACCCAAGTATTATCTATGCAGGAAGAAAAACTACGTAAGATTTCAAGAGCAAATAACAAGCCTGAAAATAACACAAGCCTTCCTGTGTTTCAGTTTGGATGATAATTATGGGGGATTGCATTTACACAGATTTGAGGCACTGCTATGTAATAGCAAAAGGGCACCGAGAAGTACAAGACTTCTGGATGCACTGATAAAAACAAGATAAAAGACCTAAAGTGCAAAAGGTTGGTTTTACTTTCAGTGAATGGCACTGCTCAAATGATGGGTAAAGATGACTGATTTTATTATACCTCAAAATTAAAGAGTTTGACAAGTGAATTGATAAGTCTACAGCATTTTTTTTCCCCCCAAAGTTTCACTGTTTTCCACAAACAGTAGCTCAGAGCCTCACAGTAGAGCTGAAAGAAAGGATTTACAAGATGTGAAGCTCAAGCATGGTATAGGAAGGGGTTTATGGAGTTGTGTAACCAGTCAGCTGGAGAAATCACATTTGAACACCCATCACCAGGATCCCTCCCATCAGCTTCTGACCCCAGCAACCTAACTCCCTGGCACCTTTCCATTTCCAGACTGTAGCAGTCCATATAGAATAACCAAGATGGAAGAGAGATGATGTAAAATTGGCCTAGTACGGTGAAAAACACATGAATATTTATAGAGCTCTTGCCTCTGACATGACGGTTAACCATTTCAGTGGACGAGACTGCAGAAAATACAGTCTGCTAATAATTTAATGCAGTAAAC
Source organism: Egretta garzetta (assembly GCF_000687185.1). Classification (NCBI taxonomy): domain Eukaryota; kingdom Metazoa; phylum Chordata; class Aves; order Pelecaniformes; family Ardeidae; genus Egretta; species Egretta garzetta. Next base: position 176,725 of record NW_009258281.1, on the reverse strand, counting down.
CAATCTAGGTAGAAGGCCCAAAGTCAGTCTTAAAACTACAAACCTGGGAGTTCTGTAAGCTAGGAAAATGCAATTATTCAAATAATCAACTGCTTTTGCGCTAGCTGGCTAGCTTGCTGCCGTGCTTACTACATTAGAGTTTTCCATCCATCAGTAGTTAAGCTCAAACTACTCTGTGCTGCAAAATTGCTGTGCTATCTTCATGCCAATTTTTGAAACTGCAAAGATGTCTTTCTTCAAAATCATCCCATTTTTCATCCTTGTGTTGCTACTTTTTTCCGATCAGCACATATTACCCAAAACTGTTTTTCCAAAGTAATTCCAAGCCCATAACAGTGTTTTCATTTCCTGTAACACTTACTGGAACATAAAAACAAACAAACAGAAAAACAAATCCTGGAGAGCAATTCAGCTTAAAGATGGTTGTTTTACAACAACTCCATCCCTATCATCACTGATGAGATGACACAGTCATGAAAGTAGGAGCAAGATTCATGCCCCCAAACAGGCAACTGACAGACATGAAACCACAAGGCACCTCCCCACACATCCCTTCAGAGAGGGTACTCCTGTAAGTTCAGCATTCAGCAACATTATCAGCTTTTACAGACAGTACTCTTCCTGCCTTTTATATATACACCACCATTTATAACAAGATTCATCACTGAAACTAAGATCTTTTTTACAATTTTTTTTATATCACATGCTTTCCTTATAATCAGTCCCCAAACACACTGTTTAAGCTGATTAATTCACATGCAAATGGTATTATTAACATATCCTCCTTGTTTAGTACCACATAGGCTAAAGTAAAATTATGGGGTAACAGCACAGAAACTGGTATTAGTCAGAGGCTGCCTAAAGGAAGGGCAATCTGTCATATTCTTGGGGGAAGAAGTGAATACTGATTGTCTCTCTCTACTCAGGGAAATCTCTGTAGCTTCACATTTGGAGCTAAAATGGTGCTTTTACTCCCCACTTTCCAGACAGCTCTTCCCTTAGTATCTCTGTCCTTTGACTTAATTGGATTTTACAGTAGCTGGGTACATCACTTGCAACATAACAGCATTCCCACTGTCCCAGGCATTTCCAGTTAACAAAAACAAGACAACCACATCAGCCAAACTGATTGCAGGTGGAACATGTTGGCTTGAAAGGAGCCATAACCCACCTCAATTTGGCTCTTGGGACATGAAGCACTGTGCTGTGATGTAGGTTGCATAATCCTTTGGTCGCTGGATTATTTCATTGCTAAAAGTAAATTTAATTGCTCAGACCTTACTTAGTATCTCTGGACGCAGGCACATTTTTTCTCTCCCTCCTGCCTCTGTTTAACCAACCAAGCTGCCCAGAAAGCAACAGATGGAAAGCCACAGAAGTGCAAGAGGCACTGATTTCTCCAGTTCCTCTTGGAAAGCAAGCCAAACCTTGCTCCCAAGAAGGCTGCCTCCCTCCTAAACTCATGTCCATTCCTTTCTCAGCAGCAGTAACCTGGATGCAGAGCTCCAGCTGTTTTCAACAAACTGACAGTCAAGCAAGCTGTGGCTCTCCCCACGCCGCACAGGTAGAGGCAGGCTCTCCAGGGGCCCTGCAGAGAACTCGCAGAGGAAATAAAGTGTAAAGCAAAAGGCAGAAGCAAATGTGTTTGCCAGCCCTGGAGAGCCTGATAAACAGAGCAGGAAAGCACTTGAGCCTGCAGGGGGGAGGACAGGGGCTCCCTGGGGTACCAGTCAGTCGCGGCGAGGGCAGCCAACACCACAGCAGCAGCAGGAACCACCTTCACTCGTTACCAGAAACTGAGAAGCACAACAGAATGCTTCCCTTGCAAAACATGCACACTAAAAAAAAAAGCTTTCTAAAAGCCTGGTCTATAAGTAAAGTCAGATTACACAGATGTAGAAAACACCACTGCAGGGGGGAGGACAGGGGCTCCCTGGGGTACCAGTCAGTCGCGGCGAGGGCAGCCAACACCACAGCAGCAGCAGGAACCACCTTCACTCGTTACCAGAAACTGAGAAGCACAACAGAATGCTTCCCTTGCAAAACATGCACACTAAAAAAAAAAAGCTTTCTAAAAGCCTGGTCTATAAGTAAAGTCAGATTACACAGATGTAGAAAACACCAGCAGGAGGACAGACAAATCAGGATGTGGTTGGGAGCAGAGATCTGGATTTACCTCCTTGCACCTTCTCCAGCCTGGGCAAGCTCCCTAACTTGGAGCAAGAGAGGGAAATGAAGGAGGGCTGCAGGGAATGCCTGACATATAGCAATCAGTAGTGGCCAGATTTTTATTTCAATTGACATTTCAATTCTACAAAATTGATGTTTCAACTCTACAAGAAACCAGAATTAAAGCAAGTGAGACTGTATGGTAGGGCTTTGGTTAGCCTTTACTCCAGGTACAAAAGAGCTGAAAGAGACCCAAGCCTTCTGCTTTTAACAAGGCTGTTACAATTTCTCGTGAGAAATTAGAGGTAATTTACTGGGATTCCTCTGCATCTCAGAAAAAGCCTCCTGTACCCTTAGCCCCAGCGAAGGATACTCTACTCTGAGGTGCACAGCATGTCCACAGCTCCCATGGAGGATCACAAGGAGTCAAATGAACTGAGCACCTCTCTGAATCAGGCTCCAAAACTGAGAGGCAGGACAGGGCAGGCAAGAACAGACCTTGCAGAGCATGTGGTGATACGAGATCTTTCACTCCATCCTCATATCACGCCCTCCATAGCACTCTCTTCTGTCAGCATTTTCCACACCTGCCAAGGCTTCCATTCAACCAAAAAGTTTAAAAAACATCACATTTGGATTACTAGCAAAAGGATAGGTTGTGATCCAAGTCCATGACCTGCAGCATGCTTCTGCTGAAATTACAGTGCAGCTGTATTGAAACCAGCCTGGGACAAAACTACTAAGCAGACTTTGCCTGAACACGCAATGCCACCCAAAGGAACATTTGCCTCCCTGATGCTGCTGCAGTTCAGATTGCTTTCAGAACATTGCTGGCAATAATTTATCTTTTGGATAGAAAGACCATTTGGGGCGTTTGATTTGCAACACACTGTACTGCACTGGAAATCTGTCCTACCTACATCTCTCAGAGCTACTTCTTTCTTTCTCCATCCTTTAACAAATGGTTCTATATAAGAGCACACATCCCCTCACTCCCAAATCCCAGGGGTCTGCTCACGTGGGAGCAGGTACAGAACTGCAGCTTTATTTCAGATCTGCCCATGAGTTTGTGCATGATTTTGTTTGCACAGACCACTGCCCCAAGGAAACAACAGTGGCATCCATGGTACTCAGCCTGGAATCCTGAGCCCTCATGCACGAGCTCCAATGCAAGACTCACCTTCACTTCCTTGACATTCCCTTTCTTTCCTCTGCCTCTATCAGCAGCCTTCAAAATACTTCTATTTTAATGCTGTGACCTTCCTCTCCTGCAGTGCCTCCCCCTTGCTTCTCAGCTCCTGTGATTTCCAGGTCCCCCTCCTCTACTACTGTTTTCACACTCACCGGCTGCCTCTTGACACTCAGCCAGTTCTTCCACAGCAGGATCCTCAAGTGCTGAGAGAGCGCAGCCATCCTTCACTGACCCAACCAAAAGCAAACGGGCTGCGTATTCTTCCTCCCCAGGCTTAGGAGGCAAAAGCGGAGGCTCTAACCCAAATGGGCATCCAGTGTCCAGTATCCAAGCCCCTGCCTCTTCCCCACAGCATAGCTCTGAAGCAGCTACTTCATCCACTTGTGGCTGCTGTACTCCTAGTAACCGTAGATCTTGTCCTCACAGCAATAGCTCCTAGCAAATTCAACAGGTTATTCTTCTCCAGGCAGGTAGACGCAGCAGCCTGCCTCCACTTGCGTTAATTACAATATCCAGCCTCTCCTGGCTGCTCCTTGTTCAAGCCCTAACCGATAAAGTGGATAGCATTCCAAAAAGATGCTTCTGCTTAAACAAAAGGTGATGCATGCCTCCTCCTCCTCCTCCCCATGATGAAACTACCTGTCTGCCCACACACCGCTTCTGCTGGAGAGGCGTCATCAACAGCAAAGAGTTAGGCCGCTTGCCAGGCCAGTCCAACTTACCCAAGTTCACATGGAACAGCTGGGAAGAAGAAAGTATCCACAGCATGCATCTTCCTGGCATTGCTAATTTGGAATTAGGGGGTTTTAATACTTTTGAATGTCTTAAACCTACCCATCCAGGGAAGTTAAGTGAAAGAGCTAAAAAAAAAATATATAATTGAAAATCCCAGGGACTGATCTAATTGTTAAAATACAAAAACGTCCCCTTACGACGCGGGCAGACGCTGCGGCCTGCTGGGAAGAAGAAAGTATCCACAGCATGCATCTTCCTGGCATTGCTAATTTGGAATTAGGGGGTTTTAATACTTTTGAATGTCTTAAACCTACCCATCCAGGGAAGTTAAGTGAAAGAGCTAAAAAAAAATATATAATTGAAAATCCCAGGGACTGATCTAATTGTTCAGCTTCCTGCACCTTCCCTTTCCTCCAGGAGATCAGTCCTGGGGTTCTCACCAATTCAATATATGACATCAAATCCACTGGAAATGGGAATGCAGGATCAGGAGGTGCTCCTCAAAGATTTCAGAGCACCAGTGTAGCTTGAACACTGTTATTCAACTGATCATTGAATTTTTCAAGCTAGTGGTAAGATATCTAAAAAAACCGGCTAGAGATGAAAGGAAAGAATAAACTGCAAGTACAGAGGAAAACTATGACAGCAGAGGGGACTGTTCTTTGCACCAAGGACTATAACAAATCTGAGTTTTGAAACCAGATACAGACTTGTTTGATGAACTCTGGTCATCCAGCAGAGCTCTGGTCCCTCGTGGGAGAGGAGCATGTACACTGAACTACCCCATCTGGTAACGGTGAGATCATCCTCAGAGTACCCAGGCAAGCCATGGAAGACTTCACTGCTCACAGCATATTTCATGAAAGACCAAAAAAGACTCTCCTACATGGCATTTCTTCCAGCCACAAACTAACTTTGTGCCTCAAAAAATGAAAAACATCTTGACCAAGTCCTTGCCAAACTTCACCCATGGACAAAAGTAGAGGCAGCAGCCCAGCCATCCAGAATGATCTTGGAGCAGAGGAGCTTTGATCTAAGGGTTGTGAAAAGCACTGAGTGAAAGCAAGAGACATATGTGGTACTCAGTGAAGAGACACAGCTTCTCTGGACCGGTTAGGAAATACTTCAAAGGTGGGAATAGCAACAGAGATGGAACAGTCCCTGCCCCACATACCTTCAGTCTAAATAGATTGGACATTCCAATGGTGGGAGTGGAGCTGGAGCCAAAATGAGCCTAAAAGGCTTCCCTAGTATAGTTTTGATAGTGATGGGAAGAAAACCAAACTTCTAACTTCCCCAGCTCTACATTCACCTTTTTTTCTACCAAATGTCCTTAGGGGAAAGAGAGGAATCTTGTTTGGGTCTGTGAGTCTGGAAGAGACACTGTTCCTCAGGACACTGTTCTAGTTCAGCTACATGTAAGTGGCACAGTCGAATTCACTGCATTTGATCCAAACACCATTTGCAAACTTGATTCACATCCTCTCTGGGGCTGAAAAAAGAAATCCAAATATAGATAATTCTGCTCTGAGGGGGTAAGAAAGAAGAAATTTATAATTTCATCATTCACTGCTTTGCCAAGGTCTTTTAAGGCAAGCGTTTGATTGCTTCTTTTTGGTATTCAGTCAAATAACTGTTTCAAAAGAACACTGTGATTTGGATAATAATTTTCCCAAGCAAATGCACATCCTTACTTCCTTTGTGAACTGAGTCAACAAACATTCCCCTTGGGAAGTACCCAAAGGGTAATTTGTTCGAGTTCACCACTGTAAAACTAGAATAACTCAATGTCAATTGGCTCTCAGAGCACCTGCACTCAACTCCCCAAACACCATACTGTTCCAGTTTGAGAACACAAGATGAGAACTTTATTAAGCCATTATACCTTTTTGCTTTTTAATTCCTTTACTTAACAATTCCTGCAGATGGCACAGGAGGCTGTGCAACTACATGGCCACTCCTGGACAAAGTGACCAGAGCAGACAGGTGACAGTGCAAATGTGCACATATAGGTAGAGGGGAAGAGGAGGGAAAGGCCAAATTCTTCCTTCTCCCAATTAAATCCTCAGTCAGTTTATTCCTCAGGTTGACGAACTAGGGCTCTTCCGGGCTGAGGGGCAAATTGTTGGTTCAGATCAGCTTCAGATCTGGGAAGGACAGCAGAACCTGCTTCTGTGACCATGAAGCTGGCTGAGGAAACCGTCAGGGGAGCTCTGAACTGTAATTCCATCCAGTTCAGGTCTTTAGAGACCTGACTCACCACATGTGCTGCAGTGGTGGCTATGGCTTGCAACCCAATGCAGGGGCTGTAGCTGCCAGGCCGAAAAGACTCTCCCCATGGACCAAGAACTCACAAACTCCAAGACCTTCCCTTGGGACATTCTTTCAGGTAGAAGAGTTTTTACTTCAGTAAAACAAATGCACTCGTGCTTCCCAGGTGTGCCGAGTAACCTCTATGAGAAATGAAAGCTTAGGGAAGTGATGCAAGACAAAATTGGTAAGAGAAGAGGATAAAGTCCATGCATGAACCATCTGCAAGAGTGCTAGAAACATGCTTGCAGGAGGACATGCCCTTACGGATCCTGCTGTTATCGGGGCCAGCAGCTGCATGTGCCACAGTCAGCAGCATGGTGCAACGCAAGGGAGGGATCCATGAATACAGAAAACTGTCCTGTGGAACGACTGCTGCACAGGGCCACACTGGGGATGTGTGGAGCTCTCTCCAGATCTAACACACTTGGAGGATGTGAAGAAATGGCCAGCCTTACAGTTAATGTTTCACTAGTTGCTTGGTCAAAACAACAGGTCCACACACCAGAAAGCTAACAAACAGCACCATAAAACGCAAACAGAGGTCTGCTCATTAACACTCTTGGCTTGGCTTCTGAACACAGGGGTAGCTGCAGCAAATCTGACAGGGCAGAGTACCTACCCCCTTGAAGTCAGTGCCGGACAAGAAAGAAAAAGCCTATTCTGCTGTCTACCAGGAAAAAAAAACCCAAAACAAAAACCACTAATCTTGCAGTGACTGTGCATGCTACAACTAAACCGCAGCAGAGACTTCCAGGGGCACACCAATGAACAGTGGGTAGCTGCCCTCAGGGGCCCAGAGGAGGAGAGATCACGCCAGCGGTGAGTGAAGCAGCATAACCAGATTAACTACCATGCCAGAGAACTGCACGCAAAGCGGAATGAACCGAAGATGATCCGCAAGGGGAGCGATGGGGTAATGCCGTGACTCATGAAGAGACAGGCCTCCGAATTTGGTACTTTCCACTTAGAGTTTGCAATGTCCTTAGTTACTGAGCTTAGCAAGTCCAGACTGTGCAACAGATAGGCTTTCCTCATGGCTTGTGTAAGCTAATATTGACCAAACGTTTGACACGCTCACCTTGGAGATCTCAGAGGTGCGATGCACACGCTTTGGCTGTGGTCTCTTATCCATGCACCAAGCCAGGCCAAGGGCTGCTGAGTGAGCAGCCTTTGGCCCATGCTCCTACTTGCAAGCTGTAGGGCACTCACAGAGCAGTGCTAAGCAGACCTGTCTGCTTAAAGGTAAGTGCAGGAATACACGTCCTGTTAGACTGCACTTTGCCAAGGTAGTACACACTAGCAAGGCACTACAAAACACAGGTTTCACCCTTTCTACCAGAACGGTGCAGAACAGATCAAGCAAAACCTTCATGCAATGGGCACAACTGATTTTCACCTCAAAACCCTTGGCTGCTCATTTTCATGGAGTTGCCCTCTATCAAAGGGCAGGCCTTCAAATCAAGTCCAAATTTTAGTATGCTCTGCAACCAGAATGAGTAGAAATCAAAGAACTTCACATGCCCCTGCAGCACTGAGGAAAGTAAAAGTTAAAAGTCTATGGCCAACTTAAAACACTGCCTTCCTCACAAGCAGAGCAGTTGCCTGAGGACTTGACAGCATTAGGCAACACAGTGCACAGTGCTGGATGATGCTGAAATGGCGTAAGATACTTGTGTGAACTGGAACACCATTTGCTAATGATAAAAAAGGCTTTTGTTGAGCAGTCCACAGCATGCCCCAGTGCAAGACTGCACATACTCCCTGGGTCACTCCAAATCCCTTTCAAAGGCATGACAGGAGCCTAGAAATGTAAATTCCTCCACATTTCCTGGGTGCCTAATTTCAGGCACCTGAACAAGGCATGGTTTTTTAGAGAGATGCTTGCTCAGCATTCTTGAAAAAAAATCAGAGCCCTCAGAAAACCTAAAATGGGCAGCAATATTTTTAGCCAGTGTGGCATCACCACAGTACCACTCTGCCACCAGCAAAGACATTTCCATAATTTATTGGTGACTTTTTTCCCTCCATTAAAATGGATTTGCAAAACAGCCCCCTCCTGGAAGCAGTAGTCCCTTCAATAGTCCACAGTCATCAGTTAGCTTGGAAGTACAAAGACCCTGTCACAGGACCTACTCCAAAGAGTTCAAGGAGAACTGTGCTGCTGTTTTTTGGCTCAAAGCCATTGGATATCAAGTGCTTATTTCTACAGAGCAGCCTGTTTCCAGGAACAAGTCCCCAAACCAAGTACAAGTTTTGGGATACATTGACATCAGAGCAGTTAAGCACCAAAACCAAAATGTCCGAGCTTCCTGGAAGGGAATTAGAGGCATCACAGGATGAAAACATTTGGGACAGGATTTTCAGAAGGGCTCATCATTGGGTTTTTTCTTCTTATGTCAACAACATTCTGCAGGAGCAGAAGGGTAGAGAAATGCAGCTTTTGGCTTTAAAGCCATGGTGCCTCTGATCAGAAGTGCAGCGTTACCAGCCAGCCCTTTACCCTATTCATTTGCTCCTAAGGTCACCTTCATCTACATCTGGTCCTAGCAAGCCTACAGGTCCATGAATCCTTTCCCACCATGCCCAGCAGCTGAGGGCTTCATTTGTGAGGCTCCCACATGCACACCTACCTTGACGCAAGCTGTCCCTTTTCCACCAGTTACAAATTCCTGCGATACCATTCATGCACAATGCTGAATCAGGATTAAAAGTTAGTCAGAAAGGAGTTGTGGGCATAAGTAAGGGACAGTGAGAGGCAGCTGCTACTGATATATCACAGCAGCCACCAATAGTCTCTCCCTGGTACAGTAAAAGTTCACCAGCAGAGCCACATACCCTTTCTATTGCACCCTCTTGCTCATCAGATAAGCCCAGCAATGTATAGCTCTTCAGAGTATGTATTCAAGCCCACTAATTTGGGGTCTGTTGGGCTCATTTATGTGTACTGCCTCTTTAATCAACACCCTTTCTCAAAATCCTTATTCTTGGGGCCAGGGTCTAACTTTCAATCTACACAAACCCACTGAATCCCAAGGCTTGCAAGCGGGCATTACCTGATGCAACAGCGGGCATGCCAGTTTCAACGCAAACTTTGCTCAAGAGCCTTGCTTTGTCAGAGCAAGCAGATGGTATCATCGCAAGTTTCATTAGTACGTCCTTTAACCCTCCCTCCACATCATTAACAATGTTAAGACCAGATCTAATGCCAAGGCTTGCAAGAAGACATGAGACAGCTACCAGCATCTAAATCCTCTGACATTTCTTATTTATCACTTTGCACATTCAGCTAGTTTCCAATCTGCGTGCAATGCTCATGTCCTGTCATGTGAACCTGGACAGCTGACAGATGGATTAATTGGAGATCACACTGTTTATGGTAAGACTGATAAAAAGGTCAAAGCAAGGTCACTGTGAAAAACTGATTTGACTTTGCAAAGAACAGCGGGTATTTCCAAGGCTGGGGACAACCACGCTTTCCAAATGAAAGTGTCAGCAAAGCTGCCATAAAAACTCCAACAAAGCAGCTTCCAAATTAAGAGGCCTAAAGACAGACTGCAAGAATAAGGAAACAGCAGAGGCGAGATGCACTTGTGGCAACAGCTGTATCATGAGTGTGCTGTTCTGTAATGCAACGGAAACACACATTTTTTGAAAGATTAAAATTGTATTAAGTTAAAAATAGTCATCTGCACATGATGGGAAGATAAACCCACAAGCATGGGGTTTTTCTTTGTTCCATAACAAATGCAAGATTGGCTTCACAGTTGACTTGAAAGAGTAGAAAGAAATAAAGCTAAGAGCATACATCCTGATAGATACTGCAACACAGAACATGAAGGCAGTATCAACAGAGCAGTGATCACCAGTACTGAAAAAGAAAGCTTCTCCCATATACAAATGGGACCAGCTAGCTTATGTAGGGACAGACATCCTTCCACAGAGCCTGAAAGACCCAAATACATGTCTAAGTTGAGTACAGATGAGTGCAGATAACCAAACAGCTGTCTAACTTGCAGAACATGGGGCAACAAACTTTTAGGAAGGTATTTGGTGGTCTTGACTGCATAAGGCTAGAAAAGAACATGGTGTTTCAGATCTAAGGACACCACTGAAAAGTAAGTCCAATGAAACCCCACCAAAGCAGATGTAAAGCAAAAGTTCAACTTGTACAGAGAGTACCACTTGATTTTATTGAGCTATTCAAAAGGCAACCAACTAGACCAAAAACCTGCTCAGTGTTACAAAGGCAACCAGAGCAAAGCTTTGTTTAGCTCCAAACAATATAGAGTCTTTGGATACACAAGGCTGACAGTATCTGGTACCAAATACTAAAAAGTCCTTGGCCAAGCACATACCTTGATGGCAGACCACTTCAAAGCCCTAGACAGCTACAGCAAAAGCCCATGAGACTTGGTTGACACATACTGAAGACCACAGAAGCCTAGCAAAATGGGAGACATCACTAATCTGCTGAGATAAGAGAACTTAAAAGCAACAACAGAAAAAGCCATAAACTAAGGTTATTGTAGGATAACAAAACAACTACTTAACAGTCTAGTTTGCTCAGATTTTGTAACTGATCTGCAAGCAATGTTTCCCCTCCCCATAGATGGGGGACTCATACATTCTCCTTCCCACATGGATTTTTCTGTTACCTAAACAAGCACAGGATTCTCAGACCAGGCACTTAACATATTCTTTCTCTTCCATCTGGTTGCACATTTCTATAAAATATTTACAGGTCTGATAATTTCTGTAGGATTTTCCACCCACGTAACCTGGCTGAAATCAACCAACAGTATTAGAAGCTATGGAGAAGGACAGACAAACAACCCCATAGACTCAATTTCTAGAAGCAAATAACAATCTGAGAGAGTACTCTAAGGACATGGAGTCACCACACTCCTATTTAATAGGTTTCTAGGGTGTCTATCCACCATCAAGTCACCTGGGTGTTATTACAAAATTAGCTAATTAAAGCCACACCCTGAGATCTAAATGAGTATAGGGAGTGCTGATGAGTAATGACAAGTTACACAAGGCCTGTCAGCCTCCTATAGCTGGGAACTTGCTGTGGAAGAAAAATACGTGTTGTAATAACCTCATACAAGCACTCCAGTGATGGAGGAGCACAGACAGAAGCAGAGAAGGGCTTGCTCACCTACAGACTGGTTTTGAAAGCGCCTTAATTTATTGCAAAGGGAAGGTTAAAGAACCCTTTTCCTTCTTCTGGTCATTGGTAAAAGACAGCTGTCCCAAACAAGAGTTTGATTCTCTGACTCATACGATGGAGATTGGCAATCTTATTGAATGGGCGAGGGAGGGTGGCTCAACCTGAGGCTCAGTAATCAGCCTGGGAGAGAGTGCTCACCCCTCCTTTCCCCAATGACTAGCACCCCGGCACCCTTCCTGAGAGAAGAGAGTCTGGTCCTTCATGACGGTTTCTGATCTGATTCACTGAGCTGAAGGCAGTGCAAGCGCACATGAAAAGGGCTTATTATAAGGCACGCTCTGATTTTATGGCTCGTATTTCAAAATCCGGATACGCCTGAGTGCAAGGCACACGTGTAACTTGGAGACCTGGGGAGCAGGTGAGGTACATGTGCTGGGGAAGGCAGCGGCTCCCTGGGAGTTGCTCTGAGATGTGCTGCCATGTACCTGGGCCTCAGCTGCAGACCGAGTTTGCAATTACCCAGCTGCCTGCCACCAGTACGCCCTCACTAGTGGTTGCATGGTGTGCCCTTATCTTGGGAGTTGCCCTTGGTACACACAGAGCTCTTCAGCTATGATATGCCCATCCCTGGATGACCAAACAGGCAAGTCCCCACTCTAGATTTATACCTCAGAGAGTTGTCACTGCTGGACTTATCTAACAGCATGCTGCAGTTTTATTTTTCAAACAGAAATGACAGCAAGACGAAGTCTGGAGTTGGTGTTGTGACTTTGCCATCACATGGAAGCTTTCTTGGGTATGGAACAGAGAAAGATGAGAAGTTAAACTCAGGTACTGTTGGACGGACTTGCACTAAGGGCACAGCAAGTCCAGCACCTTCTGAATAGCCACAGATAGTCAATCACACCCAAAACAAGCTGTGCTTGGTGGGCATATAGCAATCCACCATGCAGGACCTCCTCAACAGGTCAGACAGGTCCTGGTTGTACTGGTCCTACTATATGTGCACTGTAAAGCTGAAAAGCAAGCTGTCTAGAGCCATTAGTCCAGGACCTCTGGATGTCTGGCAGGCCTGGCAGATCCCCTTGACTGTTAGCAAGGTTGATTGGTGACTATATTCTGGGCTCCTTGGTCCAGAGTCCAAAACATCCCAAATGACTTGCTGGGTTTTGCAGCTACCAAGTTGCAGAACTGGCCAGAATTCTAGTCACCTCCAGCCTGGATGTCTGGAAATCTCAAACGAATAACCTTGTTTGTTGCTTCTTGGGTTTTTTCCTTGCCCAAGGAAATTTTCTGTCTGGAAAAACTTATAAATTACCAAAAAAAACCCCAACCCTGTAGATGCATGTCCTTTTGGATGCCATTACAACAACCACGATAAGAAATAAGTTCTGTAAGAAATTTATAGTCATGAAATGCAGCTGGACCAGTGGTAAGAGAGTACAGGATAGACACTGTGGCTGTGCACCAAGATTAATACCTTTCGGCAGGAATTTACAGTCTGAAGAGCTTTATTATTTATGGATAGTATCGTTATTTAGAGTCCAAAGGTCTGCCCTTTTCCTTCAGCTTGTTTCAACAGATATCAAAGGAGGATTCATCAGTGTCTTCCTCTCTGTTGCCAGAAGGTAGTAGAAATAGTAATGATTGGGGCTCTTCACAGTCAAAATGCTTATAAAAACCATTCTCTAATTACTTAATAATGAGACATTTGATGATGCACTGGAAGCAACATCCATTGCCTCTAAGAAAACAGAAGTAGCACCAGATGTTTGCTTGAGGAAAAAATACCATGAAAGAGTACACTCTGTAGACACTAATCTACGTAATCCCTTGAAAGGGGCTAGCCAATGCCTTCTTTTCCAAAACTAGTTTCAAGACAGACTATAATATACATACATACATACAAGTATCTCACTACAAATAGGTGAACAAGCCTCAGTTTGTGCCATTCTGGTAAGTCGAAGACAGCAGTAAGGACTTCTATGGGCAAATGGCATTGTGATATTTATCTGGGATAAAACTTATTCCTAGAAGTTAAACCAGAGGATAAATGTGGAGATAATATCCAGTGTCAGATGACATAGCAAGGCATTAACCTTCTCACCAGTGCAGGCTGTTTAACTTGTATGAAGAAACCTAGAGTGCGCAAATAACATAACATGTAATAGCAGAAATCATCAACCAACAAATCAACCATCTCCCATTGGAAAAATTTGTCGTCTCAGCACAAGAACAGCAATATTGAGGAGTCTGTGATATCTAGACACTGGCTGGCATGACTACTCCAGCTATTGTAGACCCAACATTTTGTCTCCTGCAGTTACGTGAAGCGAGTTAGGGACAGATTAATTTGGAAAAAGGCTAGGCGAGCAATGGAATAAAGTGTTGCAAGCAATTCTGAACTGCAGGACTATTTTCATATTGCTTTGGGCACAAAGGTTGCCCAAGAACGCATCATTTTGAGACAGGCAAAAGCCTTGGGCCTCCATTAATGTAAAACACTGTGTTCCTACACCACTGGTATTTACAGAGACTCGCTCAGTCCCATACATTAATGCTACTTTTATGCAATTTCCTACAAGTGGTCCAAATGGATGGTTTTTGACAGTGAAGTATCTTATATCTCACAGAAAAGTTGATGAAAGACTTAATTTAAAAACAAATCCTTATCAAACATTGGTTAAACAATGTTTTGGGGAAGGGAGATAGATTTTGACAAAAAACTCATGCATGTGGCGAGGGGGGAAAACCCCCCCCCCCCCCCCAAACTCACACTCGTGTGACAGCGTAGGTAGTTTCAGCAGCACCTTTCCTTGAATATTGAAGAGTCCCTATAATTGCCTTGATTTTTAGAGGCACACATAGCTGTGGCTGCAATGTTTAGAGTTAAGTATGTTCGGTCTCCTGAAAATTAGGTAATGTGGGGGCCTCTGACTTCACTTGGTAGTAAGGTACCACTTGGTAACACTACATTCAGGTGCTTTCTTGTGGCAGGTGGCTTCATAGACCGTTTCCATGCATGCAGCCAACTTAGGTGCACTGAGTCACTCAGTCCTGTCACCCTCCTCCCTTCTGCTGAAGAGACACCCAAGCTGGGGCTCCCACCACAGCGTGGGTAGCCCAGCCACGATCAGTAACACAGATGTGACCTCTCCTGCTCTGAGCTGAGCAGGAACAATGCCAATCCAGCCATGGTGAGGGGCATGGTGTATCAGCTAACTACGGATATATTTCATCCCCAGAAGAAACCATCTTGAAATTCATAGTACTTAAATATCCCAAAGCTCCACTTTGCCCCACTTCTACAATCATTTATACACATGCTTAACTCCACAGACAACTTCAATGGGCAACAGCTACCCACATAGGGGAAGAAAAGCCTGAGATGGCATTCTTGCAGGACTGGGGCTCCAGATTGTGGAGCCAGAGGCCTCTCCTGGATGGCAGGAAGGCACTTTGCATGCTGTGGATGCAATGTAAAGCACCAGCACCACAGAAGTCAAACCTTAATATAAACATTAGTTAGAACTATTTCATTATTTAAATCTTGGGAGACCCATGGAGTCAGGCATCTTCTCCTTTTTACATGAGATGTGAAAACCCCGCACTGCCTTTTTCCTTTGCCCTGGACTGGAAGTTGGGGACTTCCAGGCAAGACTCCATAGCACACATTGGCTTTGAGCCTTTTTTTTCTCATTTTCTGGGACGCACAACAAGCATCGCTTGCAGTTAATTTTTTTCCACAGACAACAATCAACAACTATAAAACCAATACCAAACGCAGCCTGGATCAAGTTTCAAAAAGCCCTCATGTTCTGTGTGTGTGTGTGCACGTGCATGTGCACACTTTAATTTACTGTTGCTACAGAACTGCGTTTGTAGGACTACATTTAATTTTTTCTTTTTTAATCTCCAAGGCAGTTATCTATGGCAGTGAGTGTGTCACAGGACAGCATCACTTGCAGCGATTGCACAAATCAGCCTCCAGCCTCTTGTCTTAACAAGCTACGCGACCCAGTGATCTTCAGCATGACACTCCTTGTGTTTTATTGCTGGCTGGAAAGATTTGTTTTGAGTCTCTTTCGGTGCCAGAGGTCTTTATTGCTAAATAGCCCTGGCTGTTGAGTAATACGTGAATTTAATGTACTCATACTGGAATGACCACTTGGAAGGTAGTGGAAATTCAACTTAAAACTGCAATCAGCTCTTTTTTTTTGCTCTTTTTCATCCCAAGTTTTCTCTTTGCTGTTTGTAAACTACTTCCTGAGCTGTTTCCCAGGCTGTTACAGCTCTTTGTGAAGCAGACTGTCACCTCAATCCTGTTCAGGCACATGAAAGAGATGATCCAGAGGAGGGAGGAGCAGTGGCAACTCTCATAAAAGCAGCATCCTACTTGTGGTTCTTTGACAAGACATGAAATAGTCCCATTCTTCCTGACCATCTTATTAATAATCAAAATCCACCCACAGAACAAAGTGTTGCTGGTAACACTTCAGCTGTCTGTTTGGCAAGATGCATGTGGGGAGGACATGGAAGAATCTTATGAAGAAGAGCACCAAAGCCCATGCGGGACTGTTTCATACCTGGAAGAGGTCAAGGAAGGTTTCTGGGGGCCAGGCTTTGGAGAGGCAATAGAAATCATGCTTTTGAACATTCTGCATCAAAGCTCTCTTGAAGGTACCACTGTTGCTTCTGGTACTTCTTGCTAGGAAACAAAAAGCTTGTGTGACAGCTACCAGCAGTTACAAGAGCGGAGCTACATTACTACTGGGGAAAAAGTTCTAAGACTGTAAATACGTATCTGAATTTTTAAACAAGTCTGTTTGGCGCTTTTCACGGAGCTTTTCAGCAAGCACTCTATGCTTCCAGCAGGAGCACTGACAGTTTACTGGAAATAAATCCTAGCTTTTATGCTGAAAGAACATTTGCAGTTTGGTGCTCTCAGGTATTTAATTTTTCCCTAATGTTCCTGGTTCTGGGATCTGGGGTATAAGTGAGAGTACTGTCTTTCCTTAAAGCAAAAGGTCCATTTTCAGCCCTTGCAACTGCAAGAAATGCTGAAAAACAAAAACACTAAAAAGACATGAACATCAGAAACATCACATAATGCAAAGATGTCACAATTTTTGGATGGTTTGGGGCAGCAAAACTGAATCTGTGGTTGTCCCTTGGCCCACTGCACATGAGAAATTTGATTCTATGAGTTATGCTCCCATCATCAGTGAAGAGAAGCACACTAAGTAGCTATCCATCCAGTTAATGCTCCAAATTTGACCACCGAATACTGCAATAAGCTGCTCTCAAATAAGTTACAGATTCAGTATTATTTGCAGAAGTAATAACAACCAGCAATTTGGCAGCCTCTGAGAAAACTGTTATTTTCTAATGGGCTGTTCATGGCGACCCCAAATAGACAAAATTAACCTAAGAAGGTATTCATTATGTATCATTTACCAGCTTGTGCAAGTGTCAGTCCAGAAGGCAAGACCACACCTGACCTTTTAATAGACACATTTTTCTAACAGCCACTTTCTGTCAGGCTATGTTGTAAAGAAGCTTAGCTTTCATCCTGGTGGCTGATCAAAATACCCCTCCTCCCCTCTAGCGTTGAGCATCCTGCTGTGTTAATGCTCCACAACTCTTATCACACCTCTGAATTCCTGTTCCTGGGATGAAGAGCAGAAGGAGTGTCTTCTGGGGCCCCTCAGAATACCTCTATTGCAGGTGCAAGCTACCAGAGAAGAAAAGGGGAAAAAAAAAAAAAGACATCAAGCACAGAAGCAGTGGCCTACTGTTGCAAGGCGATGATAGGAGACGGTTATCTCTGGCAGGTCGGTGTGTGTTGGGACATCCCATCTGTTATCGAGGCGAGTCTGCTCTACGTCAAAGCCCATGGATCAATGTGAAAATGAGACATTCCCTAGGTCAGTGCCCTGACTCTCACACACTGATGCAAACAACAGTAGCTGTTAAAATGTCACTGCCTGTCCTGCCCCTGCACTCCAAGTTACCATCCCTAGCAGGCAAGGGCAGAAGCAACCGTGCCTCTGTGCCAGCGCTGCAGCATGCCCATGGCACCCACTTCTGCTGGCCGCCCACATACTGCCTGCAAATCAGGAGCTGGGACACCGGGATGTGTTCCCTGCTGCGAGGCCAGTCACCCTTGGTGGCTGGTCTTGTCAGCAGCTGGGACCCCTGCAGTCTGACCTGCCAGGGCTTCCGTGGCACAGTTAGTTAAGGTGCAGTTAGTTCAGGTTCTAGCCATATGCCTCAAGACCATGAAAGCTAATCTCAACAGGCAAAAGGGGTTTACAAATGGACAGCAGCAAACCAGTTGCCTGTGAAAGAAGTGTCATCATACTGCATCAGACACTGACCCCTGAGTCAGTACAGCAAAGCATGACGCTATAACCTAAGTTTGTAACTACCCAGCAGCCCTGAAAATACCAGGGCCCATTCTCAGCTACCGTGAGTGCTTTGAGAAGTTCCTTTTTGATGGCTTTGTTGTGGGGCTCAAAGCATCTTCCCCAGTGTGGGGGAAGAGACAGCTGTCTTGAACCCAGGGCAAAACTAGCGCCATTCATCTGAAGTGATGCTATGAGGTGCTTGCTCCCACGACTTGTTTTGAACCTCATGGGCTCCTGCACCCCCTTTCTGGCGTCTTCCCTGTCCCTGTGTGTCTGCCTTTACCTTGGCTGCTCTGCGAGGTGAGGAGTCAACTAATTTCCAGGCCCTGCTAACCAACACACAACGCATACAGCAAAGAGCAGAGATGAGTCACCTTCAGATTCGCCCTGGGACAAATGTGTCCAGGTGCCTGCTCCCATCAGCTGCAGTGGGGATGCAGATACGGTATTTGTTCTTATGTCCATGAGAACCAGGAACTGTGTAAGAAGGAAAGACGAAGAAGATGTAGACATTTTTCTTCTCTTGTTTTCTGAAGTGGCTGAAACAACCTACAGACAGGTGCCGCTGTGCTGTGGCTGAGGGAAACCCTTTTTTACTTGCTGGAGAATTAAAGGAACAAAAGTATGAAGACTGGTTTTGTTTTACAATAAACACCAGGCACAGACAACTCAGCTATGTCAAGTATAGACAAGCATGGCTCTAAGCTGCCTTTCGCTCTGCGGGTACTTAAGAGTCTCAGTCCAAAAGAGTGGCTCTCAAACTCTGAACGCTGGACGATAAAGTCAAACCTCCGACTGTTCCATGGCTGTCAATGCAGAACCCAAGGGTGCTCTACAACAGTGACAGGGCAGGTAGGGAAATGCAGGCAAAGGGTTCCCAATGAATGGTCACTAGCTCTACCTGTGGCACATCAAAGACTAACTCACACAGGCTGGGGGATTTTTTAATATGGAAGGCCCTTTCCTTTGGGGTACAGTTTCCTCTCACTTGAATCAATGATCATTTGTTACATTAATTCAGAGACAGAAATCAGCTACACTGCATTCATGCTCTTTAATTGTCCAGCCGGAGAAATCAATGCTATTATTGAATTAGCCAGTTGCCACAGCAAGTTTTCTTTGATTTCTAAGGCTTCCATGAATCAATAGGAGTCTGTCATTGCCTCTAAGTGGAGGAAAGTCAGACCCCAAGTCACGCTGGTGGATGAAAACACAAACCTTCCTGCAGAATTCTCTGCATTAGGTGGCTATGGGACTACTTCTCAGTTTGCCGCAAAACCACCTCCCCTTGCCTCCCCAACTGCCCTATCAGCTCATAACTCCACACCTGCCTTATCAATTCTCATCTCTCACACTTAGTATCTTCTGTTTTCCTGCTTCCTTATCGGCTCTTTCTGTGCCATAGGCAAGATCTGCTGCTGCTGTCTCCATATTGTCTTAGGTGCAGGTCTCTATGCCAGAAACATCTTCCCCTACACAGGCCTGCATCTGATAAATCGAAATGCCTCTCCATGACTCCCTTCCCTGTGGTGTCAGCAATAAGTCATCTTTAATCAAAGTGCTGGTCCAAATATTTTGTATTTTTTTTCCACAAAGGTAATTTTGTTGTTGTTTTCTAGCCTTCCCATAAAAACTGGCCATTTTTTATCAGCACAGCTGGCTGGGAAGCATGACTCATACATAAATCACCACTTTTACTGCATTCCTTCCCTTTGTCAGCCCTTCTGCTGTCAGCTACGTGGGACAGGACCATTACTCTTCAGTGTTTAGCAAACACTCTATGCATAATGGGCGATACTGTAAATAAATGAAAATAAGACCTGAAATCAAATGAAAGCTGACTGACAGGACTTTTGTGAAACCATCTGAGCTTTGCAGGTTTTTAATCAGCTGTGCTGCACTGTTACATGGCACTTACAATGGCTCTGCTTTACTTCCATAGCGTTAGACAGGATCGCAAGGGGATGGCAATGGAAATCAGGTCTTTAGCTCTTTTACGCGTGGCTCACTTCAGTTGATTAAGAACGATCTGTGCCTTACAGGCTGAGAGGTGCCATGTAACTTGTGACTGGCATAAAATGATGGATGGCCCAGCATTTATTGCTTAACCAGAACTTCTTCCTGGAAAATCAGGGGAAGTGATAGAAATTATTGCCGAAGAATGGCAGGTTGCAGGACATGTCAAAGTGGAAAACTGATGGGGGAAATTTCAGAAGACAAGTTGGCCCATCATTAGCGAGTGCAGAAGTTCATAAAAATCCTGTGCAAACAAATTTTGATCATGTTGTAGAGAAAAGAACATGGGGGAAAGGCAAGGATTGCAAAGACGAGTAAGTGCTAATCTGAGCACATCTGAAAATCAGAGGAAAATGGTAAAATAAGCTCAAGGGGACTGTAGTACTTCAGCTACCAGGTGGAAGTAAGAGAAATGAGTAGCAAGATAAAAACAAAACTGGTGCATTGCGTGACACAGCTCCAGCTGGGACATCAAACTTGTATGAATAATATTACATGGTATTATTTGTAGGAGAAATAGCAATGTTTTCACAGTGCCAACAGTGAGAGGCTTGTGGCTGCACATGCATTTTAAATGGATATTGTCTGTGTACTACTGCGTACCCCAAATAGTCAAAACTTTCAAGTTAGGTTTGGAAACTGTGAAACTGGCTTGAAAATTAATGGTTTTATAAAAGCACTCCATATATTCTGAATGTCTGCCTTCTGGTTTTCAGCCTTCATGTAACTTACAGTTGCAATGTTCAGTAACTGAGATAGAGCCTCATTTTTCTGAAAAAAAACCCAAACAAAAAGCAAACCAAAAGAAACCCAAAAAACACCAACCAAAAGCCCCTCCAAAACAAACCACCAAGAGTCTCATCATCCTCAGAAAAAAATCCAAACTACTAATTATTGCAAGATAATGAAACATCGCAAGGACTTCAAACACTGGACTTCCCACAACCTTGTCATTTATCCCTGCTTCTTTGTGAATGCAATGAACCCCATGAAATTCAGCACTCAGGGTCTTCCCTGTGCCTAAGAAGCTTAGAAGAGGATCTCTTTAGCCTAAAATGTCTCTGAAGAAAAGAGCTGCCCTCTTTCCAGATGGGATGATGCTGATGATCCAGTAAAATTAGGAACAGTGGATCAGTAAAGGAGGACTTCAGCAGAGAAATGTCAAAACCGAACAAAAAGACAAGATGTGAAGAATTGACCATCCTTTCCCCAAACTGTAACATTGGACCTGAGTCTTTAACATTAAACCAGGAGTAAAAAACATTTCACACAATTCAATCACATGCATTCTTAACTCCTAGCCTCAGTGTGCTCTTTGCTATGGTTTATGGCACCAGTGGGATCTGATGCTGCCTCGCACTGGGATTTCAGCCCCTTGCAGGAGTTAATCTATAAATGAAGAACTCCCCATGTTCTATTTAAAGGATTTTTATCTGACCCATTGTGATTAAGCTGCCTCTTGCCTGGAGAAATTGTTCTTCCCCTGTGTGCTTGTTATAATGCTGGCGTATGCTTGTTGGGTACAAGATGACTTAAATGGATGTGACCAGACCCAAGCAAGTCTTTTTTTCAGGTTCTGACAAGGTGTGTATTTATGTGAAAAACGGTGTAAATAAAAGAAAAAAAATGCTACTCTCCAACTCCCCAGAAGTAGCTAAATGTTGGATATTGTCAGCAAAATTTTATGTTTTGGGAATTCTGTCCCCAGCATGTTTGCCTCTTTTCAACTACATTAAGTTAGTCAATAAAACACAGCAAAATAAACTGAAGTGTTACCTTGTCCTTATTAGTCACCCAAGTTTTACAATACAATGGGATGAGGCCATAATTATGTGATTAATGATATTATCATTAATTAAAAAACAGGGCTGGAGAAAACATTAGTTAGGTAAATTGAAGAAAACAGTCAAAGTCTGTAGTTGTGTTTTGCAGGAAGTCCCATTAAGTTCCCTCTGGCCCTGCTGCCTTGGCCTGAGTCCCAGGCTCAGTTTTTACCACTGAATTTGTATGGGGCCAAAATTGTCACCCCCATGCATCTGATAACTTAGCCCAGGAAAACGGCTCTGCCTGTTGGCTGTCATTTGTCTGCCTGTTCCTACAGCACAGTGGTGGGTGCTCAGGGGACTCCGTCTTCCAACCAGCCAATGCCTAAAGCCAGTGGTACCTCCAGCCCACCCGGAGACAGATTGCATTGGGAGCCATACGATGACGAACCTGAACTCTGTCAAAGGGCTACTGCTCCTCTCCAAGCACGACTGAGGACTGACATGTACGCTTCCTGCAATCTGATCCATGGCAAAATAAAACTTGATGATAATGGCCGTTTTGCGAGAGACCTGCTTTCCACTCTGTCCCCCTCTTGTTCCTCCTTGCCACTGGAATTTTGAGTGCCTATGCCCACAAAATTCAATCTACAACAGCCTGTGCATGCACAGAGGGTTAAAAACCCAACAGAAATCAGGTGCTCAAAAAAAAAAAATAATCTTTAAAAGAACATTCTAATGCTTCCTCCTCCCTCACCCCCCAACTCTCCACACTTAAAGCATGACTGATAGCTTTAGGGACTCCAGAACGAGAGCCACTCCGAGCCACAGAGTCACAGTTTCAATACCTGAAATGT
Organism: Egretta garzetta; assembly: GCF_000687185.1. Lineage (NCBI taxonomy): Eukaryota > Metazoa > Chordata > Aves > Pelecaniformes > Ardeidae > Egretta > Egretta garzetta. Next base: position 154,097 of record NW_009258281.1, on the reverse strand, counting down.
ACCGAGACACCCAAAACCTAGTGTGGAGGAAAGGCGCACTATTGCAAAGCCAATGCTAATCCCGCTCTCGCCCCAGAGGGGTCAGACCCTGCCACCTTCTTCGCTGCTGATCTGCAGGAATCTACAAACAGCTTGCACGCCGGCAGGAACCGTGAGCATCAAGACAGAAGCTCCAGGGTAATTAGTACCTGCCTCAGCTCCGCCTAAAGAGGGGTGGTATTTGCCACCCCCATTCTGAAGGCTCCCTGCCTCTTACAGGTGGATTGGCCACATGAACACAGGCAGTGTGTGCCTACAATTAATGTAATTTGGTCCTGCCTGGGGCTTTTCAATACATTTCAACTGCACTGCAAATGCGGGCACGTTGTTGCACTCTTGTTTGCATGCAAGGAAATACAAACACCCATCACTTAATTTGCACAGGATTATCACGCAGGAAGCAGAACTTGCATTTCCCAAGTCTGGAGCTGGACAAAGCCTGCTGAAAAGTCTTCCTGGGGAACGTGGTTAATTGAATAGGAGCTACATGACTAGGTCGTATTTTTCTGAAGAATATTAGCTGGAAAATAATGTTGTTTATTCTGGAACCTGGAAATGTTCATTTTAAGGCCTCCTGATGAATTTCAAATATTGGTTTATTAATGAAAAGCTGAAAAACTTGGCTTTAATTGAGGTGAAAAATAAAAAGGGTTGGTTTACTGATGTCTTCTGGGGAACAAAACTCCTCCCTTTCTAGTCATTCCTAGGCATTAAACTTCAGAGAGATGATTTTGAAAAACCAGAATTTATCCTGTTGTGACTGGAGACTCTGATCAAGGAAGGTCACAACAGAAAGAAGGAGCCACAAACGATTATGAATGCAGGGCATACAGGATAACAGCCTTTCAGAAAGCACAAGAAACTCCTGGGGAATCCAAAGCCATCGAGTTTTGAACACAGAAAAGAAACAACATTTATTTTCATTTTTTTTTCTCCACAAGTCTTCATTAAAATGTTGTCCGTGTTTCTAAGGCCAAAATACAGTGACCAGGTCCAGTTTCTTGGGAGGAAAAAAAAAAAAAAAGGAGTGATTTATGAAAAAACTTTTCACTGTCTCTTTCCTTCTGCTTTTTTGGTTGTTAAAATTAGATGATGTGTAAAATCAGCAAAATCTGAAAATGGATTATTTGCTGCAACTAAGAACACCTTCTATTAGAATAAAAACATCTGCCAGTTAGAGACTGCTCCAAGCCTTCGCTGGCTGTGGCGCTGACTGCTGTACGATGCTGGACATGTCTCTTCATACAACTCTGCCTCTTTCCACCCTCCGATTTAGCCATGATTTCTATTCAGATCACAAGGTCCTGCGGCAAGACCTGGTTTTATCCTATATCCTACCTCTCGGGGCTCTGGATCACAGTTAGTTCTAATGTAACACACATAAGTAGCCATCTATGACTGTCTTTCCAGGAGAGCCTCCATGTGCTATCTTTGGCAAGTTGCCATTTTTTCAGGCATGCTGCAAAATGGCAGCTCTGTCTGCATTTGCTGCCAGGTCTCCTCTGAGGCTGTCAGCAACCTGACAGTGTTTCCTGGGTCCCCCAGTGAGCTGGAAATGAATACAGCATTTGCCCTTCCCTGTACTCCAGCTCCTGGGTATTAGGACAGAAAGGCAAGCAGAAAATTTGGTGGAACCGAGTGATGGGGTTTGTGCCTAAACCCTTCAAAGCCAGCATGGGCTAGTCTTCCACTCAGGCTAATTACTTTTTCCTCCCTGCCTCCAGAGCCTCTCTCTTCCCTAGACAAGCATCTCAGGCACTTTGTGAACCGAAGATGACCGAGGCTGGATTGCTATACAAAATGCCTGCGTTCCTTCTTAATCTGTTGCAGGCTCTCTCGCCAAGCTTCACTGATTTCCAGATGCTTCTTGATTCGTTACAATCAGCCTTGACTCTATTTGCACTGTGTACTAAGAAGAACTCCTCGATGGCAATCTGCTTTGCTTTTACTCTAGATCCCCACACTCTACAACAGAGATGCCTGGTGTACAGTAAAACTATGTCACCTATCCCTCCAGGCTCTCGCTGGGAGACACGAGAACACCCCACCCAGGGAGCGTTTCATCATCTCCCAGATCCTGTCGGAGCAAATTCCAAATATCGGGGGGAACCACAATGAATTAACATGCAAATTGAATCCTAAGCCAAGATTCATGTCACTGTCATCTCTATGTATTAGACTGTAGATCATGAAATGGAATGAAAGGAATTACACTCCAACTGGGTAATTAAGTAAGCACGAAGCAAACGAGGGTAGCAGACAAGGGCTGGGGGTCTGTCACCCTGGGCTCAAGTACTGGCTGAGGCAGAAAATTCTTGTGTAATGATGGGCAAGTTTGTTCGGGGCAGTTTTGAAATGCACAAATCACCATATGAGGCCATTAACGGGGCCTTGAGATGGACTCTTGTCCTTGCCAAAGTATAACACGGATTTCGACTTCCTCTGTCATACAGAGCAGTAAGCTAAAACAGGGGGACTGTGAGATGAGACAAGTTAAATAAAAGGCTTGGGAACAAAGCTTCTTCCTGCCCTCTGTGCACAGGATGGGGTCTTCCAAAAGGTCCTTCCCAGCACCTGACTCAGCTCAAACCCCAGGGCACTCAGGCACTGCCTACAGCTGGCTTTGCAGCACACTTGAGCCTCATCCGGGGAAACTAGCCAAAAAAGGTGGGGAAACTAGCCAGATTCCCTGTTTTAAAAACAAAGGTGCCGTTTCTTACATAGGCATTTTGATGGCTCCGCTCTGATCCCAGAAGAAAACCATCCCCATTTTAACTGTCCTAGCGCGCTCTAGTGGGAGCCTGTTCCCTGCACAGCTGGGCAGCATCCCTCCTCACCCAAGGACCCAGAGTTGACCGATGCAGGTGTCCAGACAGCTGGGGGCAAAAGGAGACGACTACAAAACCAGCTCCACTGGGAATGATTAAGTGATTTCAGTGGTCAAATTACAGGAAAGGTAAAACAGCCTTGTATTATTTCAGGATTATGTTGCTTCTTTGCAATGACGCCAAAAAAATCCCCAAAACAGCCAGCCCCCCCCCGCCGCCCCCCCCCTTTAATGGGAATTCTTCCTTTCATGTGAATTGCTCAAGGAGGCACATAAAGAAACTCAAAGTGGATGAGATTTTTTTTTTTTTTTTTTTTACTGCAAAACCTGTATTCAGTCACACCCTTCAAGCATCATCTTTCTCCCATACATGCACCCTGTAGGTCAGTAAGATACCACCACCGCCACCTCCATCTTGCTCAGCTGAGGCTGCTCTGAGAGTACACGACCTTCCTGTAAAGCACCGCTTTGCCCCTTTGCGGGCTGCTTCCTCACCCACCAATACAGGGTTTCATGCTCTGGGATTCATTGTCTCACTGCATGGTGGTTTCAGACAATAGAGCAGGCATCAATTTGCCAACAGGAGAAACTATTTCTTACCTTTTTATTATTATTCTTCTTTCTGTGCTTGGATAGGAACAAGCCTCTGTGAGGAAAGGAATGGGAACATTCAGAAAATAAATTGTTGTTCGGTTTATGCACCTTTGGGTCTCATTCATAATCCAGAGCATTACAAGAATAACTCGGGTTGAAATCTGCAATATTTATTCTATTACAAGGAAATTGTTTCTTTGGCAGGAAAAGCATTAGACAGTGATACCAAAGGTTTGGGAAAACCAACCACTTATGTTGGTGCTTGAACAGGGGACGTACCCTTCAAACCCCAGGTCAAATTGTACATGCAAAGCTCTTTGGTGTCTCTGAACCTGAGCTAATAGGCTAGTCATCATCTGCAGCTACGTGGGACCCTGATCATGGATTTACAAGGACAGCCGACAGAAGGTATGCCGGCCCCACGTATGTGATTTAAATGGGACCTCCAAGGAACACAGTAAAACAAAAGCTGCTCCAAGCTGATAAGGGTTGAGAAAGAAACTCAAAATGCATCAGACCTCTTGAGTCTCTCTGTTGTTGTGCAGTACTCCCAGCTAGCCTGTTCATCAGCTCAGCTGCTGGAGTTAACCCAGAGATTTGGCAACTGGTAGCAAGTGGCATGGGCAGCGTGATGCCACTTTCCAACAAGGTCCAACAGAGCAATACTTAGCAGCTCTTTCTCTCCTGTAACACACCAAAAAGACTTCACCCTGCAGTTCTCATGAACCCTTAAAGCAAAGGCAGATAAACCGAAAGACTGGATATAGCACTATTTATTGAGAAACAGCCTGTATTAAACTGCACTCCCATCTCTACTGTTGGGTAACATTTGAAACAGGGCATTTGAAGCCTGCTTGTGCACGCACCTTCACAAGTACTCAACTTTGTGATAAGTAATCCCATAATACTGAGCGCAGGGGTACATACAAGTGCTTCCAAGACTGTGGTCTCTGTAAGACTGGAGAAATTGAGGCCCAGTGTCTGGAAAACAGCATTCTGAAGGAAGATACCAGATACCAGAACAATGTGGATGATAGCAGTGCCCCTTGTGAATGTAACATCTTCCTCACTTCCTCACTTCCCATTTAAATAACTGTCAGTGAAGAAAATGGGAGTTTGGGTACGACAGAGATGTATTTGTCTTACATCATGCCAAATACCACCACGCTGAAACACCTCAACCTCTGCTTGAAGGCAGATCAGAAAGAGCGTAAAAGAGGCAAGGGGTTGTTTGCATGTGAATAGTGCATGGGGAGGTATATAAAAGAAAGCAGGGCCTGGTTAAGGAAAATAAACTTGATATGACGAAGAATATCAAAGTTGAAGATTGTTTTTATACAGGCAGAGATGCCCACAACATCATGCTTTTCCAAAGTGGCCTCATGGCAATGAGACACATTTACTGGGGTAGGGCAGATCCGGATCAGACCACTGTTTCTAAGACTCGCCACTGATGACACTTCATTTCTTAAGACAGGGTTGCCTCAAACCAGACCAACCAGGGACTTGCACTTTGGTTTCCTACATTTCAGCCGTGTCTTGCTTGGCCCGCTGCCAGGCGCAGCCCACCCCTCTGCCAGACCCTAGGCGGCTGCAAGTATTAGCTGGAGAATCCTAGCTTGTTCGCTTCCTATCCCAACAAATATAATACACAGCCAAATTAACCTGTTTTCTTTACACTCCTCTTGGCGTGCTACATGGAAAGAAAACGAATAGAGGGACTCAGAGTCAAGCTAAAAAGCTTTGCTATTACTCCCTGCAGTCTCAAGAGAAGGGAATGTAGGGTATTGTCCAGACAACAGCAAAACCAGGAACACCATCCCTTTTGTATGTCTCTATTCAGCTTCATCCTCTTTTTACTTCTCTTTATTAATCCAGCAGAGTACATTGCTAATTAAGCCTGATCTTTCTTTCTTGGATGTAGGCCCTGATATGATTTAGAAATAACCTTAATCTGGTATTTGTAATTCTAGCATTTACTCTTCCCATGATTTCCAGTATGATGTTACTGCATTCTTGGCTCAAGATGAGCTTCTCCAGTGGTTTAAAACACCAGGAAAAAACTCCAGTGAGACCTCGTTCCTACTGAATTAATGATGGGACATGAGCAGAGCACAGGATATTTGAACATCCTCTAAATGTCACAAAAAGCAGTTGATTAGTTAAGCTCTATAAAGCAAAACTAAACCTTTGGGGAGGCAGACTGTTTGTTTTCCCTGCATGGCCATCCCAAAACTAGGACATTATCTGCCACATCCAAATCCATACACCCCTCTAGCACACAGCCAGAACGCCCCTTCTCGGACTTCAATCCAAGAGAGCAGACGGGGTAAACCCAAACTGCCCTCCTGCCATGCAAGGCCCTGTGCAAACAGAAACCTCGTCTCATGCGCCAAGGGACAACAAACTGGTGGAGAAGCTAAAAAAGCAAATGCCACTATTTATGCTGATAACGTCCCTCCAACTGTTTGTCTGAAAGCAGCAGCAGCCCTGTCCTCTTGTGCATAGGCTGACATGGCCACCTGCTCGCACGCAGCTTCTGCAATATCACAAACCACCCTGCTTCACAAACAGCACGCGCGCTGTTCCTTCGCTTCTCAGGCACTGCACCAGAATACGCAATTGCGCTCCAACACAGGATAAATATGCAGAGCCCTGTCGAATTTTTCATTTTCACATACATTAATCATCCCCAAAGCCCACCTTAGCTGTACAGATCTGCACTCTTTGTACAACTTTTATTCTCTCAAAGGTGCGTATTTTCATAATGATAGTGCTCATGTACCACTTAACAGTATATTTTCATTTGGCCCCAGCCACACCTCTGAACAGTAATTTATTACTGCTTGTCACTAGCTGCTACTAAGAGTAATACATATACTGGGTTTATTTAGTGTGTTTAGTATTTCTTGCTTGACTCTTTTCTTACACAGACAATACTGCCCAAGCCCAGAGATTCACAAATCAAAACAGCCAAGCTTCTGGGTCTTCCAGTTGCACTTGTTTTGCACTTCCCAGCTTCCTGTCTCCAAGATCTAGAAACTTTTGTTTATTTGTTCTTTTTTAATGAAAGCAGAGAGCCTAATGCAGCCTGCCTGCTCCGGGAACTGTAAGCATACAGCAAACACCTACATGGATGATGAAAACACAAGAGATATCTCAGGGGCCTGCCCATGCTGGCTGTATTGCTGAAGGACCCGATTCAAACCCCATATACCAGGGCCCCACCACCCCAGAGGTAACACGTGTCAGGGATGTGCGTGTTATACGAAGGCAACCAGGTCCCAGCTTGCTGGACCCGATACCTGCAAAATGTTTGCATTTCACTGGGCAATGCTACCCGCTAGCTACGGCAGCACCGACTGCGTGCTGCTGAAGTGACAGGACAGCCATGGAGAGGCCTCGTGCGAACACTGGCAGGGTGATGGCCAGGGGTTGTGCTGCAAATTAACTCAGAGCTCGCTACCTGCAAAGCACCACGGGTTGCTGCTGTCCCACTGCTGCACTTAAACCCTGCTGGGGCATACAGGGGCGCGGCAGAGACTTTAAGCAGCGATGTTAAAACCAGCACGCTCTGTCAGCGCTACCTGCCAACCACAAGCCAGAGTGAGAACAAGAAAAACTCTTTTGCAAGGAGTTCCAGGAAATTTGGAGGCCTGTAGGGGACAAAAGCTCTGCCCGTTAATTCTCCTTACAGAGAAAAATGGAAAATAAATAAAGGGAAGAAAAGCACCATTTTAGCATTTGCAATTTTAATTTTTTAACTCAGACTTGGTAAACAAGCGTTTTGTCTTTGCCCCTGCTTGCCGGCAGATTGAAAGCTCTGTGAGAGGATTTTCCACAGATGAAATTCCAGCGAGCGTTTCTGTGAAACATTAATTGTCCTTATTGCACCACCTTTCACTGCAATGAGGTATTGCCTCGCCTACGCCCCATTTTTCACCCCTCCGTTGGGTTTCCTGTCACTGAGGAGGCCTGAGAAAAACCCGCACCCTGGCCTGCCGGCGCGTGGCCTGCCCGCACACACTTGCG
>NW_009258281.1:85588-145863 GCF_000687185.1 Egretta garzetta | reverse complement strand
TTCTCCCTTGTGGAGGTGGGGAAACGAGAGGTCCCAGGTCCTTCTCCCCCCCTTGCCCAATCACCTCACATCGGAGAGGACTGGTGAATTACAGAATTTACGAAGGCTTCGGTCTCTTAATCCTGTTGTTTAATTCCTCTGCTCCGCTTCTGAAACCAAAATATTTGTGTTCTTCCCACCTGTTAGCTTTACTCAGCGTCTCTGACAAGACCAGCCTGGTGGAGTTTGCAAAGAGCCTGAATGCTCTTGGCCTGGGTTTAATTGCCTCTGGAGGAACAGCCAAATCCCTGAGAGATGCTGGCTTGCCTGTCAGGTACAGACACTTTCCTATACATCTCTACCAAAAATGCTCATTTGGGTCCTGAGGTTGCTTAATTTGTTTTCTCCATCTGCAAGTAAAAATGATTGAAAACTGATCTGAAAGCAAGTCTTCCCTTCCAAAAAAAACCCCACACAAAGGGCCCCAGAGCAAACTTCAGAACCTTTTTGGCCCAAGGTTGGTTGACTGGGGCCAAAGAGTGTTACTGCGCAGGTCCGCACACAGAGGGATGCCAGGAGCGCTTTGTTGGAGGCGATGCCTTGTCTGCCTTGGGCCAGCTTTTTTTTCCTGTGAGACAATCCGTTGTCTTGAAATTCATAATCTGACCCTAGTGCTGCTCTTCACAGCCAGGTGAAAGCTGATCTTTGCCCAGTCCTGGGACAGGAAAGGTGACATGAGTCAGGAATATGTTGAAGCTCACTGGAGATCATTTGTGACAAAATAATTTTCCCAGCATGATAGTCAGCTTTTTCAGATGGAGCCTGTAAGTGTTGTGCATCCACTGTTTGACAGGGGGCATGTACAGTCACCAACTGTTTTGGCCCATGATTCTGGGGAAATTTGTTTTGGTTTCTTTCATGCTGTGAATAAAAAAACAGCTCTGGCCAAATAAAAATTGTTTCCAGTACAGTGATGTAAAATCTGTCAATTATTTGGCAGGACAGGTGACTGCGACTCCTTTTCTGCTTCCAGTGAGTGCAGTGATAGGCCCCTGGGACACATCAGCATAAATATACACCGCCTCCAGAGCTCCCTGTCCTTGCTGTTACCCAGCAATTGCTTGTGTCTCTCAGGTCTTTGCTTGGCTGTGCTATCAGTGAAGCCTGAAGCAAAGGGTGGTCACATTGCACCTTTCCTCTCCAATTTATTGTTCCTTTACCATCATGAACAGTCACGGGGAGTGGTGAAACTTGAATTAATGTTTTGGCTAAGCTGGGAAGAAGAGTACCGAGGTATTGCTTCTTTTGAGGATGGTCTTCCATTCTCTCTGTAAGCCATGTTGACTGGGGATTTGCTTATCTTGGTTATTTCAGTGTATTCGAGAAATAACCGTACTGCTTAGTTGGGTGTGACCCATGAACTTTGTTTCCTTTAATGGGAAAAGCAGTTGTTGCCTCTTTGGCGTGGGGGGGGTTGTAGTCAAATTTATACATTTTTTTGCTTTGGGTCGCTTACTAGAAAGCAGTGTCCTTTCTGTCTTCTGTCAGATGTAGCTTTTGCATAAGGTATAGATCAACATCTTCTGAAGAGTAAGAGAGCATTAAACCAACATTTTGGCTGTTTCTACTAATCCTTCTGCCACATTTTGCTAACTAGTTGACAGATGCCAAACAGAATAAAAAGTCAGATCTGTCTTAATGTAGAATGCCTCACCTCAGAACTACTTCCCAGCCTTCTGTAAGAAGGATGCGACCTCCTAGTCTGTCACTCAACATAGGTTTTTCCTAGCAGTTTAGTAATACACCTCCCATATATTGTGTTCTTACTAAGGTACAAGATACTGAAGTTTAGGGGAATCATGCATGTGTTTTCTCTCTGAGCTCTTCCCGTCATTGATGGAAAAGTGGTGATTCTTTTTTTAACAAGTGGACTGAAAGAAAACTAAGTTTATTTCCCCTCCTTGCTGCCTTCAGAACTCCTAGGTTTTAAATCTCCTCCCAGTAAAACCAACATTGCCGGCTCATCTAAATTACTGCCCTGATGGGGATAATAAACATTCAACCTATAGATTAAGTCAGTACGGCACATCTATTAGCATGCTGTGTTTTCTCGTTGAGCAGAGATGTTTCGGACCTGACAGGGTTCCCTGAGATGTTAGGTGGACGTGTGAAAACCCTTCATCCCGCAGTCCATGCTGGTATGTTTCTGCTAGTATATATTTTCAGTTTAAAAGAGAAATCCATGGGCAGTGAGGTGGGAACACAGATGTCTTTTTTAAGGGTTGTGTGGACAAACTGGATAATAAAACCAGATTTGCTCTAGCGGCAGCAGAAGTGAAAAGCACGGGGTGGAGAACTGCACGGTGGCTCAATTGCTTCCTGTCTTGCTACGCTGTCATCTATGCAGTTAGCAGAGCTTTTCCTCCCCAGGGCTGCAAGTAGCAGGGCTTCTCTGTAAATGGCTTTGCACATTCTTTGCAGAGTCAATTGCAGAGCTGTTCAGGCAGAGAGCTCCACTGAATTTAACCTGTGGATGAATCTGGTGTGCAGCATGAGGAACATGACAGCATAGTCTTTAGTGAGTGATTTCTGCATATCTAATCTTCCCTAGCTCCTCTTCAGCAAGAAACATGTCTGATAATTGGTCAATCTGCACGTTAACCCATCTGCTTTTTCATCTCCTGTTACGGTGCTTGAGATCCCTCAAATTCAACCTGTTGCAAATCATACTTGAGGGCTGGAGACAATCTCCTCTGACAGCAGGACTGTGGTGTTGCTTACTCTGTGCTGGCCCACCACCTGAGTGTTCCTAGACCCAAGCCAGCCACCTGTGCTGCTCAGCTAGAGGCACAGCTTCTTTTGCCTTCAGATGCTTCATAGGCTTTGGGCATTGCTGGCTGATGAGCTGCAGGTGCCCTTTGCCTCTCCACGAACTCCATAATGACAGTTTTAGCAACTGAATACTTATGAACTACGTTTCTGAGGTTGCTGTTCAGTACTTGGCATGCTCTAGGATTTAGCACTGGGAAAAAAAAAACCACCTTAAACTGATAGTATTGGAATTTGAACAGCCAGAGAGTCAGCAAAATGAAATAGGGTAGAGGAGTAGGGGCTGAGGACTGTTGTCTGAACTGAAATCAGGAAGTTTATGGCAGAAAATGTCTTGAGGAAAAGCACAGTCTGAAGGAATATGTTGGATTAAAAATAATGTTTGTTGGTGATTTAGTTCTTTTTTTAATAAAGATGTGCTGTCGTTTGTAACTAGGCATCTTGGCTCGCAATATTCCAGAAGATAATGCTGATATGAACAAACAGGATTTCAGCCTTGTAAGGTAAGTGTTGGGGGACATGATGCAATTCATCAGTAATCGAAAATTAACATTGGAGACCAGTCAACACCAGTGAACGGGAGCAGTAAGGGTTGTAACATCTGCACACCAGAAGATCTACAATCTCCTTCCTTTTCCCCATCAGGAGATACTATGTTTTTAAAAATACAATTTTCTACAGAGGCATCTTCATCACTTGTAGTTAAAGAAAACTAAAGCAAAAAAGTTACATTGTGGTTTCCACAGGGAACAGGGGTTTTAATGTCTTCTGGTTATCTGGGAACTTTGATACTGTACATTCAGTTGTTGTTGGACTGCATTACACTTCTTGCAAAGTTGAATTCAGTACTTCTGAAGCTGGTGCATCTCCCCTCAACTTGGCTCTGGGTGTCTGATCAGATGACAATTCCCAATTTTGAAATACTTGCTTAGTAAATATACCCTTTGATATTTGCATTATGTTTACTGAGTTTCAACACATAAATAAAGAGTAGACATGAACAGTCTACTCAGGTCAGGAACACGCAGCATTTGTACAGACAGAAAACACACAGATAACAGACAGAAAGCTTACTTTCTGGGAGCAAGTGAGCTGCAGCCAGGAACTGAAATAACACAGTTTGTACACTGACTGAATATTTTTTTTCTGATTTTGTTAGAATGTATTTACCCAGTACACTCACACAGGGCAGTTTGAGACTGTTTAACTAATTGGGTTTAACATCTAACTAGTGATTGTGAGTAACCAATTCTGTCAGTGGGTAGCTGCTGGTTTAGAAATGAATGGCTGAATTGAGCATACTAAATTGTAGGTATAGCCAGGATGGGAGGCATAGTTTGACTGTGGTGATTGGGCCAGAATGCGTCTTAGCTTTTAAAATTACCTTTAAAAACTGATGTGCCTAAGATGGATGGATTTCCAGACTGAATTTGAAAACCTGAAATTTAAAACCCCAGGAATCCTCATAGATGGCTCAGCGGTGGTGGCTCTTCGGAGTACGCTGCATATTAAAGCAAGCTCTGCTGAATGGCAGCAGGAGTCGCATGCCTTTACATCAGTGACTTATACTAAAGTTGCATCGGGAGTAATAATTTGGATTTGGGTTGTCTTACATAAAGCAGGAGATGCTCATCCTCAGCAGGAGGGTCTTTGCATAAAATTTACATACCCAAGCCAGGATAGGAAACCTTGATGTTGATTATCTTGATTTCCACAGGTAAAAGCATTAGCAGTGTTAAAGTCCACAGATTCCTGATGGTTTGCAACAGGTCAGGATTATGAATGGATCGGGGGGAGGGGTATTAGAAATGGAACAGACAATAAAAGGTATCAGAGGAAAATTAGAGACATAGAGGGTTCTGAAAACCATACTGGTTCATACTGGAAGCTGATTGTCCCTTCCACTTGAATTCATCACACAGTGTGGAAACAAAAAAACACTAAAAGTAGGATGCAAGTGTATGCATCACAGCAATTCACTTCCTGTACTGGGCATGCGTTGGGTTCAATACCTTCATACATTCAGATCAAGAGAATGAATTAATTCTCTTGGATTAAAAGCATTGTTGGTGAAGGTCAAAACGGATACCTCCTTTCACTACAGTTCATGTGGCACTGGTAGGATGGGACAAGGCAAGTTATTATTTCATGCTTTCTGGAATATAGACTGCAGCTTCTCCCAGGTAAGATAAAGAAAATAATTCCAGTAAGGTCCAGGCTTACTTTGAGAGGGGAAGTCAGTTCTCCCACCTGCTTTCATGTGCCACAGAGGCTTTATGGGATCTAGGCCGTGCACTCAGGTTTCATATGCTGTTGGTATTTTAAAAGTCCAGAAGGTGACGTGTAGGTAATTTTCTTGGAAAAGCTGTGGAAAATTAGACTGTTTGTGCTTTGTTTGCAACAGACCTTTCTCTGCATACTGACTTTCTTATCAAAGTTGGCAGATGCCTATTTTCAGTACTGCTGAGAGCCCACTTTGAAGTCCTTTGAAATGGCTAAAGTTGCGCACCAAAATCACTAAACATTTAAACACAGGCCCATGTATTTTAAAAAAACTCTTCCTTTTAACTTCTGTAGATTGTGGATCTATCCACTGTAATATTGTTTAATACACAGAGTTCAGTTCAATTGTATAAGGCATGTATTGCTTCACCATTATAGCATCACTTGGCCTTTGGCTGAACACCACTGACTCTGAAGTGTTTTGGAGACAGAAGCCTTGGCTACAGAATTTTGTGTTGGTCCCTGATCTGAGAGACAAGACCATAAAAGCACTGGTAGTACCTTGTGCATTCCAAGCTCAATTTGGCCTTTTTATTTCTCATTGAATAACCCTGCTTTTCCCATCAATTCTCAGAGTCGTAGTGTGCAATCTCTACCCCTTCGTAAAGACCGTATCTTCTCCGGATGTAACTGTACAAGAGGCAGTGGAAAAGATTGATATTGGTAAGTTAAAGGGAGAGCAAATGTATTATAGAATCACAAGGGTTGGAAGGGACCTCGGGAGATCATCTAGTCCAACCCCCCTGCTAAAGCAGGCTCTCCTAGAGCATGTTACCAGGCAGACTTGGCAATTCTGGTCTTTAAGTGGTCTCAGGTCTTTTCTTTTTGTTTGGTTGCCTTGCACACCCATAAAGGAAATCTGCTAAAGAGTGCAAGAGTTGCAAAGAGCAGGCTGAAAGCATAGTTGGGTAGACCTCATTGCTTTTAAGCAGACTTACAATAAAAATGGCAAGTGGCTGTTGTAACAGGCTGGCAAGCCATGCTGCACAGGTGGGCAAGTCATGCAGTGCCCAAAAGGAGGAAGAAGCCTGATGGGTCATAGAAGGCTGTGGTAGGAAAGGCCAGGTGGATCATGCTTCCTACTGGTACGTGGAGAGCAGATTAAACCTCTTTTGCAGCCTCCGGCAGTGTAATAAAAATAAAAAACATGAGCCTTGCAGAGAAAAAGCTGAACCACTGTAAGTGCTGTGGGGATTGGTGAAAACTTCAGTGCAGGAAGCCATTACAAGGAAAGGGGTTGGTCTGCATATGTGGGAGAGTAGTTAGTACCTGAGTTTGGAAGCACGGCTGCCTGTATCATCAGCAGTTTTGCTCTTTCTGCCAGTTATTAACCCCAGAAGGCTTGTCGTTCCTTCACTGCAGCTTCTCTGCTTGGCAGCTTGTGAACAGTACAGGCACAGTTTTGCGCCATGAGGTTGGATTGGGATTGAATTTTCTTGCAGTAGTTTAGTCCAAATGGTGCCCAGCAGAGCTCTCTAATAAATGTTTTATGGAGTAGTACTTGGCCTGTAGCAGTGCCAGCTTCTACTTTTCCTTTGCAACTGCCTAGTATCTTGTATGATGTAAAGTCTTGGAATAGCTGTGCAGAGTCAGATTTAAGGGAGAAGTATGGCATTTTACCTTACACAGAGGACCTCGGCAGGATTCATTAATACTTGCAGAGAGATTGAGGAACCTCAGTTGCTTGGCAGTGTGTAGAAGTAAATCTTCCTGTAGAACCCTCCCCAGCCCAGTGTTGCAGAAGATGGTGCTTAAGCAATATGTGGAGACAGCCATCCTCTTCAGGATGTGGCTGTGCTGCTTGAAGGCATTCTTGCCCCACTTGCTCATCGCAGCCCATGCATGACCTGTTTCCTTGCCCCTGCAGCTCTGCCTGTATCTGCAAAGGCCAATCACTGCACCTTCACTGGTGAATTAAGTCAAATTCGCCAGCCTTGTGCATTTTGGAGGGCACTCTTACAGTCCCTTCTCCTTGCTGGAGAGAGGGGGGTGCATTCAACTGGCACAAATGATTGACCAGTGCGTGTCCCTTCTTGGCCTCAGATGCGGCTCTTTATTATGCTCTGTCCAGAAGAGAGGCGCTTCATGCCTCCATCCTTCTCTTGCAGGAGGAGTTGCCTTGCTGCGGGCAGCTGCCAAGAACCATGCTCGTGTGACAGTTGTGTGTGACCCTGCAGACTACTCTGCAGTAGCTAAAGAGATGGCGACATCAAAAGACAAAGACACCTCCGTGGAAACCAGGCGTCACCTTGCACTGAAGGTTGGTCATGTTTGCTTGCAGCAAAGGGCTAGGCCAGACACATTTGCCTTTTGTTCTTTCACTTCTTCAGAAGACCAAATCCTTTGTAAATTCATGTTTTAAGTTGACGGGTGTCCCCCATTCTGTCCACAGGCTTTTACCCACACTGCTCAGTACGATGCGGCCATCTCTGACTACTTCAGGAAAGAGTACAGCAAGGGGGTGTCCCAGCTGCCCCTGAGGTACGGCATGAATCCTCACCAGAGTCCTGCGCAACTCTACACAATGAGGTCCAAACTTCCCCTGACAGGTGAGGCCTGGGCCATGATGGCCAAAAGGGGGCCCTGGGATAGCTGGGAAAGGAGGTGGTTGGGCATGTCTGCCAGTTGTCTTTAAAACTGAAATGCCATCTTATACTGTAGTCCGAGGGATAGCCAGCAGTGCCTTAACAACTACATTATTACTGAGTGGCGCTAGCTTTGCAATGAAAAGGCTGACCTGTGTGAGATGGAAGAGCTTGTCTGCTGACCCCCACAGGACTTACTGTAGGTCCACGTTGTCTGTTGGTGTAAGATTATGTGCCCACACTGAAGACACTTTGGGCAGATTTACGTGGTGCATCTTCTGCTTGACATCAGATCCAGATTTTGCAAAGGAAAACCTTATTATCCTTTTAAGATGCTTTGCTCGTTTCCATTTTCCTTATTTAGTATCTTCCTGATCTTTTTGTGTCACCATTTACTCTGTCTAGAAACCAAGCTGCTGTTCTCTGTTTCAATGGGATTTTGTTCTTTTTTTTCCTTTCTTTGGTGGTTTTGAGCAGAGGTTTATTACCTTAGTTTTCTAGATTCCTGCTTCTGCTAATGGTGGCAGAGGGAAGGGAAACTAGTCTCACTCACAAGAGTTTGGGATAGGTCTGGTGTCTCTGCTGTTTTACAGGGTGTGCCAGTCATCGCAACATTGCTGCAGTGCGGGAGACCCATGTTTTGGAGAGAAAGAAAGTCTGGCTACTCTTGTTCTTGAGGTTGCTTTTAATGTTGGTGAAAGCCAGCTCTGCCTTGTGTGCAGGCATTGTCCTGTTGAACAGATAACAAAGCTTTGTGATGCAGTATTTCCTTATTTTAATTCTGGGATCTCATAGGAAGCTTTTCGATGCCTGCACTGGAAGTTGATTTGCTTGCAAGCCTCCCAGTTTGGCAGCAGAAAAGCACTTGTTCTGGTCATGGATTATTGCTAAAATGATCTTTTCCTCCTGTCTTCTGAAACGCTCACAGTCATACCATGTCAGTATGAGCAGTTCTTCTTGCAGGGCCAGGGCAAAAGGTTTTGAGAGCAGACTTCTGAATGACCTTTACTCATGGCATGCATTTCTGATGAAAACATTTTTTTAGTATTTTGCTAAAAGCTTGCCCTAAATTTCATGGCTGTGAGTGGTTCTGTTGAAATCAATTCAAGACAGCATGTGCTTAAAGCTTGGCTAGTGCCAGAGTACTTTGTTGAATGAGAGCCATAGTCACTATATGAAATTTATTTACTAGATTTGTAAAGAAATCTACCTGCTAGGGAGCAGGGGATGTGCTGTTTGTGTTCTTCCCTGGCAATGCTGCCTAATGCACCTTGGTCAAAATCAAGCTCTGGTAGGCTCCCTCAGAAAGAGATGGCCCAATTGAAGAACTCAAAGAACATAAGGGAGAATGTTGTCCTTTTATTCCCCTTTCACAAGAGGGGAGGTGCATGGGGTCAGTGTGTGTCTTGTTCCAAGGTCGTGTCAGCAGCTTCTGGTAGGGAAGAAAACTGTATTGGCATCTCCTGAGTCTCAAGCCTGTGCATTCTTCACAAGTCACTGAAGCTTTTCAGGGCACTAAACCTTGCCAAGGAACCTGAGGTCATTGAACAAGAACAATTTGTAGTGATTTCAATTCCTGGTGAGAGAAATCTCTTCTGTTTGCTGTCCAGATTCTGGGGAGAAGACTCTGCCTGCTTTAATGTGTCTATTTGTGTGCTATGTTTGCAGTGGTGAATGGCTCTCCAGGATTTATCAACCTGTGTGATGCTCTCAATGCCTGGCAGCTGGTGAAGGAACTCAAGCAGGCATTAGGCATGCCTGCTGCAGCCTCCTTCAAACATGTTAGTCCTGCAGGTGGGTGGCTCCTTGTTGCCATGCTTTTCTCTTTGAACAGGCTATGACTTTTGGGAGGCCCTGCCAGTGGCATATCTGTGTCCTTTACCCTGGCAGTTTGGGGAGGCCCCAGGGGCAGGGACCTACGAGAGGTTCTGGTCTGAGTGCCCTGGCTTGTGTTTCCCACTAGGTGCTGCTGTTGGAATACCTCTCAGTGAAGAGGAGGCACAAGTCTGCATGGTGCATGACTTCCACAAGACCTTAACGCCCTTAGCATCTGCCTACGCACGAAGCAGAGGTGAGAAGTCCAGGAATAAACTAGCATATCCAAGGAGCTGAGTGTAATTCTCAGGACCTGAGCAGCATGCTTAGCACTTTGCAGGCTCTTCCCTTTGCAGTGTACTCCTCCTCTGTAAGGTTTTTCTCCATAAGGATCTGACTGGCTAAATGAACTGACTGCCTATCAAAAATTACTCTCCAAGTGAGCAGACCTTTTATATTGTTTCAAAGAGGCTAAAAACATGCTGGAATCTGTTCCTTGATGTATATAGAAGATCTGTAGAGATTTTTTAATTTAAATGTGTGTATACACACACGCATATATACATCTATGGGATTTTGGCTAAAGGATGGATAAACAAATAGCTGTGCTGGTAGCACACTCAGCCTTCCACTGCATGGGGTGCTCAGGAATACTTAATCTGAGTGGAAATGTTTCTGCCTGGTACTTGGTAGGTGCTTTTTTTAATGCTTTTAGAAGTACTTCAGAGCTCGCAAAAAAGATAAAAATAAGTAAATAAAAATAACTTCCTCTGCTTAGCTGACATACTTTGCTAATTTTCTCATTTTCCATGGCACTCCTAGAAAATCTAGAGATTATGGAAAACAAAGCAAACTTGATAAGGGTCATATTGGCTTGTGTTCATTTTTCACCACTTTAGGGACCACCTTTGAACATTGCCCTTGGAAAACCATTGCGTGACTGGTAGAAAAACAAACCTTTAGAATGGCAGGGACAGAAGAATTGACCTTGCTAAGTAGTAGAGCATCTGTGATAGGAGCTGAGTGCCATTAATTGTTCAACTTCTCTGTATTTAGTGGCATAGGTAATATTTATAAAAATTCTCTTGGCTATGTTTCTGGGTCTGATTTCCTGCAGGAAAAGCCAGATGGGTTCATAGGTATCTAAAAGTTTTCCTCTTTTTCCTACTGTGTCCCAATTAAAATCTTTCTGTATGATCCTTGCCTCTCCTTGTCCTCTTGCCACCCCAGCAGAGCTGCTGCGGTAGTGGAGGTAGTCATTACAGAGTTAGAGCTTTGACAAATGCAGTGAAGAGGGAAGAATATCTGAACTATGGGAATATTTAAAGGTGCATGTGCTTGAGGTAGGATTTTTCATCCTTGTTGCTCTTACATGGCCTATTTTTTTTTTTTTTGCTATGGGCTTAAATTATTAGCTCTCATTGAAATTGACTGGATTGTAGGAGCAAAGACTTTTCTTTGTGTTATGCTATAGTTTGATAAGTTACTAAAAATATGATTTTGCAGGCGCTGATCGGATGTCTTCTTTTGGTGACTTCATTGCCCTGTCTGATATCTGCGATGTGGCTACTGCCAAGATTATTTCTAGAGAGGTTAGTTAAACAGCAGCAAATCATTCGAGTGTAAAAAGGAGAATCACACTAGATGGAGTCATTGGTTTGTAACAGCCATTCTGTTTGAATTTGACCCATTTTACTGAAGACACTTTATTGGTCCATTTCTGTAATTCGGTATCCAGAGTGCAGAATTTACACCTATCTTTTGATGCATTTTTATTCCTACCAGTTAAAACCTTGCTGCGTGGGAGAGCCTGTGAAATAGCAGTGCTTGAAACACTGCTTTCCAAGAGATGATTGCAAACCTCTGCCTCTGAGCAGGGCTCCGGAAATGAACCCTGATTACACTGTCACAACTATCTGGCTGAATGGCTATAATGGGAACAATAGAGGACCAGAGAGCTGATGGCCAGCCTCTTGCCCAAGGCAGGAATGTGGATGTAGATTGCTGCCTGCCAGTTGGTACAAGTTATGTGTAGGCTCAGCCACTTACCAGGCCGCACTTTTTACTTTGCTGGATTAAATGTTAACTCCATAGCTGACTGCGTTGCACAAGTCACTAGTTTAAATACACTAGTTTAAATAACTGGGAGTTAATGCTTTACCAAACACGTTCATCCCATTATATGTTGCTTACAATTTTTTTGAGAGGGGGAAGGCTCAAGGCAAAGGGCTGTCTTGTATGTTGGAGACTTCTTTTCAAACAAATGAAAGAGCATGTTTGACTGGTTTGTGAGGATAACTTTTGGTATACTATTACTTAAAAAGAAAAAAACCCACCCACATTGTAGGATAAGAATGTGAAAGGTGTGTATCGCTTCATGGCACTGATGAATGCAAAGTCTTCTCAGTTTTCATGCTGTTAACAGCTCTTTGGCCAATATTTTTGTCTCATCAGGGGTGTCACTGTTGAAATAAGGATTTTATTTAAGTCATGTTTACTGTTAGGGATGAGGAGTGACCCATTTCTCCTGGAGAGGGATGTTAGTTCCATTCTGCTTAAAGTGGTGGTGGTGGTGTTTTTTTGGTTGGTGGTTTTTTTTTTGTTGGTTTTTTTTTTTTTACTAACTCCTGTCAAGAGTTTATAGGGCTCTGCTATTTTCCCATTTCCAGGACTGAAACCAATATTGTAATAGTGCCTTAGGTATTGTACGGTACATACAGACCATGAGAGGTGTGCCTTCAGTGCCTTTCTGGAAATGGCAGGTGGAGCTTTCAGTATTAGTTTTTTTTTTTTTTTTATTCTCCACATGGAAGCTGAAATCCATGTGTGTTGCAGGTATCTGATGGTGTGGTAGCTCCTGGCTATGAGGAAGAAGCTCTCAAAATCCTTGCCAAAAAGAAGAATGGTGGTTATTGTGTCCTCCAGGTTTGTAGTCCTGCTCCACGGTAACCCTCTACTGCTTTTCCTGTACCTGCTTTTCGCAGACGTTAGTGCTCAGATTGCTGGGTGGCTGATCCAGGTGCCCCTGCAGTGCATAGAAATGTTCCCTCTGGGTCCTTGGGGATTCCTGTACAAGGTAGAATTTCACCAGCAGTGTTGTGGTCACATTTAGTCTATAGTCCTAGGGCAGAGTATTTTCATAATGCCTTCCTTGGCTTTCAAAGTGATGTGGATTTAAAGTAATTAGATCTATGAAACAGCAAGAGTGCTTCAAAGAAACAGGATTTCTGGGCTCTCTTTCCACTCTCTGCCAGCTTTCCTCTCACTTTTACTGAATTTCTTTCCTCCTTGAATTCTTTGTATCTAAGATATAGTGCCTCAATGATGTTGTGAGTCTTGGCAGTGAGAAGCACGTGTAGTATATCACTGGGGAAGCCTTGTCTGGGCACGTGGTATTGGTAGAGCAGTCTTTAGTACAGTCAGTGATGAAGATAGCAGCACAGGCGGAGTTTGGACCTGGGGTGATGCATCTTTACATACTGCAACCAGGATGCTTGTCAAGGAATATTAATGTAATGTGGTCAAGTTAGTGTCAGGTTGCCTTTCTAGTTCCCGCAGTGATTGTTGGGACTTCAGAATCATCCAGTTTGGGTGAACGTGACTAAAGGTTACATAATGCTGTCAGAGCAGCCAAACAGGTCCTATTTCTGCCTGACTCTGAGCAGAAAACGAGCAGAGAACTTTACTGTAACATTACAAAAAGAAAATCCAAGGCTTAGTTGAAGTTGCAATTGCAGTGTTACTACTAGGGGAGCTGTAGAAGATGGCTCAGGAGCTTCAGGCAAGAAGGAATGAAATTGCAGACAATCTTGGCAGCTGATTACCTCCTGAATTCAATTAGCTTTGCAAGGATGAGGTCGTATTGGTTAAGCCTGTACCTTCAGGGTCTGTCTGCAGAGGGATGCTAAGGAAAGTTGATCTGAACAAATTTACATGGATTAAGGAAATCACATAAAGCGCGTGCACGTTCCTATTTAGAGCTGGTAGCCTTAATCCAGTTTACTTAATGTCTCAATAAGCTGAACTGGGGCTACCAAACTTCTAAATAAGGCCATGCATGGCTAGACTTGAATGCAGTTTAGCAGTTCCATTTAACTTTACCCTATACACTGGTGTAAGTTAACTGTGCTGCGTGCTTGTTTGGAGATGTGCCCCAAGAGAGTGCATATCTGGAAATAATCACGTTCACTGTTTTCTTTAATGTCAAAGAGGGTTGGGAGTTGTACCTTGAGGCATATATGAAGCAACTCAAAGTATTTCTACCTTTCCGTGGAAGACTGGAAGACTCTCTTTGTGTAGATGTTTCTCCCTTTCTGTGAAAGACTGGAAGACTTTGTAGACTTTTGTGGCTGGCAACATGGACGTTTGTATATATGCACCTCTACTGCATTAGCTCTCTTCACCCTGTAAATGTCACTTCATGCTGTTGAGACCTTGCTGCTCCAGTTAATTCTAATTACTTCTGATGATTTGACATTGCTTTCTATAAACAGTTCACTTTTTTTGGATTCTTTAGATAATGTGTTTTACCTAAGCTATTACTGGATGTTGGCCTTGAATTGTTCTGAGTGTTTTATTGGCTTATCATTTGGCTTTTAGATGGATCCCCATTATGAGCCAGATGACAATGAGATTCGAACCCTCTATGGATTGTATCTCATGCAGAAGAGGAACAATGCAGTCATCGACCGGTCATTGTTCAAGAACATTGTTACAAAGAATAAAAACGTAAGTGTCAGAAGATAAATGAGATTAAAGACTGGTGGAATGAATTAGTGTGCTTTCATCAAGAAAGTCATCGCTGTTCTATTTTAAGAGCTCTTAAAATATTTTCATGAGATTTAAGTGGCTTTCAACAAAACAATGCAGCAAACTTTCTGGACCAAATATACTTGGGTAAATCAGGGTAGTTTGCCTTTGTTTTGATTTCTTGCATAAATAAGAGGAGCTGTACCATGCCCTTTATCTCCAACTCCCAAAATATTTGCATTTCGTATAAATAAGAAGCTACCATGTGTAAGTTTCTTATGGTGAGACAGCCATGTGCTAAGGATCTGTTGTGATCTCATTCTGACTCACTGTTTACTTCTCCCTTTTGTGTACAGTGTGTTGTATAAACTCTGGCCCTGATGATATTGCTCATCATTTAGAGTTCACATCATCAGCAAGTTATCAGTTATTTCTTTGTCTCTGATCTTGTTCTCATTAAAAAAACCCAGATGTTAAATGAGCACGTGTGATTAGTCATGGGCTCAGAAGCAAGTACAGACATTGAAGTAATAAAAATAATTTTAATAAATTAGTAATGGAACAGACTTAAAAGTAATACTTAGTGCAGTTATTGGGAGCTATTATTACTGTTATGGTCCTTTGTGTACTTAAGCATGCGCTTAACTTTTTGCTGATGAGTGCATCTGAAGACAGTGAGCAAATACAGAAGACTTGCTGGCTTAGGGCCAGTGATAGAGTCCTCTTGACCTGGTCAGATTGAGTCTTATCCCTGCAGGCTGTGAGATTAGCTGCCAAACCAATCATTTACAGTTTTTAATCTAAACAAAATTTGCTGGTAATTGAACAAACCAGGATATCTTCGTTATCTTGTTTTCCCTCTCTGTGATACAGTACTTGTGATGGCTTTGGGGGTTTGCAGATCACTAGCCAGTTGGGCTAGTCATGGTTGTTCGGATGGGCTGTTGACAGTGGCATTTTGTTTCAGCTGCCTGAGTCTGCTGTCCGAGACCTGATTGTCGCTAGCATCGCTGTCAAATACACCCAGTCCAATTCAGTTTGCTACGCCAAGGATGGGCAGGTAACCAAATCAGACAGCTCTGTGGAATGTGCTTTCACAGCCAGGCTGGTCAGAGAGTGCTTTTGTCAGGCCTGAGTTTTAAAATCACTTGGCATACAGGAAGCTATTAAACAGGTACAAATGAATTGCCCTGGTCGGTGCCATGCAGAACAGTAGCTAAACCTGTGTTTCTCAAAGAGGCTGCTTCAAAACCTCAGTGTAATTTTTTCATGATAATGACAGGGCTGGCTCTTTCAATCATGGGGTGGGAAAAGCTCTTAAGTGCTTCTGCAAGTTTCGCCTTGAGTTATTTATTTCTAACTACTCTGTCCTTTTATATCATTTTTTTGAAGGCATGTAC
The DNA here is from genome assembly GCF_000687185.1 of Egretta garzetta. NCBI lineage: Eukaryota > Metazoa > Chordata > Aves > Pelecaniformes > Ardeidae > Egretta > Egretta garzetta. The sequence goes on along the minus strand of NW_009258281.1, from coordinate 130,223 downwards.
ACATATGTTGTAGTCTATGTAGAGTCCTAGGAAATTACAGTAGTTTTCACAGCTGGATTCTGTCTGTCCAAATGGTTCTTAGTTTTCTTTTCTTTTTTTTTTTACATAAGAAAGATGGGATGTGCTTTCTTTTTTTTCCCTTCGGGGTATCTCCCTGACTGTTTTTAAAAATTTATGATAGGTGTCAGCATTTACAGGGCCATTATCAAATGTGTAGTTGAGATACAAATCTTGAATTTAAAAAAAACCAAATCTCTTCTTTCTACATTAGCACTAGGTATAATTAAATTAGTTATCCAAAATTTGTTGTAGATATATTAAAAATTGTATCTTTGCCCAGTGGCTTGTTCTCATAATGCTGCTGTTTAGCTGTTTCTCTGTTCTCCATGGTAACTTTTCCATAGGCCTGGACTATTTTAAAAAAATATAGAAGAAAAAGACAAAGAATGATTTTAATCTTGAGCTTTGGTACATCATAAATCAGCAAAATGGATCAAGCAGTGTACCCTACAGGTAGAGGCCGTGAATGAACTGCAGTGCTGTCCTTTTTGCATTGGTACGCATCTGCATTTGTCAGATTGTTGTTACAGCCTGAAAACATTGCAGCGCTGTCTCTTGGTACTTTCTGAGGTCATGTGCTGTATGATTCTTGAAAACATGTCTCTGGAGATCTGGAATTTTTCTTTTATTCAGCTTTTTCTCTTTTTCTTGCTTTTAAATGGTTCTCCATACTCAAGAGTGTTAGTTCTCGTAGCCCCAGAACAAAGGTGTCACTATCTTTGCTCCTTTTTCCTTATTACAGCAACAATTTCCCCAGTGCTTTTGCAAGTCTGGACTTAACGTGGTGCTGCAGATGTTTCTGAAATGTGTGTGGTAATGCATGTACCATATGGAAGGGAGAAGGCATGAGGGAGGAGTGAAAAGCAGTGTGGGCAGGCAGGGATTTAACGAGCCTGGCTTCAGTGATGTTTTGCATATTTGCAGGCATATATTTTAATCAAATATAAATGTGCTTTGTCTTGGTTTGCTGTGTATGTGACAGGGAAGGCCAGGAACAGAGGTCTGTATACTGCACTAAGGAACAAGTGACTTTCTTAACAGTAAAGATCAGCAGCCATTACAATCACTTACTCAAGGAGGTGGTGAATCTGTGTTGGATTCTTCAAATCAAAGCTTAATGTCTCCCTTAAGAGACCTATTACAGTCCAAATGCAGAAACAGCAGTGTGGCATGCTATAGGTAGCGATGGAGGAGCTGAGATCGGAGCTCCCTTCTGGTTTTTAAAATCTCTAAAGGCTTCCTGAGACTGTTAAGTATTGAGACCATTGCTCTTAAGGTACAGATGAGGAAGGAAGTAAGGTCTGCTGAAAACCAGTCTTACTAAGATACTGATTATCTCAGATTCTTGGTGATGCTGTGCAGAACTAACTCTGGTCATATCACCTACCAAGACGTAACATCAGATGTGTGCAGGAATATTTGGGTGCAAACCAAAAAATAGCATGAATCAAGAACCAAGGATGGAAAGTAACTTCCAGATTGTTAGACTTAAAAATGCTTTCCCAGGGTCTGACTCAGTTTGGGTTACATGAGCCAAGCCTGGGGAAGTCCAGCTTGCTTTCTGTTCCATTGCTTTTGGTTTCCCAAGGGTTACTTCACCCTCACAGCATCCCTGATGCCTAGCAAAACGCTTGTGTATCAGAGATCCAAACTTTTTTGACAGCTTGGCTTTGTTGGGTTTTTGAGTGGATTGGCCACTCCAGCAAGGGCTGGTGCTTGTTCTAGGAAAGCATGGAGTGGGAGGAAGCATTTACGGACTTGAGTGTCACTTAATTTGCAGGAAGCCAGCTGCCACTAATTACAATAAACACTTTCACTTGTTTTGCCTGACTTTCAGCACCAGTGAAGCCAGTCTGTAACATGTTGATTTACACTTTCTTTAATGATACAATCCTATTTTAAATTGGCAATTTAAAATTATTCTCTTTCTCTATTGTCTGCGCAGTAGGATAAAACAAACCTGTTAATTTACCTTACTGTTTTCCACCGATGGGGCAGACGTTTGTCAGTAACTTCATTGTTTGCTTGCCTTCTCAATTATGAAGTCCTTTATTTGGTTTTTATAATTCCAAATCTATTTAGCGTTTCTGTTTTCAGTCATTATTCAGGGTAAATCTGAGTAAACCCAGGCCAGTCTGGATCATTCTGCAAGGATCCTTTGGGTATTATCCATCCCATCCACTCCGTGCTTTCACATGGTATTCCAGCCATGGGGCACATTTGGTTCTAAAGTGGTTTGGTCAAGTAGTTCTCAATTTTCACCCCCCCCCCCTTTTTTTTTTTTTTATTAAGTGATTTTGCTACTGACCCTATATTACTGTCTCTTTTCACTCCTCACACTTAATAGGTTCTGCTTAAGCACTTTTTGATTCCCAGGAGATTAAACTCCAAAAGAAACATAATTAATTTTTGTGTAGAAAATAGGCAGGAAGTAGAGGGGGAAGGATTCCTTTGTGGAGGATTTTGAGGTTTCAGCTGTGTTTGGGAGAAAGCCAACATTTGAGGAAGGGAGAGATGAGGTGTAGAAATAAGGATTTTTCACTTCACATGAAGTGAAAAAGGCAGAGAATAGGTACATTTAGACAGGCCGATGTGAAGAGAGATTCTGGTACAAGTCTATAGTTTACATTAAGCAGAAGCTCAACCTCCTGGTTTCTCTTTAGACCAGAAATTCCAGGCTAGACTGAAGAAATCTTCTCCAGCAGTGTTGCATCAAAACACATGTTTCTACAAAAAAGGATTTCGCTTTGCTTGAATCACCATTTTTCAGTGAAGTGCATCTTACCAGCATGTTCTTCCCTGGCTATAACTGTGAACTTCCTTCTAGAACGATGTGGGCTCATCAGAAGGAGGCATGGAGAAGCAGCTTTTCTGTTCTCTTGCCCCTTAAGCCATTATATAAACTTCCATGTGTTGCAGATAATATCTCTGTAGATTTGGGGATGGCTATGAAGAGTTTACAGGACATGTCACTTCGTTTAACTGAAGTACAAGGTTCTTGCCATTTTGGAGTTGTTGAATACAAGCCAAAGTTAGGCATTTTCTGACAAAATTTAGGTCACAAAAAACATAAAATATTTTGAGTTGCTCTTGGAGAAAAGGAAAACACTCTCTTTGAAAAGGGCGATTGGGTGCTTACAGGTAGAGCTCGATTGGGTGCTTACAGGTAGAGCTCGATTTCTAATGTGTGCCTAAGAAGGAGCTGTGTGTGTTGGGGGCTCCATTGGCCTGGAAGCACTTTCTGCAGTACCATTGCCCTTGCCGGCTGAAGGCCAGGGCTTGCAGCAGACTAGCCAGTTCCATCACAGGAGTGCAAGGCCACAGCTCATGAGTATGTGACGAAGATGATGTGTGACAATTGAGTTACTGCACTCCAGGCCATGAATCTGATTTTTGAACAACAATGAGACACTATTCTGCCTGGGAAAGGGCAGAGAGGACATTGCACTTCTGGCATGTGACTTCATGTTTTTTAGAAACTTGGGAATGTTTCATGGTGTTTTGGTCCCCACTACCAGCAGTCTATTCAGTAGTCTCTGCCATCTGCATCCCCAGATAGAAATTTCTGCCTTAACCTAGCCTGGCTTGCTAGGCCCACTCTTAAGGGCTGGGTGTCAGTTAATGGCATGCAGTGTATGACAACTTTAAGCGCTCTGCTTTGTCCAGGGAGGGAGGATAAACCTCTCTGGAAGAGATGATATACCTAAGCACAGCTGGCCTTGAGCTCCCTTGAGATGTAGGGTCCCCTACAAGTTCGAAGGTTAAACAGGGTGGAGGTAAGAGCAGAGGCTGGGCATCAGGAGTGTTTGTGGGGGGAAAGGCGTCACTAAGCCAGCCATGAGAAACTTTGCATCTATTTAGTATTTATGATAATACCAATATCCTTGTGGGTTTAGTAAGCACTGATGACTTCAGTTATGGCTGAGCAGATGATATTAGATAGCAGCCCAAGTCTTTCATTTGCTCCTTGGGGGAACAGTATCCAGCAGCATGTTTTATGGTTCTGGTAAGAGGTGAAGTCACTGTGTCTTGATGAATGAGAAGACAAATGATTCATTCCTTTGAGGGCAGCCTTTGACTTACAGCTTTACCATCTGTTTCAGTCTGAGCTGGAAATTCTGAGGCATTGGCCAGAACCGCTAGCCTCAACACAGTGTCCCTGGAGCAGTCCCCCATGCGAACAGTCTGGTGAACAGTTCAGCTGTGGCTTTGTAGGAGGAGGAAATTATGGGAGAGAGACTTGTTTTCCATCAGTTCTCTGGTTTGAAATGGCAGGAGCTGTCTTTGGAAAGCAGGACCCACCGTTCTGAAAGCTATGGAGAAAAGTTACCAGCCTGAGTTTGACAGCCATGGTGGCTAGGTCTGGCCTTTGTGTGCCTGGCATACTGTCATGGCAGAGGCGAACCTGAGGGACAGCAGACAGTCTGGAGCCCAAGAGACCTCAGCTCAGTCCCTTGCGCTTGCCAGTTGTGACTGCAGGCAGACCATAGCTGCAGGGGTCCAGCTGCCAGTGTCCAATAACCAAGATGTCTCCAGCCACATTCAGTTTTCAGCGGTGTCAGCACCTAAGGGTTGCGTTTGTCTCCAGTGCGAGTTTGCACCAGACCAGACAGGATGCAAGAGCTTGTTTGCACTAGGCATTGAACTGTGATAAATGGCTTGCAGAGCTACCTGACCACCAGACTCCAAGAGTCTCTATGTATTGTAACCTGTAGTGTACCAGAAAAAACTGACAGAGGTTGAATGTGTCTGATGAGAACTCCAAAGAAAGTGAAAAAAGCAAATGGAAACTGAGCAAATGCCGTATTTTCATAGAAGCTTCCTTTAGGAAAAAATCACCTTTTGGTCTGTTTGATATTAGACACAAGTGCTATTAAGTAAGGTTAGCAGCAGTGATTTTTAAAATCATGGACTCTCTGGCAGATGGCAGAGTAGGAAATGTGTTGGTAGCTCCAGGGCCTTGATAATTCATGCGATGTAATATTCCTACTGGCCAGCCTTCCTGATCTTATCAGCCTTGACTGACAAACTGCCCTGTAATCCACCACATATCACAGTTGATCTGTTTAAGCCTGACCCACCAGGAAAGATTATGGTGTTTGTGTGACCCAGGCTCAGGCTTCAATCCTCTAACCAAAGTGCCCTTTTCCAAGAACAGGGAGGCAGCCTTAGGCATCTCTTAGCAGTCACGTTTGCTTCTACAACCAACAGGATTTTCTTTTGCCTTAAACAAAAGCCGTAACTGTATCGCTCTCCTGAGATTAATGGTTTGACTCGGATGGCTGGGGCTATCCTATTTAGAAGGATGAAAGAATGTAGTGTCCTCAGAGTGACTGTCAGCTCAGCGGGGCTGTGGAAGTAAGCAGTGCAGAGAGCTGTCCCTGTAACCGATTTACAGGACTGTGAATGCAGGTATTTTCAGTTTTCCTTGCTAATTACCTACACTCTTGCTCTGCTTCAGTGAGGAGCAGCTAATTTGTGGGAGGTCTTTCCAAATTGCTTGGCTGGAATGCAGCTCTGATTGCAGTCTCTGTGCAGCAAGGCATGATTGTGCTTTGTATCTATATCTTCAGGTCATAGGTATTGGGGCCGGCCAGCAGTCCCGCATCCACTGCACTCGTCTGGCTGGAGACAAGGCAAACAACTGGTGGCTCCGGCACCACCCACGTGTGCTCTCCATGAAGTTCAAAGCGGGTGTGAAGAGAGCAGAGATCTCCAATGCCATTGATCAGTATGTCACTGGGACCATTGGTGAGGTAAGGGCTGGCTGAAAGGTCTCACTGGAGTGTCCAGCTTCTGCTCAGCAAAGCTGGAACCCACTGCTTGAAATATCAGCTGTGGATGCTGGGACCTGGCAGGGCTTCCTCGTACCTGGGCCTTTTCTTCTCCACCTCAGTTTTCTCTTCCAGTCCCAGAAAAACCAAGTCCTTTCATAGCTCACTTCAGAGTTGGTCAGGCTGTTTCCTCTGGCATAAAATGATGCCCTTACCATTCCCACCTTCTGCCTATACTGAGCTGTTTCTGTGCTGGCTCCATGCTGAGGGGAGATTTGTAAGGACTCAGTCAAGTCCTGACAAAGGACAAAGCCTTAAATTTGTAAGTATGTCAGGCAAGAGGAGGCTTTGTTGGTTACCACTTTCGAAACTGCTCAGCCTTTGTAAAGGTAGTGGTCTCTGTTAGAGAGACGCCAGCCACCTTTAACTCCACATGAGTCACTGAGTTCCCTTGGTGCCTCTGAAGGTCTGTAGCCACCTAACAGGAAGCCAGAGATACGAGAATTTGGGTGTTTTGATATGGCTTGAAATGTCCACAGATATTCTCTACAAGAAGCCTCCACACTGGCTGTCAAAACTACTGGAGCCAGAGGTGATGGGTGCACTTGCAGGATTTGGTCTTTACGTAGTACTTAAGCCTGGCTTGAGCTTTGTGCCTGGCTATCAGTAACAGATGATCCCAAAGAGAGTGGGGGATCAAGTGGTCAGAGCCCAGGATGGTGACTTTCCCAAGGTCAATTAATGGCCCAGTGGCAAAGTGTCCTGATTCACCCCTTGGATACTGCACCCACCGCCCCGGCTGTTGGAACCTGCCCTGCACTTTGGTGTGCTGCTTGGTTTCGTCTGAGAGTTCCCCCCAGCAGGAAGGAAGGGTTGAAGCCCCAGTTAATGTTTCAACTCTCGCTGCCCTGTCAGGGCAGCTGTCCTTCCCATCTTGCACGGTGCCGTTTGCTTGTGTGGCATTTTGGATTCTCAGAATCCCTCTGACCTCCCTGTTACAAGCAATAATGAAACAAGAAAATAGTATGTCCTTTTTAAGTATCGAAAGCCAAGGGCTGGATTGGGGACCTCGTGAATCATCTCTGTGAGCGGTTGCTCGTTTAAGGGGGTAAGAACTGGAGCAGTTGCTGTTTCAGAAGGTGAATCATAAGCCAAGCTGCTGTTTTTCATGCGTTAAGTCATCTACCAGATCCTGTTTGCGTGTGCTGGCATTTACACAGAGCAGCATACTGCAGGCAGGCTAAGCGGAGCATCTTGGAATTAAAGGGGGAGAGGAGGAATCCCTCGAGCCCCGGGGTGAGGAGGGGGAAGGAAAGGAGTTAAAAGGACTCAAAAAGAGATGGTGGCGGTAATGTGTTCTCACCATCACTTGGGATTTTCAAATCCCTGGTATGAGGCTCCCAGCAGCAGAGCTGTGGGAGCAGAAAGCACAGCTGAGCTGAGTGCCAGAGGGATACCATCATCACTCATCCTTATGTGCTGCTGGCAGGGGACTGCCGGGAGCCCGTGCTTTCGGCCTGAGCTGGCTCTTCTTGTTCTTGCAGGATGAAGACCTGGTGAAATGGCAGGCAATGTTTGAAGAGGTGCCTGCGCAGTTAACGGAAGCGGAGAAGAAGCAGTGGATTGCCAAGCTGACTGCTGTCTCTCTCAGCTCCGATGCATTCTTCCCTTTTAGGGATAACGTCGACAGAGCTAAACGGGTAAGAGCCGGGGTGTCAGGATGACTCCAAGAAAACGTCTGCTCAGCCTGGGCTTTTTGTTTGAATTTTGTGCGGACTGCCGAGGAATGTCTCTGCTCTGCACTGCTGGCTAGAAGAGCGCATCCTGGGAAGGATGTTTCTTGCGGTTGCTGGTCTCACATGGATAGTAATTATCCAGCCATTGCTCAGTTTGTTGATCTGGGATGAATAGAGGATTAAAGTTTAATAAAACTGTTTAAGACCATTAAGACAAGGCCTATTGCTTCCAGAGGAGCCATTTTACACTTACTTCTGAGCTGTGGAGAGAACCGACTGCTCGCATCAGGAACTCACCAGTGAATGGCTTTGAGCGATGGAAGCCTTTGTTTGTTCAACACTTAGTATTGGGGGATGTGGATGAAGGACTGGGGCTGCCAGCTCCTTTTCAGGGGGATTTTGGTTTTCCATCCTCTAATCCTTCCACTTATCTCTGTCTTTGTTCAGAGTGGAGTACGGTTCATCGCTGCCCCATCTGGCTCAGCTGCCGATGACGTTGTGATCGAAGCTTGCAATGAGCTGGGGATAACTCTCATTCACACCAATCTTCGGCTGTTTCATCACTGAGTTTCCCGTGGGCTGTTGTGGTCTCTCTTTGGTCCCAGTCTCACCAGCAGCAACTGGAATACCACCAGCTTAATTGGGAGGCACCTGCAGTCTGTGCTTAGCAAGCGTTCATAAGATCTGTAAATGAGATCTTTGCCTGTGTTAACAGAGAATGAAGGCGTAAGAAGTTGGCCTCCAATGTAGAAAATAAGTCTCTTTTGCAAATAAACATACGGTTGTTAGCTATGTGGAGTCTGCAGTCTTGTGTCATCCAAATGCGGTGTCCTCAGGCGAAAGGGTTATTTTTGAGGTAGATTTTATGGTCCAGAATTCACTAATTCATTAGAAGATCTATGGAATGGTATGAAAACCTGGCTTATGCCCAACTTCTGAGTAAACTGATAAAAATCTGTGTTGTAAACTACACTGAGCTGCCTCTTCTCTTTTTTTTTTTTTTTTTTTTTTTTTTTTTTTTTTTTTTTTTTTTTTTTTTTTTCTTTTTTGCATTCAGCAGGTAGTTTTCTCCAGGTGCTTCTAATCCATTATCCTCTTCCCTGTGAGGAGAGGGGAGCAGGTCCTTTGTGCAAGGCAATCTTGGTGGTTCAGTGCTGTGAATCCTGCCCTAGATGTGTGCTTTGAGCTGAGAGGCAGTGTCAGATTGCTTTCTCCAAGGTAAAAGGCTCATTCCTTTGAGTTTGACATGCTTGTTCTCACACCAGGGAGTTCAATTCAGAGTTCACAGGCAGGCATCTGGGAAGCATCTTGCCTGAAGCCACTTCCCTTCTCCATTGTGTGCAATTTGCACTAAGCAGATTTGAACTCTGATTAGAAAAACAAAGTGAAAATCTGGAGCACAGCGAGAAGATGAATAATGTAACAGCCCAGACACGTTTTTTGCTGGCAATCACTGTGACCATTTCAAAGGGATTTTTTTTGGTTCTATTTTATAAAATCTCCTCAGTTTTGGCAAGGAACAGTCCACAGTTTTGCAATAAACACTTCTGTCGCGGCTCTGATCTCAGCTGGTAGAGAGCAGAAAGTCTGCATGTGTTCCTCTTGCCCCAGCAATAGCAGGGGCACGTAGGCAGGAGACGGACCTGGAAGAGGGGAAATCCAGGTTGTGTTCCTGGCTCTGCTGCTGACTTGCCGTCACCGAGGGCACACATTTTATTTTACTTGACTGCCCGTTCGATGCAGACTGGTTTGAACTGAGCAAGGCACAGATACTTCCTGGAGGATGCGAGTTGTTTAAGAGATCATACTCCACACGTTGGTTTTACCTTGATGCATTCATTCCATCTGCTCTGTGTACATGTGCTCCCCTTGCACTCCTTGTGTCTTAGGCCCTGGCCGCTGCCCAGGAGTTCTGTGTGCCCAGTGCTGCCCTTGCTCTGGCCTGAAAAGGAGCAGTCTCCTCTGTGTCCTGATCGCCACAGTGGGTTATTTTTTCTTTTCTGATCTCCACCGTGGATTATTTCCAAGTGGCTGGATTAGGCAGGACAGGGTAGAGAGAACTCTAGTTTTTGAGTCCAGATTAAGACAGTAGTCCAAATTAAAAATGGTGCATTGCTTAATGGCTCGCCTGTTGGCTGTGCTAACCCCAGCCCTGGCCCATCTGACTGCTTTCTGCGCCGTTGCTTCTCCTGGGGTATCAGTGTTTGGAGTCTTCCCTGTTTTTATTAGCTTATACTTCAAACATTGCGTTTTGGACTCTTTCTTCTGCTGTTTTTCTATTCCTTACATGTCTTTTCCGTTGTGTGGTTTAGACCACTACAGTATAGTAGCTGGTACATACCATGCCATGAGGTTCTCTCGGGAATCTGCTAGCCCATTCTTTACCTGCATCTTCTAAAGTGTCATCTAAAATAGAGGCTGGCAATAGGCATCTGGCAGCTCCCTTTCTCCTGTATTCCTGCTTATCACTTACCCTTTGTTTGCTGTCCTTGGGGCACTGTTTAATCTGCTGATGGAAGTTAATGGGTACTAATCTTCCAGGTGAGATTTCTGCATGAGATGTTAGGCTGGCAATAGGCATCTGGCAGCTCCCTTTCTCCTGTATTCCTGCTTATCACTTACCCTTTGTTTGCTGTCCTTGGGGCACTGTTTAATCTGCTGATGGAAGTTAATGGGTACTAATCTTCCAGGTGAGATTTCTGCATGAGATGTTAGTAAATGTGTAACGGAGGTGGTATCTTGTGCTTCATAACCTGCAGTTCTCTGTGTACACATCATCTCAAGGCATCTATAGAGGGATGCTTGTGCTTCCTGCTGTGCCTATGGTAAGGTTAAAGGACGTACAGGAGTCATACTGAACTGGGGAAAGGCACCTAGGTGTCCAGTGTCCCAAGCAAGTGTCCCTGACTACCTGGCCTCACTGGCTGGTAAAAAACTCTGGTCTAGTTTCAGGTGTGAGGTGACCTCATAGGAATGCCTGTCGGGGTGGCTTGTCACCTGGGCTGCAGTGACAATATCAACTAGCCTGAAGCCTTCCCCTTGAAGGAAATTTGCAGTGTCTGAAGCCTGGCGCTTGACTGGCTCCTGTTCCAAGCACAGAGCGACAGATTTTTCTATTTTATAAAATCTCCTCAGTTTTGGCAAGGAACAGTCCACAGTTTTGTAATAAACACTTCTGTCGCGGCTCTGATCTCAGCTGGTAGAGAGCAGAAAGTCTGCATGTGTTCCTCTTGCCCCAGCAATAGCAGGGGCACGTAGGCAGGAGACGGACCTGGAAGAGGGGAAATCCAGGTTGTGTTCCTGGCTCTGCTGCTGACTTGCCGTCACCGAGGGCACACATTTTATTTTACTTGACTGCCCGTTCGATGCAGACTGGTTTGAACTGAGCAAGGCACAGATACTTCCTGGAGGATGCGAGTTGTTTAAGAGATCATACTCCACACGTTGGTTTTACCTTGATGCATTCATTCCATCTGCTCTGTGTACATGTGCTCCCCTTGCACTCCTTGTGTCTTAGGCCCTGGCCGCTGCCCAGGAGTTCTGTGTGCCCAGTGCTGCCCTTGCTCTGGCCTGAAAAGGAGCAGTCTCCTCTGTGTCCTGATCGCCACAGTGGGTTATTTTTTCTTTTCTGATCTCCACCGTGGATTATTTCCAAGTGGCTGGATTAGGCAGGACAGGGTAGAGAGAACTCTAGTTTTTGAGTCCAGATTAAGACAGTAGTCCAAATTAAAAATGGTGCATTGCTTAATGGCTCGCCTGTTGGCTGTGCTAACCCCAGCCCTGGCCCATCTGACTGCTTTCTGCGCCGTTGCTTCTCCTGGGGTATCAGTGTTTGGAGTCTTCCCTGTTTTTATTAGCTTATACTTCAAACATTGCGTTTTGGACTCTTTCTTCTGCTGTTTTTCTATTCCTTACATGTCTTTTCCGTTGTGTGGTTTAGACCACTACAGTATAGTAGCTGGTACATACCATGCCATGAGGTTCTCTCGGGAATCTGCTAGCCCATTCTTTACCTGCATCTTCTAAAGTGTCATCTAAAATAGAGGCTGGCAATAGGCATCTGGCAGCTCCCTTTCTCCTGTATTCCTGCTTATCACTTACCCTTTGTTTGCTGTCCTTGGGGCACTGTTTAATCTGCTGATGGAAGTTAATGGGTACTAATCTTCCAGGTGAGATTTCTGCATGAGATGTTAGTAAATGTGTAACGGAGGTGGTATCTTGTGCTTCGGAGGTGGTATCTTGTGCTTGGTAACCTGCAGTTCTCTGTGTACACATCATCTCAAGGCATCTATAGAGGGATGCTTGTGCTTCCTGCTGTGCCTATGGTAAGGTTAAAGGACGTACAGGAGTCATACTGAACTGGGGAAAGGCACCTAGGTGTCCAGTGTCCCAAGCAAGTGTCCCTGACTACCTGGCCTCACTGGCTGGTAAAAAACTCTGGTCTAGTTCCAGGTGTGAGGTGACCTCATAGGAATGCCTGTCGGGGTGGCTTGTCACCTGGGCTGCAGTGACAATATCAACTAGCCTGAAGCCTTCCCCTTGAAGGAAATTTGCAGTGTCTGAAGCCTGGCGCTTGACTGGCTCCTGTTCCAAGCACAGAGCGACAGATTTCCTTCTGGAAGGAGTATGCGGGTCTGGAAACAATGGCTCCAACCGCTGTTCTGTGAGGCCAGGTCAGGAGCTGCTGGTTTTAAGCTGCTGAGAGATGCCCTGAAGGGGGATCCAGTCCTTGCTGGTAGCAAGTCCCTGCTGAGGACTGGGCTTGAAGAGCTGTGAGTCTTCCCCTGCCGCAGCAGGCCAGATAAGTGGTTCTCTGTGAGAAAGGGCTGTGTTGGTCCGTAAGGGTTCCTTATGAGGCATGCTGGTCTCCTGCTAGCTGAATTAATTGCTTCTCCCTTTGATATTTACAATGATTAAAAGCATGGCTTTGCTTAGTATCTGTTTCCCATAGGAAAGGGCACGTCTCTCCTCACGGGGGGGATAGGTCTGCTCCCCTCAGTTGATGCTTTTTGAAGAGCAGGCTGCTGACAGGCTGTTTTGCACCATCACCATATGGCACCTTGCCCCTGGCAGGTCCTGCGCTGGCAGAACGAGAACAGTTCCCAAAAGCATGGAAGTGAACGGAGGGCAGTGAGGAATTTTTTTTTTCCCCCCCCCCCCCCCCCCCCCTTCAGCCACTGCCTTCCTTGCTGGAATAGAGTCCTGACTCAGGTTGTTCCTGTGCTCTAACCAAAGCTCTGTGTTAGCCGAGAGGACAAATGCAAATGTTTTCTTCTGGAAAAGAACAGCTTAAATGCCACTGGGCTTGGTGTAGCTGTGAGCGCCCTGTTTGGGAGCCCAGGATGTCTGAAAGCTCCCTGCTAACAGGGGCAGCTGCCCCTGCCATGACGGTAACTTGGGTCGGAACTCATCAGTTGACCTTAGCGCTCAGGGGGACCATGTATATAAATGGAGCCTGTGTTTAAGGTCTGGCAGCTGTTCTCTCGCCACATTATGCACTATGGCCTGGGTGAAGCGCGGGAGCCTTCACAAACCTTGGTTCCTCTTGTCGCTGATTGTTTCTAGAAGGAGAGCTGTGTGGTTGCTACTTTAGATCTCACAAGTTTCTACTGCCTCTGTGCCGCGCTCTGCTAGTGGTTTTCAGATGTAACTGAAAATAAAAGCTTTAGCTGGGTGACAAAGTACCCAGCCTTACCCTAGTAAACGTTAAACAGAAATTGTCAGCAATGTAAATGCTCATGTTTGAAGGCACGGACAAACCTCGACAGAGAGCTTAGGCAAATGCGTTTGCCTGAGTCATTTTATCCTGCAGTGCTCACTGCGAGGAGGGGGAGGTGTTGCTGTTACAAGGGATGGGACATTAGAGCAAGGAGATTGGAGGACCATGACTCCTGTTCATCTGGGCAGTCCCTGTGTGTCTGTGAGGTGAATTACTTGGTGGCAAAGTGACTAAGGAGGGATCTTTGCAATTGGTCTCTGGTCCAAAATATCTAACCCTCACTTGGGAAGGGCAAATTAATAGAAACCTAGTTTAAAAGAAAAGTATTTTTTCCTGTGTCTGTCTGTATGCCGTTTTTAGTTCTCATGTATTATAGATAGTCATTTGGCTCTTGAACATTGGTGGGATAGAACCGATTTCTGTTGCAATCATTTTACTATTTGGAAATGTTTTGGTTGCTCTATAGATAGCAATCTGTGAAAGCAACTGCCTTGTGTGTTTCTCATGTCAAGAAGCCAAATTCTATTTTCATGCTATGCTTTATTCAATCCAGAGAAATCCATTGACTTCAGTAATACAGTGCTTTTGTAGCCAAGAGAGGAATGCGGCCTGAGGAATCGTGACAGAACCTTCCATGTTCTCTATTTGCGAATGCTGTACCGGGTTTTGCAGCGTTGGCAGTGCAAGCTAAAGGGACTTATTGGTAACTTTGTTCATTGTAATCAAGGTGGGCTGTTTTTAAAAAGGTTTTGAGGAGAATTTCATTTACCACCCCCCCAAGGCAGAAGCGCAGTAGGCATGAAAGCAGTCTTTGCCTGTAACACACAGTCAGAGACTGAGGTGTTGTCTGACCCCCTCTGGTTTTGAGAGGCTTTCTGCAGAGGTAAGGGAAGGATTTCTCTGATACTGTTGCAGCAGTGCCTGAGGGCATGGGCACTGGCACCTAAACAACCTCAGTCCCAGATTTTGTTACTTGAATTTACCAGGTTGCAAATGGGGATGGAATAGCTGAGAGTTGACAGAAGAGTGTGACAGCCCCTCTATAAACCCTTTAGATGGTCACAGGGAAGTTACCCTCCACAGCAAAGAGGGGTGAACTGTGGTCTTCCCCAGGGGCAAGGCATGGAGCAGGGTCTTGGAAATCCAGCATCCCTTTGGACCTGTGGGGGAGTCCCTGGGGCCAAGCACAGGTCAGCTTTGAACACATCCAACTTCAAAGGTGTGTGGATGGCCTGGCTGGTTTTGGCAACTCAAAAACTTGAGAGCATGTTTGATTCTAGGTGTTTAAGTGTCTGGCCAGATTGAGGACCATCTCTGCCTCAGTTCATGTCCAAAGCAGGGAATATTTTCCTTTCCCGCCCCCGTTCTCTCTCCTCCACCTATTCCCACAAAGCAAGCCTCTGCCTCCTGCAGCACAGCATACATACTCAGAGTGTCTCTGCGCTCTACTGGGGCAGGGGGTGCAGCTGGAAGTCTTAATTAACAAACTGCTCTACAAAGATTCTCTTGAGGTTTACTTCATGCTTCCTTGAGGTGTTTGTTCCATCTTGTTTCAAGGCAATGTTACTCCAGCTCAGAATAATAATCTTCATCCTAGATTCCATGGTAGCAGAGAGAATCACTTAAACTACGTGTCTGGTTTGTAAATCTTTTTATTAAAAGAGTTGTTTTTTTTTCTTTTTCCACAGTAGTAAAGCTTTGGCACTTACAGTATAAAAATAATCACTGATCATAATTACACCAAATTCCTCTTTGTCAACTGCATACTAAGTGTCTTCAATACATTTTATTCCCATATAAAAACACTTGAAGGTCAGGGGAACAAAACTGATAAATAACAGTATGAGATATAAAGATACAGCTAGAAAAATACTAGGATCATGGAGAAAGAATTAGGACTGTGCATATTTTAAATATCACAGTGATTGGATTTGCTGTTCCTATCTTATTGCTTGCTGCACGCTTATGTGAAAGCAGAAGTGTTTGGTGGACTTTCCTATTGCTAAACCAGTAATGTTGTACTCCAATGTTCTTTGCATAGCTTGGGAACCTTGAATTTCTACACTCTCCCTCCCCCTTAGTATTCTGATTCCCCACCAAGTTGTGATTTAGCATCTCCCCCCTTTTTTCTTTAAATTGGAAAATACTGACTGGTATTCAACACTTTGAGCAAAAACAAGATGATTGCTATCATGAGAAAAGTCTGAAACACTCCAAGAGGGGCGCTTGGAGAAGCTGTGAGTTGAGCTTAAGCTGGGAAAATGGCTCCAGAGCAGAGGGCCATTCTCAGAAGATGCAGTTTTGCTAGCATCACTCCAGTTTGGATGGTAAGCGTGGCAGATAGGTATTTATACTTTGGTTTGTTTGTTGCCATTGCTGCAAGAAGTCTTGCTGGATGTTACTTTCCCCGTGGATGTTGTGTGTCTGCCTGTACATCTAGGGGCATGAAACACTCAATTGGGCAGTTGACGTTCTGTCAGGAGGGAAAGAAATTAGTTAGCGCTCTGTCCTGTATGGACGGACAGTTCTGTGCTGTGGGTTAGGCTGGGAAGTGTTGCCAGCCCATGTAGCCATTCAGCTTACTCAGCACAAAGCACACAGCTGGTTCACAGCAGCAGGTAAAGACTAGGAAATCACTACATGCACTACTGCCTCAGCCAGAGCATGCAGGCGCGTCCCAGCGCTAGTGAACAAGAAGTCCCGCTGACGTGAGCGTGGCACTGAATGCTGTGTGTGGAAGTGTGAGCTCAAGCGTACGTGCTGTGCTGTGCAGAGCGATGGTTTGCCAGAGCAGTGGCTGTCGTGCACTTGTGACTGCGCAGAAAGCTACACACTGCTCTTACCCCTCGAGCCCTGTGCAGACCCCACGTATCTGTGCCATAGACCAGACTCGCAGTAAGGGAGGGCAGAGAAGGAAAGTGTACTCACGGTGTTTGTGGCCTGGTGGTATCTCTGTGTAAACTGTGTGTAGGTATGGCCAGCAGAACCTTCGGGGGCCACCTCCACGCTGGGTCTGCGGCAGTTGTCACAACGCCAGCCCTAGAGAAGAAACAGAAAGCACGTATGCTGGTCAGACCATGCTGTGGATGGCCAAGGAGCTGCCAGTATTCACGCGTGTGGGTACAGCTCCACCACCACCAGCGAGGTCCCTCCCACTTTATACCATGCAGGCCCTGACTCCAAGTCCCTGCAAGTACTTACGCTCTCCTACCAATTATTTTTCTTCTTACATGGGTCTGGTTTTGGCCAGGCATTAGATACCATCTGACCTGGAACCCAGCAGTCTTAGGACTGCGCTCCAGCACAGCCTCCTCTCCTCATTCCCTGTGTTCAGCATGCCAAGTCCCTCCTGCTTACCTGCTGTCCTCCATAGCAAGTACAGGAGCAGATGGCCCCAAAGTACTCCTTCTGCCACTGCTCGCCAACTTGGTACATTTTCCCATCATCGTAGCACGTGGTCTCATCTGTGGGGCGACAGGCAGAGCTCAGTTGCATGGCCTGTGCTTGGCTTTAAGCATTCTCAGAGCAGCTTGGTGATCAGAACAGGAGCCTCTGGCCCCTGTGCTCTCCCTCTTTGGCCAGAGGCTCACTGGCTGGCAGGGGGAACATCAGTCATTTTTATAGCTCTCCAGACACTTTAAACTAGATCACGAGGGTATTTGCCTGACAAGAGCAATGCAGTTTAATTCATAAGGTGAAGTCTAGAGGATCTTCAGGGGACAGGCCCTGCAGAAGAGTCCTGTGTTACTGATTAGGGTAATTTACACCACTTAGTGCAGCAACGTGTCCCTCTTGTGTGGCTCCAGGGCCAAAGGCAGACAGATGCTGAGTGTGCTGCGACCTTAACTAACAGAAGTGGGTTTTCTTTTCAAGCTTGGGAATGTGAGTTTTATGCCTTCAGCTCTCATGAGAACAGATTCAATCTGTCACATACTGATACTCTGCCTGCCCCCATGGCAGGACCTTAATGGAAACAGCCCTCAGATACTGAAAATTCCTGAATGGAAGCTCAATTAAATTAACATCAGAAGGAGACTTACGAGGTTCACACTTAAATTCTCCTTTTCCATTTCCAAGGCAGGTGCAGCTCATCATCTGGCCATTCTCCCCCTGCCGGTCCCATTTCTCCCCTATCTTGTAGTTTACACCATTATCGTGGCACCACTCTGGAGAAGGCAGAGGAACAAGAGAAGCAGGAGTTACCCCCCATGCTGCAGTGGCATAGCGGGTGCTGAACAGCTTGGTGGTGTCTCAGGAACCGAGATGGGGGCAGGAGAAAGAATCCTTCCAGCTCATGTAAGTCCCAAGGAGGAAACGGCTTCCCACTGGAAATGGGCTCAGCTCCTGCAGCTTTTGACTGGTGAGGACTGTTACAGCTGTGGGAAATGGCTAGAGGCTCTTAGGAAAAGAGCAAGTAGGATGTGACAAAGATTGGGGAGGGGGAGGAGGGTTGGCTAATAGGAGGAGAGACAAAATTAAAGGGAATTTAATAGATGTGGGGCTGAAAGGGAGAGAAAAGTATTTTAAATGCTCCTTTTTGAGAAAATACCCAGTAAAACTGTATCACAGAGACTGCAAAACACAATGGGTAAACCATGTGTATGAAATGATGAAATATAAATATTAATCTTGTAAAATGAGTATCTTCCCTGCAGTTGCTCCTCTGAGTTTATGTAAATTGCAGGAATACCCTCTTTGCTTAGCTTACTCTGCAATTGAAAAGCATGATTTAAATTAGTTGGATATGTGTTGTGTTAAACCACTCAATCACAGACTTCTGTTCCACCCCCTGACATGAAGTTTGATACTCTTCTATGTAAACCACAGCCCTGCAAAGAATAAAACTTAGTGCCCCGGCAGAGGTGTTGCCCGCTTGACACAACTTCCAAGAGCAGCTGAGAAAATGAGAAAACTCGTTCCACAAGATGCTTTGCAAAGGCTGTCTGTAATGCAAAACAGACTCAGTACTTGCTGTAATATGACTGAAATCCACACAAGTTCTGTCTGGCCCACTGCAATGTTTATGCAATTAGGAGATGAAGATTCAACCATAATTTAATACTCAAAGTCATCTTCTTAAATAGCTATTCAGATACTATCATTTAGGAATCTTGTCTGTCCCACTTTTTACGCATTACCTGGACATGCCTGGCAAGGGTAGGGAAAATAAAACAAACATTTAACTTACTTAGGTGAAAAAGTCATTACATATCAATACAGTACCAATTGTTGCTGATGCAGTGAATGACAGTACTAGATAAGCTGCGCAGCTCAGAAGTAACGGAAGTTTCCCATCAATACTCATGATGCAAAACACCGATTTGGTTTAAAAACTTGAGAGCCTGCATTCATTTGCATCATGTTTGGATCAGGTTGGTTCTGTCAAACATGCCGTTAGTGCTCAGGGAGTTTAGAGACAGGGATGGTCAAAAGCAAGCTACTCACTAGAGGAATCGCATCTGAAATGACCGCTGCCAAAGCCTAAACACTGGCACCAGAGTTTAAAGCCAGTTTCAGATAACCGCTCCCATTCCTCGCCAATGGAATAGAAGGAGCCAGTGTAAGTATCAAAGCAGGTATCGTCAGATGGCTGGTTTAGTCCTTCAGACACTGGAACGAAACAAAAAAAAAAGGAACAGGCATCACACACAGTAATAGGAACTACTGAAAGACAGAATGATTTTCACTGAATATGTGCTTTTTTTTTTTTTTTTTTTTTTTTTACAATATCCTGGCAGTAATGGAGCTACCTCATGGGCATATACTTGATGGCTCTGTCAGCAGTCCAGACTCCCTGTGATTTATTTTCCATTTGCATGTGTCAGAGCAGTTGAATGATAAAAAAACCTGTCAGGAAGGCTATTTTCATTTTGATTTGCCAAGTTTCAAGCAAGTGTGAGTTTCTGCATTTACTGCTGGAGAGCAACAACCTGACATCCTGTTTTTAAGAGAAACGTGCTGAGAGATGCTGGAGAACAGCAGGAGGTCCGTAGCTGCATGTGCACTTTTTTGGGGGCACTTCAGGGGGATGGAAGGAGGAGAGCAGACCGTATAGCCATGCTGTCGTATACAGATATCCACCTTAGGTGTGTGCTTTGATTCAGATGTGGGTGCTTTACAACCACCAGTTTAGTGTGTGATGATCGGGGTCAAGAGTTAATGCTCTCAATTCAGTCTGTGATGGACAGAAGGCAATTCAGGTGCTGGAAGGGGAGAAACAGCCTTATTTCCCAGGGAAGTGGGAGTAGTAGGGGGCTGCATGGAGAAGCATAATGGGTGGACAACGTAAATCCTTAACTCTTCCATTTCCCCTTCTACCATCCTGCCCTCCTCTTCTGGAGGAGATGGAGGGAGAGAAAAAGAGTTGTTCACCCAACCCCTGTGCTGATAAAACCACGACCCAGGTCCCACAGGGTGTGTGTGGGCTCTGGGCTTTCCAGCTGTGGCAACTGCTGTCTGTGACCACAAGTACTTGTGGTTGGTCACATGGCTTCTAAGTGCTGTATGTTTATGCTTGATCAGCATCTCTTGCAGGCACCCTGCCCTGCTGCCCTACCTTCAGGATGGTCTAGTGCTGCTGCTAGATAACCAACACAGAAGCAGTGGCAAGTGACTGACAGAGCAGTTAAGCTGGCCACTGGCACCTGCCCATAAGCATGATGTGTTATTGTGACAGCAGAGCTTCACTGCTGGGCAGGAATCTGCAACACCAGCATGACCCCAACTTCATCTGAGAGTAGCAGATACCAGATCTCTTGCTCTCTCTTGGGCACCAACCCTAGAAGAGTGTATGGAGCCTCAAACCACATTCTTTGTGATTAGACAACAGATCAGAATAGCTCTAGTCAGTGTGTCAGTTATCCCAAACTAGTGGCCTTCACAAATCACTTGTCCCAGTGCCCTGCTATAAACTCTTCATGTCTGGAGGGGTTTCCTTTCTGAACTGTTCTCAAGTCTGGGCACCAGGTAGGTTGCCTTGAGTATGGGAACTGAGGCAGGAACAGTGTAGGTTCACCTAGACTCCATAAAGCCTTTACTTACCGGTATTGCCAACTGTGACCACCTCCTCCAGCACCTTTTGTCTCCGGTGATCTTTCAGGGCTTCCACTATGATGTTGTAGGTGGCCCCTCTTGTAAGGCCAGTGAGCGTAGCACTGGAGGAAGTTCCAGGAACCCTGAACTGCAATAAGAGGCAATGCCATGTCACCAGAAAGGTAAAAGTGATTACTCTCTAGGTGTCACCCTACTCGTAGGAAAGACAGGGTGTTTAGGTTGACTTCTATGCTCTATACTAGAATGGAGCCAGCCCATTCCCCTTAGACATTCTGAGAACTTCAAACAATACCAGGTTAAACTTGACTACTCTGGACTTGGTAATAACACATCCCTCTGGTTCATGAGGAATGTGTTATTACCGCCATTTCAGGGAAACAGAAACCAAGGGAGACAAAGGAGAAGAGCTACGGGAGTCTTCAGCTTGGAGAAGCAGCACCTCAGTCTTTGAACCTCCCAGTTGTCTCCCTGTGCCCCCTTCCCTGGTGAAATGTTGTTACTGACAGCATTTCAAGGGTTTTCAGTTTTAGCAGTTTTATCCTGCAGCCTTCTCCATGAAGGAGAGGAAGGAGGCATTTATCCTGCTCTCAGCTATATGTTAAGACTCTTTAAGCCAATTCTGACTGCCACCCCCTTAACACAGTAAAGGGCTGGACTCCCAAGAGACATCTGCTGCCACAGGTGAGACTAAGACTGTTCGGGTGCTAAGACAGCTCAGTTACCTGCAGAGTGTCTTCATCCTGGCTGACTGGCTGACATGAGATGATGTATTCAGAGCTCTCCAGCAATGGCCTCCAAGAGATGGTTGTCTGAGAAAGAGCTTCTTGACCTGTGGTGTCATTGCGCCTGGGCCCACGGGAGTGTGGGTATGAAGGTTCAACTATGATAGGCACTTGGTACCCAGGGATTTCAATCGCTTCATCTACATTTGGTGGTTGCCGTCTTGACCCTGGCCTAAGGGGAGTTGCTGTAGTGGGTACAGGCCGTCTGTAGCCGTGCTCCTCGAAGAAGACTTGTTGACCCTGGTGTCCTATTGTCTGTGGATGCCCAGAGGTGCCTGGAAGTTGGATACCATTTCCATTGTCATACCTATTGTTTGTGAGGTAAGGGGTCCTCTCGTCAATGGAAGGTACATCGAGAATGTCGGGTTGGTTGGGGTGTGGTCCAGTAATCAACGTGGGAAGCTCATCTAGCCAAAGAAAGGTTAGAAGCCATAAAGCAAAGCGTGGCAAATTAACAATGCCATTAATTAAACAGCTAACAATGCCAACAATTAAACTGCTAGAGCAGATGCTTACACCGCTCTAAGCATCAAAGATTAGCAATCATCCCAAGATGCAACACACTTTTTATGACCTCACTGTGATTATGAAGGTGATTTCTATCTCTCTATATATTTATATAGTATATAAATATATGTATATCTTCTAAACATAGGCATAAGAAGTGTGTTGGTATGAAATTGTCATACAGCTGAGCAACAGTTTTGAACACTGCAACCCAAAGAAGCTACCACTGTTCAAATTGAGAAGAAGAAATGATTACAAGAGATACTCATAGGTTATCAGTTTAAGAAAAATCACTGGTGTGCCATAAGAAACCATTGTCATATTTGGATATATAGCTGGTATTTTGCTTGCTACAGCCATCTCAATCTCACGCTGAAGAGGGTGTAAAGTAAGAGAAATGCAATAGGCAACAAATTAATGGATTCTGCCTTTGATACCATCATGTGCTAGACAGAAATGTAAGTGCTAACCCTAATTTAATTATGAATTAGGTACCTAGGCAAGAATCAAGACAAAGGGTGTTGTTCTATTCTTGGTGTTCAAACACAGCTAAATGCGATTCATGTAACTTCGTAATCTTACCTCCTGCATCCTGGAAAGGAAAAGTTCCTTACAAAGCCTATTTGACTCAAAAAAAGGTGTGACTGAATGGCATGAACAGGATATTTTAAATAACGTTATTATTTCAGTCCTGAGATTGTATTCCCCAAGCAGAAGACATTATCTCCTGTTGGCACACAACAATCCAGAGTTTTGTTTTACCTGTCCTTTTTCTGCCAACCAGTGGTTCACTCTTTTGATTGTTCTTCACAGCAATAATGTAAATGATGTATTCAGTTCCAGGTTCCAAACCTAGGGAGGGAGGAAGGACATAAAGTAATCTTAAGCTTAAAAGTTGTTTTTCTTTTATGATTATGCATGGGACCTAAGGCAGAATGAGAGGTGGCTATGGCTATAGTATGGGCATATATTTTGGATCTGAGGTTTTCAGGATGTTATGGGCCCAGCCTCCTGCTGCTCAGAGTGAGTTTGAAGTCTGACCATGCCAGCTGGGATCATGGATGCTGCAGACACAAAACGTAATGAATCTTCAGAATGTGTGACTGATGGGGTGCCAGAGTCACGGGTTTTTTTCCTGGAATGGACGACAGTTGTGGCGGCAGTGGAAACAAACATCTGTGGATTGTTCATATCTGATGGTTGATCTGATCAGAGAAGTGTATAGTGTTTGTAGGACAGGTGTGTTTACAAAACTGCTGTCTGTCATTAGAAACCACAACAAAGGAACAAAACTTTGTCTTTCTCTTAGTTGACCATCAACGCATTTTGTAATTAGGCCTTCCCCCTCTCTTAAAATTCAAGTGTTTCAGGTGAAGAGCTCTCAAACAAAACAGAGACAGGTACCAGTAATAGTGGCCTCGGTGCTGCCGGGCCGAGGGCGAGGCAGAACCTCCTTGGCTGGTGAGCCAGGTTTCTCATATCTGATGATGTAGCCCGTGATCTTGGCTCGTGGAGGCTGCCAGGTAGCCAGGAGAGAGTTGCTTGTGGTTGTAAGGAAGCGCAGGTTAGAAGGAGCATCGATAGCTAGGTGAAAACAAAAGGAAACAAGTCAAACGCAGTAAAGGCAATCATGCTCTTCACCTGAACTGCATCTTCTGACACCCTTCTAAAACTGAATAGGAGTAAAACCTATGGCTGTAAGTCATAGTAAATATTATATGTGATCAGATATAGACAACTTCTGCATGACCATATGTGATTACTATGTGTTAGCATGAGCAGAAAAGTCAGGCAAGATCATTACCAGTGGAGGCATCAATCACTACTGGGGAACTGCGTGCATTCTCATTCAGAGTGTAAAGGTAGATCTTGTAGTCATTGCCAGGTTGCAAGCCTAAAATGAAGTTGAAACATAAACGTTAGCTAATCTGAGGAAGCCATCTAAAAGGGACATCAGAACATCTTTCAACAACTTCTTGGAAACTGGTCTTTATGATTCAGATGCTTTTTCTTACGCTTTGTTCCTATATTATTTTCTCATCAAGGAAATTCAGCTACTAAACAAGAACCCAGTGTACCTTCTGATATGACCCTGGGAGCTCCTGCACCTGCAAAAGCCCCTCGCTTACCAGTGATAGTGTAAGTCCTAACATCAGGGCTGATGGTCCTTTGAATGGGGTTCTGGCCACTTGCGGGGACAGCATCAACTTGGAAGCCAGTGATGGTCTCAGTCTTGGTTCTCCAGGTAATGGTGATGGTTGTTTCAGTGGCATCTGTCACACGGGCTCTGCGAGGGGGACTGACATCTGCACCAGAAGGAAAACATCTCCTGTCAGTACTGTGGGGATTGTGAATCTTAGCAGCTAAGCATTTGTGAAGACCTTTGCTGGAGCTTTGTATAAAGCCCTACTTTTGACACAGAGCAGGATCTCAGCCTCTGCACCCAGCACAGTACTAATTGGTTGTTTCTGGAGGATGACTACTTACTTTCAAGAGTGGTGACCACCCCCTGGGCTGGTCGGCTGGTCAAAGAGTCCTTCAGGGCATACACGCTCACTTCATACTTGGTTGCTACCTAGAATGGACGAAGTTATACTATGTTATGAGAAGGACCTGGCACAGTGGGAAATATTCCTGCCCTCGTTCAGTGTTTGGTGGAGTAACATTTCTTGGTCACCAGTTACTGAAGTACGAAAGCTTAAAATAAATCAGTGAAGGACAAACAGGATAGTTCTAATTAGTTCCAGCTGTAATAAAAGAGTAGACATGGACCTTGGTAAACAGTGCTGTTGATAATAGTAGTAGCACACATGTGCACAGGAGCAGAGGAAACCCTGCAAGAAGCTTATTTGTCATCCCTCATTTTGGAATCTGTGCTTCAAAGCCAATTCTTCAGAAAAACCTAATTTACATCCTGGTTGTGCTGGGGTTAATGGATGCCATTTGCTATGATAAGGTGCTCTTGCTGTGAAGAAAAGAGAATCATGGAAGTTACAGCATGGTCTTTCATCCTTGACTGCATCAGACCAGGAGTCCACTTAAATTGAATGTTTTTTAAGGCTCATTTTTGAAAATGATTCATAAAACTCCTTAAAAACAGATCAGTAGGGTTTTAAGATAGCAGGAACCATAAAAGCAGCGATTTTCAGCCTCTTCCAGTTCAGGAACTCCTGGAACGTTTCCAGTGGAGAAGATGGCTATATAGCAAATTTAAGCCTACTAACAAAAGACTTGCATTTTTTACTTATGTTTGGTAGATGTCTTAAAAATAGGCGATAGACTGCCAGGGCTCCCATATCACAGCTTGAAAACCTTTGCATTAGGTCACTTTATCTGACCTCTTTTGTGAAAGATGAGTAAAAGCATTTTACTGGGTTACTGTTGATTGTGAACCTGATGATTTGCATTTGATTAAGGCATCCAGTCTCTCTGCACTAAATGAGGAAGGGGAAAGAATGCAGATTCAGCAGGCCAATTCCTTGCCTTTTAGAAACAATGGTAATGAGTAGTTACAGCTGATGGCTAGTCAGACTTCAAACAGTCAGACCCTTCAGAGCTGTAATGATCTACTCCAGCTGAGGTTCCTGACCCAGGAATTTGAAATTGCTTCAAGTTCTCCTAACATCTCCTTACCACAACACAGTCTGTATTACACAAAGAAAAAAGTTACCATTAATCCAGACACGACAGCAGATGTACTGTCCGGAGAAAGGTTGATTTCTTTCATAGGACCAGTCTTTTCTTTGGGGTTCACTCTGACTCTGTAGCCAGTGAGGCGAACATTTGGTGCATTCCAGTTGATGGTAAGACTGGTGGGAGTTACCTGAGTAAACTTCAGGTTTGTTGGAGGTGGAATTGCTGAAAAAATCCAGATTGGCATATGGTTAGTTTAAAGAAGACAGTCTTGGATAAAACAGTATTCTCTCCTGAACATGAGACAGGTTTAGGCCTGAAATACATGGGCAGGAAAAGTGGTGTGCCTTCTGCAAACACAGGCATAAAGCACCCTGGAAGGGGACAAGGTATTCAGGAGGAGATTCTCAAATCTACAGTAACACTTTTCAGCAGAAATAAGGAGAACTTGATGGTTCAATCCTGAAGTTACACAAGTAACAACACTTGCTGTGATAAAAGGTGGAGGCTTTGGGAGGTGCTTAAATCTGTAGCAGGCCAGTCTGTTTTAATTCTTCTGCCTGTCTCTGCTTTTCATCACACAGCTAATAGTTTAGTCCTGCTTCACTTGCCTATTTCTGTTCATTTCTAAAATACGATGGATGACTTACAAAAGTAAGTAGGAAGCAGGCTCGGGAATTGCAAAGAGGATATAAAAATACTGCAAATGCAGAGGGGAAGCATTTTACAGCCACTTACACAAGTGTAAATTACTACACAGAGAGCAAGGCAATGGAAAAGCAGAGGTGGCCATAAGGCTCATCACACAAGAATCTGTTCATGAGCTAACACATCTGATATTTTTAAAAACAAATGTTTGCATAAAAAAGGAGCATCCATTGAAACATTTTCTTGCCTTACTGTTGGTAATTCTTGGGCTGTAAACAGAGGAGAAATGTACTTTACCATAGTGCCTGCTATTAGCATGTTGCTGTGAATTTTTCTAATTCTATAGAGTGGAAATACAAGAATTCTCCCTTGTTGCTTTGCTCAGAGCTCAGTCTAAGGCCCATGAGAGTCAATGGAAAGTCTTGAATGACTTCAAATACACTTTACACTTTTGAACAGCCCAAAAAGGGTAAATCACAGAGAGTGGGTTTTAAAATTACTATATTTGCATTTCTGGCAGGTAGTCAGCCAGCTGTTTCAATCATTATGGCACTTTGCTTCAGTTTAGTATAGCAATCTGTACACTAGGAACTACTGTCTTCGTTACACCCCTGGAATTATAGTGCCAACTTTTCATCCACAAAAGAATGTGAGACCTTTATTACAAAGATGCTACATTTGTAATAAAGACATGTCTGGTAATGATGGAAGCTTTGCAATGGATTCCATATTGCTGGAAGTAATTTTATCTCAAGCAATAGCTTCCTTCTCCACAAAGGAATTTTAAACGTATTCTACACGGAGTTGGATCAAAGTGGCACATAAAGGACTCTCCTGAATGGAGCATGTCCTCTGTCTTGTGGAGGGGATGTGAGCACAGGGTGTGGGTGTGGACAATGGGCTGTAGTCCTCAAGGGCAGTAAGGATCTAGAAGCTCTGTGAGACCTGAGGGTTAAGCAGTCTCCTAGCCCTTCATGCTGATATTTTGCTCCATGCAATAGTGAGGACCCTGGGGGTGAAAAGCTGCCCTAATCTCTCTGTTGTTGGTAACTGCCTCTGCTTGCAGGTGCCCCATATCCTAAAGAGAAGAGCACTGTGATAGGGTGATTCACCATGAATTAGGCTCTGTGACTAGGGACCAGACACTACTGATCCACGTGAGGACTGAGAGAAGGCTGTAAGGTAACATCCCTCCTTCCTCTAGGATCTGCTCCTTCGATCCTGCTGATCTTCCCTGCATTCCCTGCCTTCCCTAATGTGTACGTAGGCTGCCTCCACTAGCAGACAGCTCCCCAGCACCAACTAAGCCATCTCTCAAGAGCAATCATATCCCCTTTGCTGCCCCTGGGGCTTCCCCAGCCATGGAGCACCAGTTGCGCATGGAAGCACACTTTACCCAACAGGGCAGAAGCCACTGCTGCTGTGGCCTGCTGGGTGGTGTAGTTAAAGGTGTACCTGTGGACTGGGTCCCAGTGAGGGGCAGGCTCTCCATGTCATCGTATATGGCAACGATATTGATAGTGTACTCAGAACCTGGCCTGAGGCCATGCAGCTCAGCAGTGTCTTCTTCGCCACCTGGGGCCGGCAATAGCTCATGGATTCCATCCTCAGGGCTTGAGTAGGTCACCCTGTACCTGGTGACTTGCCCCTGCGGGCTTTCCCAAGCAATTTTGATGGAATCAACATCCACCTCAGTGAATGTTAGTCCTTTAGGGCGGTCAATGTCTGTTAGGCAAATTAACGGTAAGAGGTTATGTGATAAAAAGCAGGTTGAGGGTGAGGAAAATAAAAAGCATTTCTATTACATGCAAAGCAGTTTTTGGTCTTGCGTGGGAGAGGGGGCACTTGATTCTCCTCTGTGCTGCACCTTGCACAGATGCTTACACTTGTGCAGAGCTGAAGCTGAGAGTTTGCAGTTTGCCAGACAGCAGGAAGGCAATCTTGGCTTCGTTGAAACAAAAATGACTTGGGTTACTACCTTCAAAGCAGCCAGGACACCAACTCTTACCTATATTTGAGTCCCCTTAGCACTGAAACCCCTTTTACGCAACTCTAGCAGCATTAAGTTACCTTGAAGTGGTAAGAGAAAAAAAGAAACGGGAATTTTAAGACCCATTTCTACCATCAGAGCCAGTAACTGGTTCCTAGCGCTAAAGGCAGCCAGACAACCCACCTGACTCAGTAAATTCAGATTCATTCTGCATTTGGTTTTCACTATTGTAAACTGCTGTGCAAAGCACCAGTCCAAGGAGAATCAGTCCCACTATTTTCTTTCATAAATTAATATGCAATTAACACACTCATCAAGAAAGTGAATTACTCAGTGTATTGTACTTCAAAATCAGTTAGAAACCAACTTTTCAGCTTTGTGTTGAGTGCACATGGAATGTCCACAGGTGCAACTGGGTCTTACGCACACTTCCTAATGAGACCAATTAATCAGATTTTCCTAGCAAGGTGGGAGCCCAGTGCTAGACAGCAAGGTAAGTGAGCCTTGCTCCACAGTCTAATGTGGCTACCACAGAGCTACATCCATTTGTTACACAAAATGGAGGATCTGGCATATAATTTTTATATTGGATCCAAATTTTGCTTTTTCTAAAAGATTTAAAATTTTAATTTGCCATGCTATATTAGTCCTGAATTTTCTACATTTTCTAGTTGGCAAAGATGATTTTTGTGCAGGAATTTTTGTTGGCTTGAAATTAAGGTACTCTCTTCCGCTGCAAAGCTTCAGAGAAGCTCCAGTTGTTTTCAGCACAATACTGTAAGTATTTGGGGCTGAGCTGTGGTTTTGAATGCAAACCTGAGCACGGAAATAATGTGCATGCAAATCCCTACCCCAGAGGTGTCCTCAAAAAAGGCACTTTACATCAGATATATCCCTCTGAGTTACGTGTTCCCTCTTGCCTCCTCTTTGTGTCCAGAGCAGTACTGCTGTTTTGTACAGGCAGATACAGCAATTTGAGGGCTGAGCTGTCCTTTCTTTTGCCCAGTGCTTCATCCCAAGTTCTTCATAACTCATGTGGTTTCCTTTGCTCACTTGCACAGGGCAAGTACTCCCAAGCCAAGTCCAGTCCCTTAACAGTAATCACCTTTGCCGCCTAGCTCCAGAAAGGAGATCTTTGCACATTTTTTCCACTGATTGGCTAAAGGCAAACAAAACCCAAAAAGATTTTGCAACTTTAGTGAAAGAAAATCAAAAGCACAGCATTTTGATGGTGTGGGGAATTGCATTTTGCCAGTATTTGAGGGAGAGGGACTGCATTTTTGCCAGCATCTGCAATTTAGCTGCACAGTACTTATCACAGGGCAGAACACCTTACATTCTCCTGGAGACCAGGCACCTGCCACCTGCTTTCACTGGGGATGTGGTACTGCATGGTAGATTCAGACATCAATAGATAACATTTGTTTTGTTACCGTGAAGTGCAATACATACTGGTGACAGCTGTCTCAACCAAGGGGAGGCTCTCTCCGTTCTGATTCTGAGCGTAGACACTGACCATATACTCAACTGTGGGCTGCAGACCTTCAATAGTTACTTGTGTTTGATCTGGCAGGAAAGAACAACATTAGTCCATCTACAACTGCACAGAGCTGCAGAGCATTCCTCTAAGCAGCCCTGAATGAAGGACCTGTATTAGCCATACATCATTGAAATGAGATAGGATTGACAAAACAGGTTTACCTTTTGCTTGCACTATGCCTGTCTGGCAGTGCAGGACAAGGCAACTGCTATTTGTATCTGCTCAAAGGCAGCTTAGCACAATAAAAAAAAAAAAAAAAAAGAGCAGACCAGCTTTCACCACTTTCTGGGATAGGATTGACCATTAACCCAACTGCATCACAAGCATCCCTGAGTGCTAATCTCTGCAGATCCCACAAAACCCACTGTGTTCATGAGAACTGACTTGGCAGACTCTATAGGAATGAGGTCAAGCCTGTAGCATATGTGACTGAGTCCACGCTATGACCAAGGGCCATATTATGTGACCTGCAGAAGGATTTCAGAGGAAGTTTTGCTGGATGCTAGAAAAGCCAATGGCATTTCTTTGAAATCCAGGTGCCTTTCAGAGACACTGAGATTGCCAAGAACAGCAGCACAGTGGTGTCAAAGAAATGTGAAGCTTCTGGGGAAAAAAAATTGCTCTAGCTTCTCCTGGATGAGACCCAACTGAAGTCAGCAGGATGGTAAAAAAAGGTACAAGCAGGAGAAAGTTTGGCTTCGAGTATATGCATAGTGCCTGATAGTGTTGAGTATAGTGGTCTCGTCTTGCATTCTTTACAGATCTGGTGAAGGATGTCATGTACTCTTACCTGCAGGGACATTTTTAGTTTTTGTGGGCCCATGTCCTTTCTTGGGGACAGCTGTCACACGATACCCTGTGACTGGGGATGTTGAAGGGAGCCATCTGATGCTGATACTGTTGTCTTGGACATCGGTAACTTGCATCTGGGATGGTGTGTCTATTTCTGGGCAACAAAAATAGTTTTTTCTGAGCACGTTGGTACAAGAAACCCTCCCCTCTGCTGTTACCTCCTAGCTGAATTTTATTCTGCTCTTAATTTTCTAGGCTGTGCTGTTTAGAATAGAAGCCACATGTTGCTATTTATCTGTCCCAGAGCAAAATGCCTTGACCATGATGTGTGGGTGACTGACCTCATATCAATGTTAGTTGAAGATTTTTGTAGTTTTCAAGGCTACTAAATGCCTTTATCTGTAGCTACAGTAGGAGTAGGAATAGGCTATATCCGGATCAGGAGTGAGACGACAGTCCTGGAGTTAGAAAGTCTGGTCTCATTGGGATCGCATAATGTGACAGTGCACCAGAAGTACCAGAGTTAAGCCAACAGTGACCCCATGAGAGCCCAACAGGATTTCCATTCTGCCACAAGAGGTCAAAATATTGCTTGTATCCCCATCTGGATTCCACACGGTCTCCCTCCTCCAACACTTCAAGACCACGATCCCCTTCTGTGTCATGACATTATCATGCTGGGCCACCATGACACGCATCTCCACTACAAATGATGGGCTTACAATGTAGTCCACAACTTCTAAAAGAAACCAGGGATCAGCTTATAGGTATAAGCCAACACAAAACTGTAGGGGTTTTTTGTGAGTTTTTTGCTCTGTTTAAATAGGCCTCACCTGTTTTGTACGTGACAGTGACTGGCTTGCTACTGGCAGGGCTGTCTCCACGGCCAGTTACAGCATACACAGTGATGGTGTAGTCTACACCAGGTTTGAGGCCAGTGATGGTAGCAGTAGACATGGTGCCAGGCACTGTAAACTCCTGCACAGGGCTGCTTCCACCTAAGGAGAGTAGGTTGGAAAAATAAATGTAATGGATCTCCAAATTATACATTTTAAATCATTACAAAACCCAGGACAATCCTCTGTGTATCAAGTTGAAGACAGGACCCTGGTGATTTCGGTGGTTCGTGGGTCAAAGTTTTTTTCAGACCAACCCAAGGAAACGAATTAAATATGTACACAGAACCACCTCTAAAATTACTGGAGTGCTCCAGATGGCTCTTTCTTTTTAGTAGACAAAAAATGATTTGCTCTCCTTCAAATAAAAAAAAGAAGATATTTGACAATCTTCTCTAAATATGTTGCAAGAATCTCAGAGATACAGGAGTTTTCTGTCTGCTACAGTCAAACTTGCCTTTGTTATTTGCTGTGGCCTTCTAATAGTCTCAGAAGAGAATTTCTAGTCTGACTGGCCATAGCAGCCTACCCTCACCTGTTTCACCATAAGTGATCCGGTAGTATCTGACTGTCACTGCAGGAGCATCCCAGGAGATCACAAGGCTGGTCGGGCTGGTGGGTGTGACTTCCAGGTCCCTGGGAACATCAGACACTGGAAAAACAGAGAATTGAGAGAAAGTTTAAATGCAGTTAAAGTACATCAGCTACATATTCCACCTATCATACTGTGTTCCTCTGCTACTCATCTGCCTGAGTTTTAGCCCAGTGCACACACTTCTACAAGTGATGTATCTGGTTAAAAACCATCTGGCATTGGACTAGATTTAATGAAAAAGTTCTGCTGACCCTAAAGACATCTGACTTGATCTGAAAGTAGCATAAGCACTCCCACCTTTTTCTAAATCAGGCCCTATCTTGGTATAACAGGCACTTCCTCATAAGCAGAGTTTCACCAACTGGTAGGGAAGATCTGGTTTAACAGCAACTACTTCACCAGAGAACAACATCCAAAATCCTTGCAGGAACTTTTAGCCAGTATTCTCTCAAGGCTTACCTGTTGTTTGTTGGCCAACCAAGGGCACACTCTCTTCCCTGCTGTTGATGGCGATGATGCTGACCACATACTCAGTCCCTGGAAGCAGGTTGGTAAGGGTGATGGAGTTCCGTGAGGGGGGCACGCGGTCCTCCTTGGGCCTGCCAGCACCATGCTCTGGGTGATGCCGTATTTTGTAGCCCGTAATGGTGGCACGAGGAGCAATCCAGTGGACGGTGAAAGAGTTAGCAGTTATGTCCGAGAAGTCAAGGCCAGTGGGGGAATCAAGACCTGAGTATTTCGAAGAGACAAAAGACTGAGCTCAGCTGAACTACTGGCCATGGTTAATTAAGCTCAATACCATGACACTGCCAGATCCTAAGCCAAATACTATTCAGCCATGGAACTAAACACATGTGTGTCCAGGATCAAAGCAAGATAAACAAGCACTAGAACACAACTGCAGGAAAAGAGCGTACATCACACACACACAAAACAGCATAAAACAGCACATGTGACCAGCAAACTCCATTACAAACCAAGAAAGACTCAGTGACAGATATGATAGGCTCTACCTAGGCTTGTTCTCAGGCAGACAGTGTTGGTATATTCACACCAGGGTCCACAATGCTCTACTTAAAACCAACAGAAGTTCTGGCACTCAGATATAATGAGGTGTGACATTTCCTAGCATTTCCCAAGATGTGCATCTGCATTGCTTTTTGATATTTAGCTGATGACCCATCAACATGGTGACAATACACAAGAAAGAGCAAAGTCCCATTAATGAATCTTAATGGATGGCATTAATGGCACATGTACCTGTTTTCTGGATTCCAGACAGAGGTGCACTCTCATGTTGCTCAGAAACACTGTAGACTCTTACCAGATATTCGGTACCAGGGAGCAGATCTGTGGAGTTTAATTACAGGAATTTAGACATATTTCTTTACTAATAGCTAGAAGTCACTCAGCCTACACAATTTTAACTGTGTTTCTTACGGGAGGTAATTAGATTTTGCTTGATGGAAGACCTGAGCCTCCAGGACAGACAAAAATTTAAATCAGTTCTTATTGTGGCATTATGGTTGCTTGCCGTGTTTTAGCCTGAAGGAGCATGGTATCTTGTTTCATTGCTTCATAAGTTTGTGGAGACTGGCTAGAAGCAATTAGTTTTCTACAGCATCCCTTCTAGTTATCTAGTAGTTTAGTTATGCTCTGTGTCAAAGCTTTAGCTGATATAAACTGGAATAGGGCTAAGGATTTCCAACACAGCTATTTTAATTCAGATGAGCTCCAGATCTGGTCTCCTATTCTGAAAGTGGGTCTTGTGTCTTACTCAACCAACCTGATTCTATGCTGTAGAAAAAAAATTCAAATATAACACAGCTTTTGCACCAGAAATTAATGTCAGCTTTTTGAAAATGCCCACGTGCTGTTGCCATGTGCTACTGTAAGGTACCAAACAGTATTTATTTTCTTGTCCTGAGCATACAAAGCCAAAGGAGCAATGACCTTTTGTGCATTTTGATCCTCTCCCTGAACCTCTGCACTGCAAGTCCTTGACATTTTTGGCAAACCAAGTGAGTAATACGTGTTTACTCTTAATACCTAACCAGGCTACAAATCAAAGCAATTGCCCCATAGTCCAATTCATCACTGTCCTTGGATTGATGGGAAAAAACTTTCCTATGGTTTGGCTTTAACTTGGGTAAAGCAAGTGGCTAAACCCCATTTAATGTGAGTTTGTATGAGGCTACTTTGACATCAGCTTAGATCAGCTGAGAATTTGGCCAGTTACACTTACAGTAAGCAATTTTTCTTTTGCCTCATCTTATGTCATATATAAGGGGCCTCTTATATTTGTTTGACTTATGTAGGTAATATACTTACTTGTTAAGATCACCATGTTGTCTGAGGGTGAAATTGACAGCTCTGCAACATCTTCTTCCTTCTTCACAGGTGAGTAGCGCACCAAGAAACCGCTCAGCACAATGGAAGTGGGTGCGGTCCAAGTCACTCTCATAGTATCAGGCCCCACATTAGTGAAGCGGAGATCAGTGGGAGGAGGCACAGCTACATAGCAAAGAACAAATATATCTTAGTTCTCTGGTTCATAAAAGTCAATCAAGAGGTATGTTCAGGGAATCACCAGAGAAAGTATCTCATGCATAACAGAGTACTGTGTCAGACCCATGCAAACAGACTTCTAAACTACATTTGGTTCTACTATAGTTAAGAGAAAAATATGTCTGTACTACTGTCAAGCTCCTTTAACCTCTTGGCAATGCCTGATACTTTAAATGTACCCTGTGGGGCTAATTTGAAAACAAGGTAGCAAGTTTCAGTAACGTGCTTCTTGCAGCTGGATTTCCTATTACAGATGCGGAGCCAAGAGAGGTTTAAAGTTGCCATACAGCAGCTTACAGATGGAAAAGTAATCTCATCTAGAATTCATACATGCACACACAGGAGAGGAGAGGGTATATCTCTAATTTCCTATGACTCTACTTCTACTTGTGTCAAAGGATTTACAGCCTCAGGATTTTCAAACACAACAGGATTTCATGCAAGAACCAGTTTTCAGCTCGCCTTCTGCTCATGCACTATAGAGATCCTTGACGGTGTGGCATGGCTGTCAGTGGCATGTACTCAGGGAGTGGTGTTTCACCTGCATCCTTTGGGGCACTGCGGAAAGGCTGGGACCACCAATGAAACAGACTGCTGGAAGTTCGAATAGTTATCAAGGCTGGAGGGCGTCTGCAGAACTGCTCCACCCTTTGCCACTCTGATTTTGGGGAACTGCTGTTTGTAAGTCTGGTGAATATACAGCTCATGTTTCAGGCTCTTGATTCCAACTGAATCCCGGAAATCTGAATAGCAGAAGGTGAATGAGCCTGGCAAGTCTGCAGCCATTTGTATTAAAATGCCTCAAATTATAAAACTGAGCAGCACATATCCATCTCCAGCTGCCATTTAGAAAAAGGAGCAAGCTGGGTCTGTCTGGCTTCCCCCTCAGTGAGAGGCTTGATTCCTCTCTGGACAAAGCCCTGTCACCCCGACAGCCAGTGACAGCATGAAACACCGTTCATGTCACAAAACACAGAAGTTTTCGAAATTCACCCGTTTGCTGTGTCAGAGTGGTAGGGGCGCTCTCTCCGCCATTAATGAGTGTGATTACACTGATGTCGTAATCAATGCCTGGCTCCAAGCCTGTGATTGTGTAGTATCCTACTGAGGAGTCCACAAAATCTTCAAAAATAGGGACACTTTCTCCTGCTGCAACTACTGTGACGCGGTAACCAATAATGGTGGAGGCATTTAATGGGGTCCACCTCAGGCCGATGCTTGAGTCAGTTATGTCAACAAAGCTTAGGTCAGTGAGTTGGGGCACCTCTAATGAGTTAAAGAGCGAACGGGAAAGGCAAAGACATACAGAAGCAAAAGAAAGACAAGGGAGAAAAAAAGCAGTGTTCATCACTATTAACATCGACAGAACTTTAGAAGCAATTGCGGTGATATGCAGAATTTCTCTTGAGGTTTGGGGGAAAATGAGGTTTTTTTGGTGGTTTGGGGTTTTTTCTTTTTATATTGTACCCTTCAATACAGTCTCCAGCTGCCTCCCCGGGCAGACAGAAGCTGAAAGCCCAATCCCCTGAGACAGTGCACTTCCACTTTAGACACACAATTTTCAAGAAGGCCTACAGGAGGCACTTAACTTGCAATAAATTTACTTTGAGCAATGATGAGCCATAAAACCCCATCATCTTCTGGTGAAAATAGAAACAGAAAAAACATACCAATTTTTTTTTTCCATGTAGAAAACAAGAGGTCAAAGTCTATTAATGTATAAACAAAACTACTGTTCTGAAATATTAGTTGATTGACCCTCTAGAATTTTTGTCTTGTTCGAATGGTAAGTCTAACTTTTATCATTGGGATCATAAAAATATCAACCCATTTGAAGGGGCTAAATCAGCCTACACCCTCAGCTGGTGAGAACCATCACAAAACTTCAGGGTAGATCATCCACTCTCTGAACTATTTACAATGGACTTGGAAAAAAGTCTCAGATCCCTGTAATGGCTTGAGGAATTCTGGGACAGAGCCTCAAGTTCTACTTACCACTAACTGCTCCAATATATGTGCTAAAAACAGATGATACAGAACAGTGAGTAATAAAACACTTCATTGGAAAGA
Organism: Egretta garzetta; assembly: GCF_000687185.1. Taxonomy (NCBI): domain Eukaryota; kingdom Metazoa; phylum Chordata; class Aves; order Pelecaniformes; family Ardeidae; genus Egretta; species Egretta garzetta. The sequence continues at coordinate 93,860 of NW_009258281.1, read as the reverse complement.
TGGCAAATGGTTAAAAAAGACCTTTAGATGATAAGTATTCTTTCTGTAAGAGTGACAGTGTCCCCATATTCAGAGGTTATGCCCAGCACATGATATAGCCAAGAGGCTGACTTGATTTGTTGGCTAAATTGTTCAAAAAATCTCAAAAATCTCAGAACTGAGCCACTGAATAAAGATCTTCTAGATATTGCCTAAGTCTGTATGACAAACAAGCAAAACTGTGACTGTTTTCCCTATAGATATTATTCCTATAGCAAATTTGTTCTTTTCCTGTATGTTAGGACCAACAGAACTGGGCAAGGGGTGAGGGATGTTAGATGCATCTTTAATTGACAATGGCCAAACCCTCAGCTGCTCAAGTCAATAGACTGGTATTGATTTAAGCCACATGATTTGGCTATGTAACTTTAGTAGGGTGATCCTGAAGTAGGTAGGAGCTAATGGATGCTCTTCCTCCCTCAGGATCAGACACTAGTAGTTGACTCAAAGATGCAGGACTCTGTATCCATTCTGTGGGATCATTACAAGTTAGCTTGAAAAGGAATTATGGGACAGTAATATTGCAAAAGACTGGCTTTAATAATAGTGGTTATCTTCGATTTTAATGTCTTTCTAGGAAAAGACTTATTTTACAGAATAAATGCAAAAAAATGCCAGTTTTCTGTAAAATCATTGTTTATCCACATGGAATGCATGTACCATATCACCTTTAAAGAGCGCTAAAAGCCTGAGACATACATTCTTAGCTTCCCCCACGAGAAGATGGTAAAAGGCTAAAGCTATTACTGCTTTAATTATGCAGTATCACAGTATTAGTTCACCCCCAGGGAGCATACAGCACTTCAGTGAAGCATGGAAATTTTAAAGCAGTGTTATAAGAGCAAGCAAACACAGTAGCTGGCATCATTTCAGGGCCGAGCAGAAACAAAAACAAACAAACAAAGCCCTCACAAAGGAAAATGAAATGAAACCATTTGGGGAGATGCATATTAATTTTGCTACTGTGGCTACGAAGGTAGTTTCTGCAGTCATCTCAGCATGTAATGTGAGGTGGCACACACCACTTTTTGTCCCAGAAGTGATACAGTGATGGACCTTTCAGTCCTGGCTTTCTTCTCCATTGTGCTGAAGTAATCTTCTGCCACTATTGCTGCCAAAATTTCTCCTGTGTTTGCTTCCCACTCATACCTCTCTTCACCTACTTTCCATTCCCACTAGCTGTGCTGCAGATACTGGGGCACTACAGGGCCAAGTTAAATCTCCGTTGCTCTTCAGCTCAGTGTACTGATACAAGAGCTCCATCTCTTTTCCATGACACTGTTGACAGACAATGTAGGCTGCCCTTGCAGAGAAGTACATGGGTATAAAAACTGCTCTGTCATGTGCTGGCACATGGCTGTTCAGCTTCTACATCTACGCCCTCTGCCATCAGACTAATAGGAGACTAATATGCAAAGTAGAGCTCTTGGGCTAAGCAACTTGACTTTAAGTAGCTAAAACTGCTGCTCATCCTTTCATTACCTTGTGTGATGGTTTCAGATATGGGCATACTCTCCTGGTCGTCCTTGACCGAGTAAACGCTGACGTTGTACTCCACACCAGGGTTTAGGTTTTCAAAGGTGCAAGTGGTCTGATCTGCACCTACGACTTCCTCCAAGGTAGAGCCCTGCTGCCCATTGGTAGGAGCAGTGGTCACTCGGTACCCACTGATGCCTGAAATACAGATATACCAGTATGCAGTAATCTCATGCTGTATTGATCTACATCAGTAAATCAGTATAAACAACTGAAGCAAAAAACATTACATTTCACAAGTGATTTTGCCTCCCTGAGCCCAGCAGGCAAGAGGTTGCTTTGTCAAGCACCCCTAAACAAGCTTCCCAGGAGGTAGCTATGCCCCTGTCACAGCATAGTTTCAGTAGTTCCCTTTGAGACCTTACCAAACTGAAAATCTCATGACACATCAAGAAAAGATACATCTACTGACTGAGAGTGCGGTTTTCAAAAGCTTTCAATCCTTGTTTTATGGAAGTCAGTTGTACAGCTCTCATTAGCTATTGCTGGAGTAGAGTTCATCTTGAACACTTTCAGATCTTCCATGCTTAATCTCAATGACATGAACTTATTCTTCACTGCCAGCAATCTTTTTGATCCATTTTGCTTTCCCTCCCTTGGACATTTTTTAAACCAGTGGGGATATTTGAAGAAGTCCTTCAAATACCTAAACCAGCTGAAATGTTTTAAAACAATCATACTCCAAAACAGCATTTTTCATTGAATGTAAATCATGAAGAGTCCTATGGCAACCTATACTTAACTATGAATTATATCCTTGAATATATCTAGAAATGCACATTTTTCCTTAAATGACTCAACAGCAAGCTTCCTTCAAAGTCTCCTTAATGAACTGCAAGGCACTGCAGAACAAACATTAGCATTCTGATACAACAGGAGGTTCAAGCATAGTGTGAGTTCCCATAGTTACCTGGAGTTGTGCTTCTATCCCAAGAGACTACCAGGATCCCAGTATCAGGATTGGGCTCCAGGCGCAGGTTGGTTGGTGGAGACAATGCTGCAAGCGTTCAGATAAATGCGTCATTTGTAGCACTGAGAATCATGCTAGCTCCCACGGCATCCCTTCTCCCCACTTTATATCCTCACTGTTCAGAATTAGCTAAAAATATTCTCCTGAAGTTGTGACCCTGTATTGCATGAGCTAGTGCTACTGTCACCTATGCATCAAAAAGAAAAATACCTTCCAGATCATGACAGGAGGAAAAGACTAGAACTGACTCCCAGAAGACAGCCATTGATCTGGGGAGCACAAGGGAAGCAAGTGGAAGAAGGAATAATTGTAGAAAAGCAGATGTGTCATACGTGTAGTCACTCTCCTGATGATTGGAGTCTCTCTCTCCTGGCCGTCCATCAGGACTGTGAGGCTGTAGGTGTACTCCACTCCAGGAGTCAAGCCAGATATCACGATGCTGCCAGAATCAGAGATGACCTCCCGAGGAGCCTCTCCACCTTGGCTTGGGCGCACACCCAGCTGTAGAGAAGCAGCAAAGTTTGCTTTTCAGTCTCAAATAAGCCTATCACAGCTAAGTATCAGCATCCTGATTTATCATCCAACATGAAAATCATGGGCTCTTATGCTGACCGCCAACCATCAATCCCATAACTTGTGTTTTAGATGTCCCACTGATGGACCTGAAGCCCCGAGGACATGCTTGCATTGATCTCTATGACCTAGACCTGCCCCCTGTAAGCAGCATGTCTTTTGCACCTCTTTCCTTTGTGCTATCTTCACTGCAGTCCATAATAAACAGCTTTAATCTGTCCTATCACAATGACACAAGATGAAAAAGAAATATGGGATTTCAGTATCCCCTACCTTGAAACCGATCCTTGGGGCAGGTGTCCAGGTGATGACAATAGAAGTCTCAGTCACTTCTGTGTTAAAAGGAGGAATGGAGCCAACAGGCTGATCTGTGAAGTGAATTGACAGTTAAGTCTAGCTGCTGTGGTGGCACGAAACAGTTAGAAAACCAGACCTATAGCAGCCCAAATAGCAAGAGGTATGTAATAAGATGCTGAACTAACTGCAGTAAGACGCTGATTACTTTTGAAAATCCAGTGATTTGGGAAGGATCTGACAGATTACTTCTGTCAGCTGCTGGGCTTGATAGACACAGTATGCAAGTGGTCTAATCATAGCCAGTGTTTTTGTTGTTCCTGAGGAAAACAAAAATATTGAACTGGGCCTTGTAAATTCTCTATGCATCCAACCCCAAGAACTTGGGGAATATTGTTTTTGGCATAATACCTGAAGTGTTCCTCAAAAAGCAGCTTTTTTTTTTTCCTTCACCCACCACATGCCATCCAATCAGCAGAACACTACACCCTTGTCTGTCATCCAGCTGTCCCAGCTAGGGCCATCTCATCCCTCACCAACATCTTCAATTCTTTTGAAGTCAGCAGAGTTAAAGGGAATTCAAATTCAATCTGAGGAATCTGTGGTCTCATTGATATCTGTCAGGAGCATCACACAGAAGCCAAAGCCTTTGTGTACCCCAGAACCAGTCCAAGTAACTCTGCTGAGTTTAATCTGAATTGACCTCACCATTAATGAAGAGACTTGGTTTATTAATCTACAGTCTTAAAATGTACCGGTTTCGTTCAGATAAGCCAGAATTTGAAGGCAGTATTCATCTAAGATACGCAGTCATATCCTAATTGAGAAATATTTATAGATAAGGCTGGCTGTCAGCAAAAAGCACCTTGCCAAGGTCAACAGTGTTACTCTGATTAAAAGTTCGAACCCTTATTTTAATTTCACATTGTTCTCAAAGCAACCACATCGTCTTTTGAAAAGAGGATGTGGTTCTGGGCTTGGACAGCTTTGCATTTTGCTAGTTTATATGACTGCTTCATCATTATTTAAACAGTGAATCTATTTGTTCTTTCTAGAAGTATGTGTGGGTTCTTACAGAACTCCCTTTCCTCACAAAATTTGCTTAATATTTCTTCCAAGCCAGCAGCACAAGTACAGATGACTGAAATTAAAAAAAAATAATAATAAAAGAAGGATAGAATGCAGTGTTTGTGTCAGTTTCTGTAACTGCAGTTGAGCTGCCTTAGATGGTATGGTTGGGCCTGAGAAATGACTGCCTTCAGCTTTATACAAATGACAGACTAATTATTTGTTGCCCATTTTAAGGGAGCTGTTTGCTTTCCTTGATTTGTCATGCCGAAACCAAACAACCAAAAAGATCAAGTAAAATTAAATTTCTTTTTCATTCAGTTAAACAAAAACTGAGGTACCAGTTTTAAGTTTTCCTTTTTGTTTTTAATCACTAAAAAGCTGAAATACATTTTACTAAAAGCTTTTTGATGCAAATAACTCACTCTCTCCTGCCAAATAGTTCAGAAAGAAGAACAAGGAATATTTCGCAAGCAGTTCTGCTGGAATGCTACTTCAAAAGGCTTCTTCTGTAAACCAGTTCACAATAGCCACTCTCAGCACAAGTTTTGAAGAAAGGCCAGGGCGTTAGGGAAGAGGAATATGTACCTAGTATACTTACAAGTTGTGAAGACTCCAGTCTCTCTGGCGCTTTGCAAGTCATCTTTAACTGCCACAAGATACACAGTGTACTCAGTGCCAGGCTGCAAGTTCCTGAGAAGGTACTTGGTGGCAGATGGTCCCACATTGTAGGTCCTTGGCTGACCTCCTCTTGTGGGACCTGCAGTCAGCCGGTATCCTGTGATCACAGCACGGGGCCGCGTCCACAACACCAGCACTGAATGCTCCGTGGTATTGAGAAATCTCAGGTTGGTAGGGGCATCAAGCTCTGGGGAAAAAAAAACGTAACATGCATCAATTTTCCAGCTGAATCTCTACTGTACCTCTACTTCCAAAGCATATCCATTACCATGCAAAACACAGGCTCAACAACCTCACTGTACATCCCTGTGTTTCTTACTTAGGGCATGAGTGTAACAGTACAGAAGAGAGAAGGTGGGGACTATGAGAGAACTGGAAATAGAAGTGAAATAACTATATCCATGCCTCAGTGCCATCGACAATACACTGGGCCAGACAGACCTGTGCATTCTGGGCTGTGCCAATTTCGGTTGTTACCATATGTGCCAACCCATGAGGAAGTCAGGGTAACAGCTGAGGCGAGACAGACAAACCCAACCACTCAGGAATTTCAAGAGTTTCTCATGAATGCTGAGCATTTTTTAAAAAACATCTCAGTTTAGACTTGTCAGCATAAGCACAGAAACCTAACTTTAGCCCTTTTTCGTTAAAAAGATTTATTCTTTTAAATCTTTGCCCAGTCCTACTCCCTGCCCTCTCAAAATTCCTTCCCACCCCCACTTTGTCATTTTAATGTAAAAATAAATAACAGTCAGCAACTTTTTGCAGAAAACCAGTTCCTAGATCTACTTAAAAATAATCACACCGTGGCACTGACTATACAACAATTCTAAGCATGCTCATCTCTCCCATGGGACTCGCGCAACGGCTCTTCTCAGGCTTCCTCCCCTTTTTATCACTGTCTCTGGGAAGCTGCTGAAACCAATAACCCAGGAAACTACATAAACAAGAGGCTGAAGCAGCACAGCTTCTTCAGCACTGCACTGGAATCCAGTGAATGGCAGAGATGTCCCTACCTTTGGCTGAGACAAGATGAGGCTCAGAGGGGGAAGACACTTAAGCAATTTGCCCCCACAGCAGGCAGAATAGCACTGGCTGCAGCAAAGAGCTTATAGTGTCTACATGGCAAGTTTCCCCATGTTTTCTAGGCCCCAATTATATGTTTAAATTAAGAACAGTGAGGAGAAGTTGTATCAATGCTCTTTTTTGGTGGCAAATGCTTTTTTTCTCCCCCAAGTAAATAACACAATTTTTGTGATAAAAGTTAGTGTTTTCATCACTCTCCCAGTGATTCAGTGGGAAAGCACCTTTTGTCCTTTTTGTTTCTCCCCAGTTGTTTTCTCCCTTTTTGAGGAGGGGGGGAAAAGGAAGCAAAGACTTACTTCTTCCACTGCTTCCAAAGATGGGGGAGATCTAAAAGACAAAGGATGAGTATGACCCTCCTTAGGCCCATCTCCAACTCACGGGCTGAGAGTCAGCTTTATCTCTTCTTGGTACTTAGATCTGTGCTAAGTCTCATCTCACAAGGATTGTATCTTCCTCTGATTTGTAGCCTACAGTCAGTTCCTTTCTGCACTATTTAATTTGCCAGCTCTATTAAGGCTTTTATCACTTCCTCTCCCCATACTAAAGGAAAAAGGGGAAAATTAAAAAGCCACACACACGCTCAGGGTTTATTTGTAGACTGCTTTTTAACAGAAGGCCAGAAAGAGAGTCACATTTACACCGTGGGAAGAGACTTTTGCTGCAGGGTTTTCCTTGGGAACTCTGAATTATTTCTGTTTCCCAGGACTTTCGATTACAGGATGCAATTTATGTGAATACTTTCTGAATGTGGTTTAGGCAAAGCAGTTAAGCGGATGATCATAGCCTATGGAAAATGATTCCAGACATTTGTAACTAGCCCTGCACTGTCTGAATCAAATGTCTATGCTCCAATGTACACCTCTGTGTGGACTTTCAGAGGGGCTCTACAACTAGCCAAGACTTCTGGAAACGACCACAAAAAAATTACAGATCTAATTGATAACTGACCCCTTGTTCTAAATGCTTCTGAGGGATTTCAGACTCCTAAATTGCATCCTTGCTTTTGAAAGACTCACTTGAAAGAGGAGGCAGGGTGTTCACACCATCTATGTTACACTCAAATCAGATACCTATGTCAAAGGATAAACATAAGGATCCCATTCTCCCTGCATAGTCAAGGGAGATGGTAAGAGGGAGAGGCACTATTCATGGCTCCTAACTTTACGGATACAAGTAAATACTATTTTCTCAAACAGCACGGCTATATTCACAGATTATCCCATTTCCTTTCATTCCCTCTCATCTTTGTAAGAGTTGGACTGGATTCTCAAAAGTTGCTCTCATTTACTATAAAGTATCAGAACAGCAGATGTGCATAGGTGAATTTTGGTCCTTTGAATAAAGTGACCCAGTCAAAGAACACCACAAACACTGAGTTACCCTTCTATTGCCCAATAAAAAAGATTTGTTCAAGTGAACCACATCCCAGGTTCTGTCTGATCTGCTTCTCTCAGATCAAAAATGGAGATAACCATTCGAACCCAGGCTAAACTCCTCCTCTTCCATCTGAAAGCCTACATCTGGCCCAGCCACTGCTCCTCTCTCCTCTGCACTTCGACAAAGCAAAAAGCAATGCCTGACAGACTGTGTACTTTGCTTGTCATCTTGCCAGACACTGGTGACGTGCTGCACTGCCACTAGATCATTAGCAATTGGGTTCTGAGAGATCCTGCATGACCCTTCCTAAAAAATATACGCTCCCCATGGCTCTTGTCAACAGTCCATTGAGGTCACTGCAAACCAGTTCCCAGGTTTCACTGGGATGACAGTGAAATTTCTGGGGTGGTGACACAGCCTGCGGAAAGCTAGACCTAACCTGGCAAAGCTGAAATGCAGTCCATTTAATGACAAGGCCTGTCCTTACATGTGCATGCAGAACTCCCGCTGCTGACAGCGGAGCCAAATAGGCATGTAGCTGTCAGAAGGGAGATAGGGATTTTCAGAACAATCTCAGCAAGGCTCCTAAGTCATGCTGAAATCTGCCCTAAGGTATCCTTCCCACCTGCCCTTCCCCCCCGCCCCCCC
>NW_009258281.1:60210-85415 GCF_000687185.1 Egretta garzetta | reverse complement strand
CCCCCCCCCAAAAAAAATCACAGGCTGCCAGCTCTGCTGTAAAAGAACTGCAGGGCCCATCAATTCTCAGTCAGTAATAAAAAAGCTGAATTCCAGCCATATGAAATTGTTTTAAAGTGCCATGAGAGTTAAACTCCCATTGGAAAGCCCTCGAGGAGGATAAATCTGCTGAAAAGATCATTGTCTGAGTGAATGAATTCCCAGCCCTGTCATCCTAGTTATGGGATACCTCCTGGGCTATAACTGTTGCACTTTAAGTAAGTGCTCTGTTTAGATATTTCTCTAAGCGACAGAGAAATATGCACTTCAAATGGTTGAAAAAAGCATGAAGGAAAGACACTTACTGGTGGTTTGCTCTCCAGTCAAAGGTTTGCTCTCCCTGCCATGGCTCACAGCAAAGATCTTAAAGAGATAGGTTGTTCCTGGGAGCAGGTCAATAACTTCAGCAAAAGAGCTCCTGGTGATAGGCAGCCTCTGACCATGTTGGCCAGGGCGATTGACAGGGATCACTTCCACTCGATAGCCAGACACTTGGCTCTGTGGTGGGGTCCACATGATGGTGATCTTGATATCAGAAACCTCCACAAACTGCAGATCTTTGGGTGAAGGAACTTCATCTGAAGCAGAGGGAAAGAACAGTGTTAGAGGGAGTCCTTCGCAATCAGCAGGAGAAGCTATAAGTTTACGTGGAAGAAAAAAGTTAATTTTGATTGAATGGTGGATAGCCCAAGAACATTTACCAAATTAAAAATGTCATGGTAACCTTACCTTATACACACATTCCCAGAGAATATTCAAACAGACTACAATTGAAAATGTAACTACATAGTTTTAAGTACTTTATGCCTTCAGTCATAGAAGGTATCTTGCTGTCACAGAAAGAGAACTGAAAGATCAGATGTAATATGCTACAGAACTTCAAGTATATGGGGAACCAAAAGCTTGGGGGGAAAAGAAATATTCCAGGGGATGGAAACAGGAACCTCCTTTTAAAATTAAAAGGGAGGGTTTTCAAAACCCATGGCATGTTCTGAATGTCTATAATTAACTTAAAATCTATCTTTCCTAATTAAACAAGTACAGGGGCTGATCTGGCCTTACTGTAGTCAAACACAAAATCCAGTTCCCTCTGTGTTGGTCCACACTACTGAACCCTTGAATCCCTACGTTCAAATTAAGTTTCTTCAGATTAGGACTGATACTGCCCTAAGGTTAACCAATGAATGTTTTTGGAAGATACAGATGCCAAACCATAAAATCATTTGAGCTGAGTTCATTCTTGGTAAATTCCCACTTGCAAACATGTGCTTGCAACTTGCAGGACCATCAAATTCCACTGCTACCACATCAGATCCCAATTCTTTCACTATCCTTTCTTTTGGTTTGGCTATTCAGCCCAATTGGATACTTAAAGAACCTTGAAACGAGTAGTTTTTTAAATTGTGGGTGCCTCAAATTTAGATCGTGTGGTGTTATTTTGGCACATCAGTAAATGCTGAGCAGCCTCTCATCTCCACCGACTGCACTGGAAAATAATGATTAGGACTAGAAGGGAGAGGGAGAAGTCAGGTGAATGATTTGGATTTGTTTTGTGGTGTCTGAGTACAGAACCTTAAACATCTGCAGGCCAAGTACTGAGGCAAAATGCATTTACCAGGCTCTTAAGAAGATCTCTTAGCAGAATCCCTTTAAGACACCTCAGAAAACTCTGATCTCTCTTTGTTGTAGACACAATGCAAGACCAACCTTTTGACCTGCCTGCAGTCTGATCCCTAGGAATTACAACCCTGTTAATACAGAGTGGTGGCTTGACACTGTCAATTCATACCCGAGTATGACTTTACTATAGAACTTCAATACCAGTGACATTTACAATTAAAAAACACAACAATGACAACAAAACCCAGACTCGAGTCCATTTAAGAATTCATTTAGCTAGAGCAGTGAAAGATTGTGTTGTCATTTGGTTCTATTTACTAATAGAAAACTCAGTGATGGATACCCAGAACACGCTGACAGCTACCTGTGTGTGGGACGCCTGTGGTTTCCTGTTGGATGAAGACAGGAGTACTCTCCTGATTTTCTTCCACTGCATAGATGCTGATGTTGTACTGAACACCCGGCATCAAGTCACTGAGCGTTACAGAGGTTGCAGTGTCAGGCAGGTTGAGCTCTGTGCTGCTGCCTTCCACGGAGGGTGTGTAGATAATTCTGTAGCCTAAAGCAAGAAAGATATATACAGTCATTAGCCACAATCAGTAAGTCCACACAAGGAATGCTAGAAATGAGAACTAAACTGATCTCCCTGCTGAGGTTTCAGAGAAATAGTCCTAAACTTCAGTAGGACCCATGGCTTGCCTTTGTTCATGTCCCATCTACAGATTGCACACTCATAATGCCTTACAAAGCATAATCTGAGCTCAGTTAGAGTATTTTTGAGCTTTGATATGTGGATTTAGGGTCTATAAAGTTCTCATGCTTGTTATGGGATGGTCTGGATGACAGACACAAAGAGAAGGTCATTGGGGCTTGTTTTTATGCAACCAAATCCAGAAGGAATGATTTTGCATCCAGCCTCCTGAATGGTTTAGTTCAGACGGTGAAACCAAGCAAAGGCTAAACTGCTCATGTGCTTTCCAGTTGGTCTCTCAGACTTGGCAGAATTATGCACTAGCCCTCTGTCCCAGAGTTACACTTCATTTTATTTTTTACCTAGATTTCAGATTCTACCAAGAGTGCAAAATAGGTACACTCCAATTAGACAAACCTGTGATTGGAGCCTGTGGTCTGCTCCAGCTAATAACAATTGATGTGTCATCTACACTTTCCACGGTGTGATCAGGAGGCGCATCAGGAGCTGTTTAAGAAAATAAACAGAAGAGGACAGCAAGCATGAAGGTAAGAGGTAACAAACATTTATTGAGCAAACAATAAAAACAGCTTTCAAAGTGCAGCAATAACTACCCACACATACCTGTAGTCTGTGAAGTAGACAGAATCAGATTCTGCTCTCCTTCTTCAGAGATCTGGTAGACATTAACAATATACTTGCGACCAGGAAGCAAGTCAGGGATGTTGACAGAAGTGGCTGTGCTTGGAAGATCTAAGGAAGGCATGAAAGAAAAAACTGCCTTAGCAATTCTGTTTGCTAAGAGCTTTCTCTCCAAATTAAATAATTGAGACCTCTGTTCTAATCTAGGCTGAATCACAGTCTTCCTGCAATAAAACAGCAATTGTTCTGCACTGTGTCTTTAGTGCACATCAGAAACATTGTGTGGAGAGCCATCTTAGCTGAGTACTCATTTCATATCCTGACTGTTGTATTTTCAATACAGAAATATATGGAAAAATTTTCACATGAATAGGTTATGTGGGAAGACTGACTCATGAGTGGAGAAGAATGACATTAGGAGGGCTGATGAACTTCCCCCCCCCCCATCCCTTCCCCCAGATGTCCACCTACATGCCAGATGTAGGAAACTCCCCATGAAGCAGCTCCTTACTGGCCAGACTGAAGCCAAACATCTTAAGGCAAACTGGGAACTGCCTTTCAATTTGCCTGTAAACCTCTGTCTGTAGACAGATGAGCTCAGGAGCTGCTTCACAACACAGTTCAGCTGTCTGGGCAGCCAGTGTGCAGCCAAGAAAGGTGGTGTCAGTGCTGGCAGTCCCAGTGTAAGCCACTTCTGCTCATGAGTCCAAGCCTGTGAGTCCAGGGGAGCAACAGTCCAGGGAGAATTATTAGGTCAGAGGATTACTGTTCTTTTTCTCATGTTGTTGTTCTACCATGATCATGTCCAAATAGCTATTATAACCTCAAATCCTTGTGAGATATTGCTATTACCATTATCAGGACAGGAAATTAGGAAAAAGAAGTTTAGATGAAATTATATGTGGTGACACAGGCTCTACAGTGCGTATTGGAAAAGTGAATTCAGTTCCTAGGTCTGAGTCTAGTGCCTTTAACCAGCTTCCTGACTTAGTTAAGTCATCACATTATCAAAGATGACTAAGATTCAATCCAAACAAAACAACTGACGGAGCGGACTGGAGCAGACATCCATGAGATGACAAGTAGCCAAGAGAGGGCATTTGGGAAAGATTTCTCTATTTCCACTCTGATGGAAGGACAAGGGTATGGCAAAGGAAATTAGCCAAGCAGCAGGTTTGAAAAACAGATTTGGTTCTCCCCTCATCTGCACTGCTGCTCACTTCAGGATGCCGTGGAAGCTAGCAAATTTACATGACTTCAAAAGGAAAGAAAGACTGGACAAATTTGTGGAGCTGAAAAGAATAAATGTATCTATCCACTGTTATTACAGATCCACCACCTCTGGCTGAGGGAGTTTTCCTCCACAGGATCCTAGGACTGTATTCTGAGAGGATAATGCTATATGCTTGCCTTGTTCTCATACTCTTCTGTGGACATGAACTTACAACCATTGATGGAGAAAGGACAATGAACTAAGGGAGCTTTTAATCTGAGTGAGTATTGCTACTCTTATGTCCTGGTTGAATCAAACTGAAAGATAGCAAGGTCCTCACTATTTACACGAGCTATACCAATTGTCACAGAAAACTGCAATGTACTGTTAGCAATGCTTTGGTCTAGTAGAGTTAAATATTGTCTCACCAAGATACTGTGGCTCATCACCCTCCTCGCTCAGCTCATACTCAACACGGAATCCAGAAACTGTGTCAGAAGCAGAAACCCATGAGACAACAAAGCTGTTGGCTGTGATTTCAGTGACTGACTCTGAAGTAGCAACCATGGGAGGAAGAAGAGTTGTCTCTCCTGAAACAGTGTTGCCTACAAGAGAGAAGAAAGAGGTTTAATTAACCAATGCTACTTTTGTGTTAATGGGGATGCACAAAACAAAGACCTAGGTGAAGGAGATTATGTTTTTCTGGATTACCCCTGTTCAACTTACTTGTCACTGCTGTGGTGCTGGTTGTGGTAAAATCAAAGCGGGTGACTTCTTTGTGGCCATACCGCTGAACACTGATGAGCTGTCCTTCATATATCACACCAGGCTTCAGGCCTGAGATGGTATACGAGTTCTGGTAGCCGGGGATGGTGGCTTCCTTCCACTGCCTTCCAGAGTTTTTCTGCAAGAACAAGGACACACAAATAGTGTGAGACTCCCTAGGCTGCAAGCAGACGTATCAAGTGCCCTAACCCGCTACATGGTTACCAAGCACTCTGATATTCAAAGGTGTGACTTGAATGGCTAATGCACAGAGAGTCAAGTGAAAGGAGATGAGAAAGGTATGCCAGGAAGCAGGGCTAATGGCATTTTGGGTATTTAAGTTTTACCGAGATAAACTGAAAAACAATCTAGCTTTGAACTTTTTTGTTTAAAAGGAACATTATTTGTAATATATAGACTAAACTCATTCCTTTATCAAAAATACATTAAGGCTAGAAGGAATGGCATAAATGGAAAATGCATATTTGAAGGCTGTTCACAATAACACTCTAAGCCATCATCTGAAAAAAAAAAAAAAAAAAAATACAGAAAAGTGTTTCCCTTCTACCCTGCATTTGAACTCTGTGAGAAGCTCTAAAATAATGCTCCATCCTCTGAGGTTTATACTCCAACGCTTTAAAGTCCATTTCATTCAGGCCTTGATCCAAGATACACTGAAGTCAGTAAAAAGACTTGAGTGCCTTTAATGGGTTTGGATCAGGGCCTTTATTGTTCTCTTAACAGGCAGCATCAAGGTACGAATGTTCTTAATCATTAAGTGGTCTTTTGTGAAGCTGTACTCAGGGGAACTGTAACACAACTCATCGATGTTGGTTAAAACAAATCAGTCCACAAATATGAAGGAGCCAACAAACATTGGTTAACAAGCTTTGGTTTAGACTTTACAGAAGATGAGAGATGACTGTTTATTTAATCCTACGCTAGCTGTTCACATTTTCATAACCTACTAATTTCTACCTCCTCATTAATAGGATAAAAATCTATCCAGTTGTCTCCAGATATGCATATGGTACTAAACCAATGTTTCTTAGGATGAGGAAGCTTCCACAAGGATTTACATTACTTGAAGCGAAGAATATAAAGTTGTCTGCTTACGGTGCTAGCGCTTTGGTTAATAAGATACTTCATGAACACAGTGACCAGAACAGTTTGGGCAGGAAAACATCAAGTGTTTATACAGCACTGGTTGTCTTTGATTCTCAGAGTAACTGTTGACCTCAACAGGCCAAGGACACTGAATTAGCAACTAAAGTTTGCTGAAGTTGTGTCAGCCACTTCTTTCAGACACAGAAAAAGCCAAATAAAGCATTTTTGATGAACAAATGGTGATGAATGTGGCACTTACCGGTCTCCAGCGCAAAATGTACTTGGTGATGTGAGATCGTTCAGGAGCGTTCCACTGGATAGGGTGGGAGTTTGGCTGATTTGTACTCTCTGTGATGATCACCTGAACAGGCCCAGCTGACCCTGAAAAAAAGAATTGCCATTTTTTACATACTGGAGATGTTTTTCTTCTGCTTTTGTTGTGGACTCATCAAAAAGCAAGAAAGTTGTGTGGCTTAAATACTATTTCTATACAAAGAAAATAAGTCATATTGTCTTTCTATCTGTAATGCTTCATTTCTCCTTAGAAAACCGATGAATTAGAATGTATTCTGTGGGGGAGTTAAGATGTGCTCTTTGGGTTAATTTCCGGTTAGTTATCAATGATATAGAAAACATGAGCGGTCTAGTATAGAAAAAGTCTGCAAAGCAAAGTTATATTATTCAGAGAGAGGGAGCTTCTCAGCAACAAACTGCTTTCATCAATATCTTCTGGGAGGAGTGGCTGATACACCAGAAGGCTGCACTGCCATTCAGCGGGACCTGGACAGACTGGAGAGTTGGGCGGAGAGGAACCTGATGAAGTTCAACAAGGGCAAGTGTCGAGTGCTGCACCTGGGGAGGTCAAACCCCATGCACCAGTACAGGCTAGGGGCTGACCTGCTGGAAAGCAGCTCTGCCGAGAGGGACCTGGGAGTCCTGGTGGACGACAAGCTGACCATGAGCCAGCAATGTGCCCTTGTTGCCAAGAAGGCCAATGGTATCCTCGGGTGTATTAAGAGGAGTGTGGCCAGCAGGTCGAGGGAAGTTATCCTCCCCCTCTACTCTGCCCTGGTGAGACCCCACCTGGAGTACTGTGTCCAGTTCTGGGCTCCCCAGTTCAAGAAAGATGAGGAACTCCTAGAAAGAGTCCAGAGGAGAGCTACTAGGATGATAAAGGGACTGGAGCACCTCCCCTACGAGGAAAGGCTGAGAGAGTTGGGCTTGTTCAGCCTGAAGAAGAGAAGACTGAGAGGGGACCTTATCAACGCGTACAAATATCTTAAGGGCGGAAGTCACGAGGATGGAAGCAGTCTGTTTGCAGTGGTGTCCAGTGACAGGACTAGGAGCAATGGGTGCAAACTGAAACATAAGAGGTTTCAGTTGAATATGAGGAAAAACTTCTTTACTCTAAGGGTGACAGAGCACTGGAATAGGCTGCCCAGGGAGGTTGTGGAGTCTCCTTCTCTGGAGATATTCAAAGCCCGCCTGGACGAAGTCCTGTGTAGAATGCTCTAGGAGAGCCTGCTTTAGCAGGGGGGTTGGACTAGATGATCTCCCAAGGTCCCTTCCAACCCTTGCGATTCTGTGATTCTGCAGTGGGAGCAGCAAAACAGATGAGAAATATCTGCTCAATCTAGGTACGATCTTGTGGCATGGTGAGGGCAAATTTCTGATCTGACATTGAATACACCCTGCAAAGAGACACTAATTTTTTAGTATTTTACTAAATTCCTTCATCAGTTGATTTGAAACACTGAATTTTCATGACTCTCTGAAGCACTGCAGAGGTAGTGAGGCATGTCTTCCACCTACAAACCACACCAGAAGGGCTGGTGGAAGTCTTGAGAAAAATCAGGCCCATAAACTCATGAAAATACAAGTTCAGCAGTGCTCTAATGCATAAGACTACCAATTGCTTTTAGCCAGATCAGGCTCAGGTGTATTTTCTCCACAAAGCCCCCTAATAGAGAAGGGAAGGGTTTAAGATCCCATGGTTCTCCTTTCATTTCAGTCCCTCCCAGCCCTGCTGGGGAGGTTTCACTGAACACTCAGCAGCACTGTGCTCATGTTAGTTCTCAGAAAATTCCAGCAAAGGGCAGCCTGGAATCTGAAGGAAAGTGTCTTGGTTTAGCCATTAAATACCTTCACCTGCCCTCCACTCCCAACATTTCTAATTATAATTTATTTGGACAACTTTGTAACATATATACCTGCTCCATATTTAATGGGACTTCCAGACAAACAAACCTGTGCCCACAGGGAGAAAATTTCAAAGCTCCCCTAACCCCAAACCTACATTCAGAAACACTTGATTTGGTTTATTTACATGTTTTCAGTCACTCTGGTGTCTAAAGAAGCCCAAAGCCCTGGTTTCCAGTCTGGAGGTATGCATATTTCACATAGCTCAGGGAGATGTTTGTTTAAGCAGTCTGACAGGAGTCAATGAAGCTCAGCAAACCCCAGTAAGAAACTCGTGAGGAAAAAAATCCAAAGAAGGTCTGCTTCCTATTCTTGCCTGCCTTAGTTTGCTTCTCCAAAGCAAGGTAGTCAGTCCTTAGTTCTGTCTGCCAACTGTCCTATTCCCTTGTCTCTGGCTCACTAGCTGTATAGCCATGGATAGAAATGCTGTCATTTCATTCACAACACTACTGGGTATAGGTCAGGTTCAATAGGGTGCTGTTGCAAAGACCTTTTATATGATGCATGTGAAGCAAGTCACAGAGAAGCTGTACTCACCTTATTCATGTGAAGCATTTAGTTACAACAGACTTCAGAGGAGCTTGTCCCCTTCTACAGCAGGGTCACCTATATTAAAACTCTCCGAACGAGCCTCGCATTCCCTTTCTTACCTTGCGGGGCACTTAGGGGATAAATACATTGCAGCTACTAAGTGGGCAGCTGCTTCTTAGCCTATCTTAATATGAAAGCAGAAAATCAACTTAGCATTGAAGCTGCTACATCCAATCTTTACACAGCTCCTCCACATTTATGCTCAGAGATGGGTTGGGGAACCAATGACTTGAGCATAGTCTTCTCCTCCCAACAGGGAAGCCACAACACGGCCTTAATATTTCATCTTATTCAGATTAAGACAGTGGTATTTGCAACCTTAAACAGGAAAGTAGAGTTGTTCCCCTTATGTTCTGTTTAGGGAACTGAAACCGAACAAGCCAATAAACAGGCATTGCCTGTCCCTATAAAGATTTCCTGGAACTGACTAAGCAAATGAAGTTAAAATATTTAATTTCTTCAGGGTACTGATCAGGAGAAATGCCACAGCGGATTTTGCTTCTGTAATGAGTGGAAAAGGAAAGACTACATATGTAAGAGTTTTAGGCAATAGAAACTGAAGGTTGCAGGTGTGATATCACTAAATAACAAGAGGCAATGTAAACCCAAGTTGTTGTGTGAACTGACAGTCATTCTGTAAACTAACCCTGGCCTCAGGAAAAGCTGTTAACAGCCTGGGCCCCTCTTTATAATTATGACACCTGTTTGTGTCTGCCAAGGGTGGGGAGAACCATTTAAAAAGCAAACCAAAAGGAATAATGTATAGAAATCTGAACAGGTGAGGGGTGGTGCTTTCCTCATGTCTTACTCAGCAGATGAGTTAGTTATCTGTTGTGTTTCTTACCAGGATAGGTCTGCAGAGGCTGGCAATGCCATTCTCCAATACCACGACCATAGCAATAGCACTGGTATCTGACACCATGGACATACTTCTCCCATGAATCTCCAATTTGGTAGAAGGTACGGGTTTCCGAATCTTGGCACTGATCTAAAGGCACAAGAGAGACAGTTAACCACTGCATATCACAAACTACAGTGAAAAATCTATGCCAAACACAGAAGAGTAAGTCACAATAGACTTTTACACAAAGAAACGTAACACCAACATTTATTTGCAAATATAATTAAATAAAGTGGCAACAGAAATTGAATCTCACATCAAGGTTCTTGACAAATCACTGCATGTGTTAAGTTAGATACTAGGGGGATAATTCATCTGAGATGAATTCCTTACGGTACCGTTAAGTACAGGCCATCCACCTGGCAAGCTTCCCACTGAAGTCAAATCCTTTCTTGAAGGAACACCCCATTATTTTGAACTGTCTATTGTGGAGCCCAATTCTGCTCTAGTCAACTAAGTTCATCTCTCATCCAAAGCTCAACCATGCTGCTCTCAAGGAAATCAATGGCAAAATTCCTACTGGCTTCAGCAGAATTCAGTTATACTTTATAAGTCCAAAGTGACCCATTAATTTTCAGCAGATTCTTTCCAGATTTACCATTGTATAAACCAAAGGAGGACAGTTCACATCCTGAAATCAGCTTAGCTAGTGTAAATACAGCACAGTACCAGTGCTTCAGTACACTTTCTAGTCTGACCTATGCCTATATTTCTGTCTTAATGGAAATTTTCAGTGAGAACTGGTATTATACTTCTTGGCTGAACAGGAACCTTGTTTAGAGAGTGTCAACAAAATTAAACCGATTGCACCTTTACAGATAGCCAAAATCATCCCCGCTCCCCTTCTTTCAAAGTAGTAATTTTCAGGAGCTTTACAATCCAAGTTCCTCCAGTAAACCTGTACTGATATTACTGTAAATAATACAGAACTTGACCACTAGTACTTTCCGATAGATTTTCTTGGCAATAGTTCGAAGTTGTCTTGGATTTAGTAATTGAAAACCACAAAGCCAGGTCTTATCTTCCAATCAAGGTTCACTAGGGAAGGGGAGGAGACAGAAGAGATGAAATCTCCTCATTCCTGCAGAGAACCACGATGGTTTCAGCTAACCTCCAGAGTACTATTAACACGTGTTCTCATCCTGAGCTTTCTCTCTTTGCCAGAACAAAGGGCAGCCAAAAAAATCAACTTAGTCCAAGGTAAGTTAATATACGCTGGTGCTCCTTTCTCAGTTCAATGAGGAGACCTAGAGATTTTAGGATAGAGAAAGGAAAGAAAACTGATCCTACCATCAGTACCTAGTTGCATATTATCAGTGTTCAGTCTGAGAGCCCTGCCTGCTAGGCTGACAGCTCAGGTACCAGAATTCAGCCAAATCACCCCCGCCTGGGGCTAATATGTCCTGTTACCATAACCTGCTACGTTTTAAGAAGTATGTTGCCAAAATCCATCACTACTGCATCATCATCAAATTCTCCTGTGGCATGTCTGAGAATCCAAGCTTATCTCCTTAAAACTAGGAATCCCCTTTCACTTACCCTCCAGTAAGTCCAGTGTTATTTCTACTTTTGCAGTTGTGCAATTTGGGGCAGAAACTGGGCAAAGACCAGGTCCAAATTCACACATCAGTTTCACCATACCATAAGCAGCTCCTACACAGCCACAGTCTGTGTTTAGCAAGCAGGAACAGCTGGTGACTTACCAACAGGATCGCATTTCCATCTCCCCCGGCCCTGGCCAAAGCATGTGCAGTTCAGCATGTGCCCCTCATCGTGACGTTTGTGGAAGGTCTGGTTCACATCATAGGTGATACCATCCACAATGCACTGGTCTGTTTGAGAAAGAGCAGATACACTTTTGTCAGCAATAGCTCTAAGTGTTAAGACAAAATCCTTCTGCTTGGCACATTGTTCCTTCCTCTTGATCAGTTTACAGAGACTGACCATGACAAGCTCCATTCATGCAAAAGGGAGCCCTTTCGATATCTGTGATCACCACCGATTATGCTGCAAACATACCACTGCTCCAGAGTTCATTTATTAGTAATACGTAAATAAACAACTCTTGCAAAAAAGGTCTGTAGGATGCAGTCCAAAGTACTATGCATTACTCAAACTACAGAACTGCCTGGGTCTTCCTTGTGACATATTCCACATGTGAAAGAAAATCTGAAATAGCACACTAACTCTCTCACTACCTCCTCTTAGAAAGAGCTAGACTGTAATACCTCGTTGAGTACTGCCTGAAATCATTAGAACTGCACAAGGAGAAAAGGGCTAATCCAAATTCATAAAGGTACCAAGAAGAGGTACAAACATCCTCATGATGTTACTCTGCCAGGTACGTCTGCTACATTTTGTAGTAATCTGATAACAGGAACAAATCTATTACACATCCAAGATGCTACCAGTACCTACTAATCTACCATTCCCTTAAAACACAGTAACCCGATCCCATGCCTAAGCACAATGGTAGCAGGCTATTAGGTTCAATGGTGATGTGTCAATCTGATCTAGCCCAGAATTCCTAATTCCAGTCTAATCACAGCGAGGAGCAAAAAGACAAAACAAACAAGAAAATGACCCCAGAAGCATGTTGTTTTGTTAACTGGGACCCAAGAGACCCAAGTTCAATTCCGGAGTCAATCACAGACCATCTGTCCTTGGGGAAGTGACTCAGTTAATCCCAGGCCTTCATTCCCCATCATACTTTCCCACACCACAGGCATGGCGTCAGGATAAACCAGGCAGTGCTCAGACCCTCCTATGGGCACTAGGGACCTTCTCTAGCTGCTATGTTTAAACAGCTCTACTTAGATAACCTTTGCCTTTTGAAAAAGCAAAGTATGTCTACTCCCCACCCCCCACCTCCATCAGGAAAGACCACTTTAACTCCAGAATGAAACTGCAGAGAATTTTTAATACTGCATTTCTCACTGTTCTGAAGTAAACGCATAAAAAAAACCCCTCCCAAAGCCCTTGAGTGAGCCTTTCCCTATAAATTATATCCCATTTCAGCAGCGGTGTTAAGAGTCCTTTCTTGGCTGCTTGACAACAACCCCCCTGCCTTTTCCAGACATGAAGCCAATGCTGTGAGCTAGCTGTAGGATGATCGAATGTCTGTGCTTTTAAGTCTTCTTTTTTTGGTATTGCTTAAACACTTCTCCACTTGGACCACTCATATAAATAAGTAAATAAATAAAGAGTAATCTCAGTGCTGTCCTGCCAAGTTTTCACATAGATTAGCCAGCAAAGGTCTAATCCAGCACAGAGGAATTGAAAATTTCACTGCAGAACAATAAACCAGGATGGCTCTGCATTCAAACTTCAGACTAGTCTGGAGTTTTGTCTGTTCTTGAGAGGGGGATGTGCCTCTGCTGAGCTCACAGTAAAGTCACAGTGGCACTGATCCCACATGTAGACAAAAGGAGGGAGGGATACCTCCTGATTAAGCTCATCAGGTTTTGCCCCTGCCTGCTAGCCTGCAAAGGCTGAAATAGTACTTTTCCAGCATGTAATCAAGACAGGAACTTCACACAGTCCCTCGGATTCCCTTTCTGCTCCAAAGAAAAGCTTGATAATATACAGTTCTTCATCCTGGGCTCAAACTTGAAACAATGGAAGAGAAAACAAATTTGTCCCACCCCCCCCAGCACTTAGACTAAAGTGGGGACATCAACATGGAAATTAGTACCTCTGAGCTGGGAATAGGCAATGCAAGTCCATTCTCCACGGCCATTTCCTACACAAGTACATCTCATCATATGGCCCATGTCATGTTGTTTATCCCACTGGTCCCCAACACGGTACATGACACCATCATTGGTTGTGCAGATTTCTTCATGGGCTGGTTGAGAAGAAAGCAAGAGGATACTTTATGTGGCTGGAATTAACCTTGAGAGCTTAGACCATTTGCAATACCCCTTCATACTGTGTAGTGGTTTCTGCATCTGCAGTTTTAGGCACCCACTCGATTTTGAATAGCATTTTTGCTGGGCAATGACAGTCTCTAAATGCAGATCCCTTGCAGGGGTTCATTCATTTTAATTTTCATTTGAAAGCTACTAGAAATGGCTTCTGTACAATGCCCAAGGGGTGCTGTGTGAAAGAATCAGTTCTTGTTACATATGTTACATACCTGCCTTTATATGAACGTAGCCATTTGAAGACCCGCTTGTTCCACAAGCTGTTTAAGGGCCCAGATGCTACATTGCCATTAGTTACAAAAGGCCTTTCATTTAAAGAACTGTAGTCACATTCCCTCCCACATGTCCCCTCCTGACATCACGGAGACATGCATGGGTTGTAGGAATGGACCACAATATTGATTTTGACATTACTGCCATTTTCAGGGTAACACACTGATATTACAAGTATAGACTTATTCCTAGCCACAGATCAGGCAAGAGGAAGTGATGAGCCATGACGGAGAAGCTTTGTCAGATGCAAGACAAAAACCTCACTTGCTATAAAGTGCTGCAGTTCAATGCTCTCTAATGGATCTACACCAGTTTGCACCAGCTGAGAAGTGTGCCTACCACTGGCTTGTAGCAAAGGAGTAACAAAAACTGCTTTCTCCTGGCATTGCCTAAGTCTCTGCTAGAGGTGATCAGTGGGGGAAAAAAGGACAAAACAAAAACTTCAGAAATGCCTTAAAGGGTTTTGGGCTGGCATGCATCTCATTGGAAGTCATCAATAATTGACCAATGACAGACAGCGCTCTACTTTCCAGCTCAAAGAACCACTTAATAAGTATTCCATAATCCCCTTATGGTTGTCAGCCTTACCAGCCATAGGGCAGAAACCAAATTTCTGGTCAGCATCATAGTTTTCAGTGGTTCCACACCACTTCATATTGTCTCTCCGTCCCTCAGAAGTACAGTCAGTGTAGTTGCGGTTGTTGTACAGGAAGGGGAAGTGGCACAGAGCACCATTGGAATTGCCACCACGTGTCTGGACCAAAACTGTACAAAAGTGAAAAGAAAACAGATGCAAATCAAGCCTGCACTCTCCCTCAGCATGCATGGAAGAGCTTGAAAAACAAACCACTAGCACTATTTTTTCCCACATTTACCCTGTATATTATCCATGGGCCTCTTTTCTTGGCTTTAATTATTTTAGATCTGGAAACATAAGCCTTGCACAAGGTCAATTCAGTTCAAATACTGCTTTGGAAGGAAGTGTGGAGCCAGTCATGGTAATTCCTGAGGAACAGGGAAAACCAAAGCTTACTGTGTTTGGGAAGTGGCCTTGCAGACCCTTTGTGCCAAGGCCCAGGGAATCAAATAAACTCCAGTTCTCAGCACATCTGTGTTATCTCACTGAGGCTATTACCCAATTGTGCCCTTTGGCTTAAAGTAAAGCCTTAGTCCCCAGGAAAGGGTTACACTTCAGTTATGTGCAACAGGACAAGTCAAAACCTCCCTGCAGGTTGGAAGCTTTGTATTTTGCAAGCAGCAGTGGAAAGAGGGCTGTAACCTACCTGAACTACTCATCTCTTGAGCAACTCTGCTTTACAAATAATGGAGAACAAGGAGGCATTTGTTGAGGTTTTTCTATACTGATACTTCTCATTCCCCACAGTATATCACGAGAAGCCTCACTAAAACAAGAATATGTGTGTGGACAGGGACAGAGGCGTTTTTTTTGTTTGGGTTGTTTTGTTGTGGGTTTTGTTTTGTTTTTTTTTTTTATTAAAGAAATAATTTTGTATGCGCTGCAGAGAAAGCCTTGACTTTTATCAAAAAAAACAACTTAAGTAGAACAGAGTAAAAAAAAAAAAAATCTATGCAGAATAAGTATTTTCATGTGGGAATGTGCAAAATTCTCTCCAAGGTCAGGTCCCAGAGAAGCTGCCTGGATACTGTTCCATAGACGTCTTATGGGCTTTCCAGGAAGTACAACCACACAGGTAGTTCTGTGAAGAGAACACTGTCCATCCACAGACAAGAGGGAATGCTGCCGCATTAGTCATGCACCAGCTCTTGATCAGTCATCACAAATCACCTTAAGATTACTGCTATATATGGCAACCTGGCTAGATAGCCAGGACGGAGGGAATGACAGAGGACTGCACAAACTGTACTCCACGGATATCCTCCTCTTCGCAGCCTAATATGGGCATTGCTCTAGCAATTCAGCCAAGCAAAGGCCAAGTCTAAGTACCCTTTGGGCCAAAGCTCTATCCTCATGAGGTACTCCTGTTCTAAGGTCAGCTCAGAGGAGAGAGAACAGGACTCAAAGACTACACCTGTATCACCCTGAGCACCCTCCAAAGATGCCAAGATCACAAAAGTATCCTGACTCCAGGCAGCCCTTCATTCACAAGACTGCCTTGCTGTTAAGGCATGCCTAGAGTCCCTCCAGACCATCAGAACTGTTCAGGCAGCCTGTCCTTAAGTTCTCTGCTCCTTCCTTCTGTCTGTGCATGAGGGTCATGTGTATGTGAAGATTCTCTATAAGCAGAACTTACCATTCTGCTCAGTACAGAAGGAGTATCTCCTGTCCTGCTCAAAGTTGGAAGTGGTGCTGCACCAGAGGTGCCCATCTGTGCGGCCTTCAGTGGTGCAGGAATAGAAAGTCCTCCCATCATAGGTGAAAGGCAGAACACAAGCTTCTCCATCAGAATTGCCACCATATGTTTGGGTCACAGCTTTAAAACAAGCAAATCACAGCATTAGACTCTGGCTTAAAGCAATCCCCAAATCTTAGGGCTCTAAACCAGCAACAGAGCCTCTGGGCCAAGTTGCTGGCTGATGCGAACCCACACTGACTGCCATGGACCTGGGCCAATACACACCAACTGACAACATAGCCCCGCAGCTGTGTCATTCTTTTACATTCTTTTCCAAACATATATTATTGCAGCTCGGTTTGAATAAAGTTATTAATGCTGCTCCCCAAGGGCTCCATTTTCCCTCAGCAAGTTATATATAACTCACTGGGAAATGTTTCCGCCCTACAGAACCAGGCTTCAAATAACCAAACCAACTATTTCTTCACCCCTTGCACCTTTCTCCAATATGTCTTCATCAGAAGACATTTCACACACACACACACAAAAGGATTCTACTTCAAAATTAAAGTGCAGAGCTGAAGATTTCACTGGACTGAACAGGCACTAAACACAAACTCATACCTATTTCCTGGCAGCTGACTCCGTTGCCCAGGCAGGTACAAAGCATTTGCTGGCTGCCCTGTGTCTTGAGCCACTGCATACCCACAGAGTACACCACTCCATTATCAGTTATGCACTGGCCGTATGGCTGAGGCTGGGGCTGTTGAGGCTGGGGCTGGTACAATGCAGTCTGCACATTCGTGAAGCTAGGAGAGCCAGATCCTGCAGCAGAACGTGGGAGAAGTGAGATGTTACATGCAAAGCTAAAGAACAGAATGCTTTGATTAAATGTTGAGATAATAAAACCTTAGTCACTCCATCAGACCGAAGGCACAACTCTTTTAGCTTCCCTAGACATATTTTAATTATTTCACTTAAACCTCCAAATTAAAAGAACAACTCCCAGTTCTGCAACTGATAGCCTCTGGTTTCTACCACTGTAGAGCGGCTTTAGAAAGGACTAAGAGCGTCAACTGCTTTTCACAGGAGTTGTTTAAAAACAATTTTTTTTGGAAAAAAAATTCTGGTTGAAGGAAATCTAGAATGGAAAAATCAAGATCAATGACAAGACAATAAAAAACTACCAAGGAAGTAGGAAGACAAGGCCAGAAGGATTCATTTTGAATTTTTCATTGAAAATGAAAAATAAACACAAATGTATTCATTTACTCTGGAATTTTTAAGGTTTGAATCAAAGTACTTGGTCCATTATCATTTGGAATAATACTGAAAGACAAAGAGGCTTGTTGCGTACATTATGGAAATTCTTGGTAATAATTCCCACAGGAATGTCCACAAATTCAGCTCCGCTGAAATAGGGGAGATATTAATGGAAGCAAAATACTGGCAATCTTGAAGCCTTGTGCATTTTGAAGTTTAGACCTTCGGAGAGTTTGAAGTTAACCTAATGGTACCAAACAGTTAAAGGTCATTTACCAAGAAAAATTGAGCACAGGTACTGCCGGAAAACAGAGAATTTTTACACTGCATTCACCAAAAGGAAATCTAGATCTTTGAAACAGCAAAAAATAATTTAGAAGGCAAAAACTTTAACAAACCTTGGGCAAAAAACATATGCCACCTATAAACTAGTTAATATTTCATACCAAAATTACAAACTATCTAATGTACACATATTAAATAGCATTGTATACATTCCGTGACATTTCTGGCTTTTAAAGCTCAACCATTAGTAGGTGTATTTATCTTGTCAAAGAAACCAGATGGTCTCAGTGGAGTTTAAATTAAGGACATTTCAACAAAGTTACCCTGAGGCGAATACATAAAGTTCAAATATTAACTGGAAGTGCCACGCTTCCAAGACAAAGCTAGTAGATAGCTCCTGTGGATGCACAGCTCTAGATGTGATTTACTGCACTCATTGTACAGGCAGGCACATCTGTACGTGCAAGCCTCATTTCTGCACAGAAACAAGGTATACATTAATCTTATCTACACATGCACAAACAAGGACCATCTCCTGAACTCTGACCCTCTTTGTTCACGATCTTTCCCTGACAAGACTCCTAGATGCCTAAATTAGGATGGCACAATTCAGCACCAAGTCCTAAGCGTTCAAAATGTGCCATTCCTTGTTCCTTCCCCTTCTCTATGCACTATGATGCCCCACTTACCAGTGCTAGTCGTATGCAGGGATGTGTGTCTTTCACATTTCCATTCACCTCTGCCATTACCAGTACAGATGCACTGAAGCAAGTTTCCACGGTTATCCTTCTTGCTCCAGGTGTCTCCAATTCTGTAGGAAGTCTTGGTGTCATGGTCATTGCACCTATCTGTATAAGGAACATGACCATTAGCTATTTCTGCATCAGATGGCTTCACTGTGCAATTCATAATACTGAACCACCAGCGCTATCAAAAGAGCTGATAGTTCAAAGCCTTTATTGAGACCCCACCTATTTTCTGCAGCCCACTATTATAAGTCCTGTATGCATTAAAGCCTGCATTAAACTGCATAGGCTGAGAGCATCTGAAAATCCTGATGCTTTACTTAAGGGTAAATATCCATTTATTTCCAGAACTACAATTTCACTTTGTAGCCATTGTCAAAATTAGCATCGTAACATTCCCAGTGTGAACATGGTAAACTACATTCAAAATCAATGTGAAGAAGCACATTCTGGATCGAAAAATTCCTACTAGTTACCTTTAAAGTTATCTTAAGCCTATTCTGTCTAGCATACCTTTAAAGCCTAAATGTGTTTTAATGTGTTATCCCCCCCCCCCCCCCCCTTTTTTTTTAAAGTGGAAGTTTTTGTAATTGTGTCATTTCATATTATACACAGGGCACAGTTCAGGTTCGGGGCTGTACTTCAGCTGGAAGAAACTAAAACCCATTTCAGAGCAACATGTTAAATTCCATTTCTTCCAAAAGAAGTATGCACGGATCTCCAGTAAAGTTAATATACGCTGCTCATACCTGGAATATTCGACTTTGTAAATCTCCCCATTGTCTTTAATAACCCACAGTCCCTGATGTATTGAGTAAATGGGTTCAAAGGACAGCATAACAAACTACTTTTGTCTGGATGCTAGATCCACATGGATTAACTAGTTCTTCTTCCATTACAACGTTTTACCTTCTCATTCAAGGGCAACTTGATACAGTGGCTCAGATACAATCATGGATCAATGAACATAGATTTATGAAGAACTGTGGAAGGACATATGCATCATGCCAGATTGCCACTGAAAGAGCACACTGGATAGAATATGAATGTGGAAAACACATTACTAATTCACAGTAGTTAAAATGACCAAAACCTGAGCAATTGCCAGAAGAGTGGTAAATTGGTGAAGTAGTCATAATGTAATTTGGCAAACGTGAAGAAAAAAAAAACAAAAAAACCTGTCTTACGGACACTCAGATTCTCAAGTTACACAATGAAAAGCTGAAATGTCCCCCAAGAAATCAGCTGTGATTCTGGAAAATGCTGGCCATAAAAGATATATAGCAGCAGCACATACTGAAGCATAATGCCACTTTGTGGGCTACAGCTATCATTTTACATACATAAATTTGAATTTCTCCATTTGATTACATTTGAAAAACAAAATGAACAATGAACAGGTCATTTTATTGCAATTTCCCCCATGATACAACAATGCAGACCTGAGTTATGGGAGGAAAGATACTGCCAAATCATTTTTATTAGTAATAACTCCTCCAAAATTCACAAACAACACATTCTGGTTTATTCATTCCTATTTGACAGTTAATGGTTTTTCCCCATGTGTTTCTAACAGACTTAATATTGTCAAGGCTGGTTCGATTTTAACAGCTTATTTCTTGACCAAGTCTCTCCAGATCTTCAGTTTTAATCACAACCTTCCTTAATGTTTTAGTTTTTTACAGGTCTGCTGTTTATATCAGCAGAAAGACACTATCTGAGGCAACTGAGCATGAGGCAATTTAAAGACTACAGAAGAGTTTCTCAAACCTTGCATAACAAAGGTGTAAGGTACAAAGTTAAATTTTCTTGAGGCAACTGGTGTAAACTGTGATAGCTGCACAATGGAGCTTGCTCCTAACAAAACTGGCACAGAAGGTAGACAAACAAGCGAGATTTTGGATTTTAAAAGCCCTGTTTACTTTGCAAATACAAATAAAATGGAATATTTATGGTAACAAATCCTGTTTTATCTAACATATACATTAAACAGTAATAAAGAGAAAAAGGACATTTTAATCTGGAAGATCCTGCTGTTGGAGGAGGTAACTATTTCTCTTTAAAAGCACCTAATTCTCCCTCAGGAGGCTACTTCAAAAAACAGAAATGGAGACATGAGGGAGGCCAAAGTCTCCGCCATTTTGCAGACCAAGCAAATCCCTCAACTTTCCGGGGGATATGTGACTGTGATTCAGCTGGCCTGTGGATTTCTTAAACCTTTCTCGCTAAAGCAGGTTAAAACACCAAATAATCCAGCCATTCTGTCACCAGCACAGATCACCAGCTCTCCTGCACATCCTCAGATTGCAAATGGGAAGCGGGATGCACAAACGCTCCCCTCTCACCTCAGAGGGGTCTGTTTCCCACCCCTTCTCAGGCAACGGCCATCCCTCCCCTCTAAAACTACTGTCGCTTGCAACAGGGCAGAAAAAGGAATACCTTTTATTTCTGACACAGGACAGATTTGAAAAATAAATAAGATAAATAAAACAGAGGGGCCAGCGGGTGCCAGACCAGCACTTACTTCTGGAGGTGCAGGTGATGCGGCCGCTGCCCGGCCCCAGGCAGGTGCAGTCCACCATCATCCAGCCCTGGTAGGGCTTCTCCCAGGTCTCGCCAACCACATAGGACGTCCCGGCCGTGTTGTCATAGCATCGCTCAGCTGCGAGAAGGAAGGGGATAAGAGTCCACCCAGGGCTATCCCACCCAGGGACACTTCAGGGAAGACAAGGAGGAAGAGGCCACACACCCTGACCGTGCTGGGGGAGAAGGGAGCTGCCACCTACCCACAGGCTTGCAGGTCCACTCGCCCTTCCCGTTGCCCAGGCACACGCACTCCAGCATGTAGCCACCAGTCTCATGGGGCCGGCGCCAGGTATCGCCGATCTTGTAGGACTGGCCACCCTCGTGGCAGCGATCTGTAGCAGGAGAGAGGGGAGCTGAGGTGAGGGACCACACCAGGGACAGCATTGTGGGGATAAGGTAAGGGCCACATGGCCAGAGGCGAAGGGCATCAGCTGGGGCAGAGGTGGGGGGCAGTGAGGAGAAGGAGTGGGGCAGGTTGTAGCTTCCTTCTCCAGCCTGCAAAATGGCACCTGCCATTTTCCGCTGGCACCATCTATTTTCTGGGCTTCCCAGGCCTTGTCCTCTCTCCTCAGCTAACCCCCTCCAGGTTTCAAACCACAGCTGACACCCAGCTGGTGAAAGGGAACACTGGTGCCCGAGGAGGTGCTGTTTCTCCCTCAGGCCCCACTCTCAGCCTGAGGGCTAGCGAGGGAGGATTTGCCTCCGTCTTGTTCTGAGGTGGTACTGCTTGGGCCTCTCTAGAGCTGTCCCTATGTAGCATGAGGGACACAGTGGCCAGGCCAGCATGTGGAGAATAAGGAGGTGTTTGGTGTGACACCCCAGTGGGACATTCATCCTCTTGGGTTTGGAAACCCCTGCCCTAGAAAGGCAGGCTGCCAGCCCATCAGTGCCCCAGAGCCCTGAGGCAGTCCAGACCCACCACTGGGCCCAGGGGGGGAAACACGGTAAAGGGCAGTTTGCAAACACAGGGTCTTCTTCCAAGGATAAGAGGAGAAACACACATCTGATCATTTATTAGGAGCCACTAAAATGTTTCATTGGCACATTTACAAAAGCAAGGAACTGAAGAGTTACGAAGATTGATTCAAAGCCAGTTGCAGTCAGCAAGACTCTCCAGTGAGCTCTAAACCAGGCTGATTATGAGGAAATGAGACCACTCTTATGTTTGCAATTTCCTTACTGACTCTTTCTTTTCTTACAACTCCCTGCCCAATAAAATGCCATTAAATTCAGACAATTTCCTTACTGACTCTTTCTTTTCTTACAACACTTATCATCCCTGCCCAATAAAATGCCATTAAATTCAGGGATTCAGCTCTACTTGTTAGATTCAATGGATTTTTTTTTCCCACACTTTAAGGATGGCTGGCTTCCGAATCCTCTGTGGCAATGCTACTAGGATGAGCATCTTCTTAAACAAGAAACTGGATACTTTTAAGAACAAGACTTTTCTCAAAAGGTGCCTCAGGGACTTTGAAATCTCAGTCTAGAAGTCCTGACACACAGTGATCATCTATGCTCACAAAGTCTAATTATGAACTGAAGGGAAATTGTGAACAATTCAATGACTCAATAAGGAAAGGATTTCCATACAGACATGAAAGGGAGAGCAGACCAAGGGAAGAGAGGGAATAACAAGAGGAAAGTACAGATCAGGCTGGTGAAAAAGGACTTGCAGAAACACACTGAGCTGGTGTCTGGGTATCAAATCCCAGCTCCCGCAGGGACAAGTGTTGGCATGACATTTTTGGAGGACAGGAGGACTGGTTCTCAGGTGGTATTTATTATTTATTCAGAGTAGTCCCATTAATGCTGATGGTACAGAGCAGACCCTAACTCTTTTCCAGTCAAAAAACTACTTTCATAAACGTGCCTGTGAACACAGAACACACTCTTGTATATAGTAAACATACTAACCTGTATGGCTGGACACTAACAGTAGTTTTCAGCTTTTTTTTTTTTAAACACATAGCACTTTACCTCTTGAATAAAAGAGGAATTCAGTTGTGCAAATGTATGTACATGAGGCAAGAACTTTCAGTTCCAGATTTGAATGGGCTTTGGATGAAGCCCCTTCAACTCCAGCTAATGGGCATTGGGAATATTGTGTAAGTTGCCCTGGAAAATATGACAGTAAGAAACAATAGCTGTAGTAATAGGCTCTTAGTTACATACTGGCAATGGTGCAGCTGATTCTCCCACGTCCAGCTCCAATGCAAGTACAGTCCCAGATCATGGAGTCCTTGGGGCGCTCGTATGTCTCCCCTACTCGGTAAGTGGATCCAGTGTATTTGTCAAAGCAAGTCTCTTCAGCTATGAGGGGAGAAAAATCAACTTCATATAACCATGCCAGTAACATGTACAGTCAACAGAAACACACATTCATCGCTTCCTTGCATAGATGCTCTTTTTCTTCTGGGGAAAGTGCTATCAGTCTCCTTTTCCTTCCTGGGATGGAACAGCAGAGAGGAAGTTGGGTGAAATTTGTCCCCTTCAAGGTCCCCATGATGCTGAATAACCTCAGCTTCTCTCCTGCAGTGAGCCAGAAGTTGAGCACGGCACATGGACATACATGCATGCCCTGAAAGGATCGGTCCCAGCTGTTTGAAGTGCAACAGTACAGAAGACAGGAGGAAGCAAACATCCCCTAGAAGCTGTGTGCTTTGTCATGCTAATCCTCCTCATTTTGACGTGGAAAAAAAAATTGAGTATGTTGATCCCAAATTCTACAGCAATCCCATCGAAGTCAACAGCACTACTTGTGAATTGTTCACACTCATGCCTGAATAAGCGATTACAGAATGGTTATGCCAGTGCTGCCACCAGACTTCAGATCTGCAACAGAACATTCTTCACTACTGGACTGATAAAGTTAACTGCGCATAAGGAAAACTTGCGACTGGACTTCGAAACTGTAAAACTTGGGAATCCCTGCAGGGGAAGGAAAGCTAGATTAAACCCCCTTTTATGGAGGAGTAAGGGGACTGAGTACTCCTTAAAAATACTCTAGCCATGAGGCAGGCAGCACAAAAGCCTTGCAAAACAGCCTGCTGGGTCACTCCCATCTGTCCTACATGAACACCGCCAGCCAGGAACCAATTTTTCTCTCTTGTATCTCCAGAGCAACATAAAGGAGTTATGGCAAACCAGTGGCTTTGGACCAATAAAGATAGAGCACATCTAAGTATCAAAACTACATTGTATCCCAGAGAGATGCATCTTCCAGCAGACATTGCATTTAAAGTTCATCTAAACTTTTTCTGCAGAAAACTAAACAAGCTCATTTTACACTCAATTACAGAAAGCTCACAGCACGGCTGGGGGGCTGTGGAAAGTTGTAAGTTGAAATATTTTTAAACAAGCTGACGACACTGCACAGCTATGAAAACTTGGGGTGAAGCAATCAAGAGCCCAGAGCCAGAGCTGCAAAGTGACTCCAGATTTGAACTTCCCCATGCGAGTCCAGGAGTCAGTTCAGTTCATTATACAGAAGAGGTTGGCTCCAAAATTAACGTTTAGATCCAATCCTCCAGAGAGATGAGCGATGTTTGGCTCAGGGTTCTGGTGGCAGGCCCATCTCTAATGAAAAGCATTTCTTAAAATCCCAAGCCAGATCTTCAGTGTAATTGAGTGTAGATCTGTTACCGACCCTAAGTACCAAACTTCAGCTGAAAACTCAGTCTGCCAATTATAACTCTGTACAAGGCTTAGCTTACTCGGCATCAAAAGCCATTCTGGGGTCTTGATGCAAACAAAAAGAGGCCACCAACTTACGTTCAGGCTTGCTTTCACAGTTAAACCCTCTGCTTCCACCATAGCAAGTACAGACCAGCGTGTTTCCCAGGTAAATGCGCTCCCACTGCTGGTTTATGTGATAGTATTTTCCATTGTCAAAACAGGTCTCTGGGGGGGCAAGAGGGAGGAAGCAGAGGGGGAAGAGAAAGAAAAGTTTGGAGTTACCGAGGGCAGAGGCAGGGAGGGAAGGGGCACAGCTCCGGCAAACCGCACGTGTGCGGGCGCCGCCGAGCCCGAGGGGCAGCAAA
>NW_009258281.1:0-59381 GCF_000687185.1 Egretta garzetta | reverse complement strand
CCCGGCCTCCACAAAGGGCCGAGCCGAGCGGAGTCGGGCCGGGCGGGGTGGGCGCTGCGAGCGGTGGGCAGCGAGGGGAGCCCGGCGGGGGTGAGAGACCCGTCCCCGCAAGGAGAGCAGGCTGGAAGGCTGTCGTGCCATTTTGTGGAACATTTGGCTTAACAAAATGGCTTTTTGAGGGAGAGTCAAACTTTTCTTTTTCCTCTGAGCAGCGCTGCCTGTAAGCTGATACTGCTCCATTGGGGATAATGTTCTGCACAGGGGAGAAGGTGGGGTGTAACATACGTGTACAGGTTGGAAATAGGAAACCCCAAGTGATGTTTTATCTACTGCTGGTGACTCAAGGTTAAAAGCTTTCACACCTCACTTGGAAAAAATGGTGCGGTTACATTCCATTCAAAATAAATTTAATAGCCTCTTTCTCTGATTTTATTTCTTGCTGTCTAAAATAAATTCTGAGAACAAAAGAAAAGTGAGGAAATAAATGCTAGGCTTTGAACCCCTTTTAAGCATATGGGATCTTCAGCATGATGATCTAATGTAACCCTGCTGTATACAAATTTTGTCATCCTCTTTCCCCTGTCTTCTTCCCATAGACATCTCTGCTACTTTGGGGGGCGTCTCTTTTCCCTAGTTTGAAGGAATACTGCCAAGCAGAGAGCACGGACTGTAATTGTGGCTCTCAAGCAGGAAGCTGCTCATGAGCAAAGCACAGTGTGCCCCTTTCTGGTACAGTTCAGATCGTACAGTTAGGTCATGCTGCTAACCATTTTTGTGCCTCTCATGCATACTCTGTCTTGGCAAAGGGATTATTAATCTACAAGTCTGCTGTGATTCCTGATCTATTAAAATGACTCTTCAGACAAACATGAGTGTGAAGTAGTCTACAGTGTTTCCCAACACCTTAAGCTGAACATCCTCAGGTCTCCATGAGAGTTCTTCAGCAAGTTGAGCACCAAGCTGTAGTTCCACTTAACTTATCTTTACTGAAATGCAAGCAGTAATACCTACTCGGGATGAAGACTCTTTCTGTAGGCAGTGTACAGATCCAGCACATGCTTTGTTCCAGGAAAGCACACAGTTGTGATGTCAGGTTACCTGTTTTCAAAGAAATTTCTATTCCTCTTTATGAGGAATGCCCAGATACATTAACACAAGCTTCCCTGCTGAAAACTTACTGGAAATTGAAACCTGACCTGGCAATTGAGGTGAGCTGTGGTGAGCTAATTCCCATCTTTCCTAATTTTTATTTTTAGGTCTACTGCACTGTATTTTTTTTAAGTTACTGGACACACATTATCCCTCAAAATAATCACAGAACTAAGGTGGCCCAATCAAGGGAGAGTATTAGCTTGCAAAGCAGGACACATCATCATAAACTAGCAAATACCCAGTTTCTTAAAATGAGAACCTGCTTTAAGAAGCTGTTCCTGCTTTTTTCAGACCTAAGGTATGAAGTGTCATCCTCAAATTCCAGCTTACAGCATATCTGGAATTCTCTGATAAAAGCAAGGTGAAAAGCACAATGTCAGAAAATGGTGCTGTGTGACTGTTTATAACTGGGATGTACTTTACCTAGCCTGCTCCAAAGGAAGCATTACTGAGTGGAAATCAGTGGAAATGAAGAGTTTTCCTTCTAGCAAACACATATGTGCAATGAAGAGGCAATTTTACATCATTTTTCTGGTTATTGTGTATAGGTCTTGGTCAAATTTTCAATTTCTTTTGCACAGTATGCAGTGTAGCACTGCTTCTGCACAGTGCTTGCTTCTGCATACCCTTCCAGTGAGCAACAGGTCCTGTTGCTGTTACGAGCTGCTAATTAACCTCAATTGACATGGAAAAGGAAAGGGTAATGAAGAGTACAGGAGGATTATGACAAATAAAAATTGCTAGGGGAAACCTGCTTAAAATGTAAGAGCTAAATACAGGTATTCCATAAGGAACAGGCTATGGTGGAATAAGCAGACATGAGGAAGCAACCACCAGTCCTCACTGTGGAGCCAGAGCCCGTGGGTGCTAGATGCTGTGCAAACATAGCTGAAGAGTACTCCAGGGAATTTATAATCTCATTAGGTCTAGGTACATAGTACCTACCAGTTCTCTGCAGGCATTAGAGGAGGAAAATCCCTGCTCCCAGAAATAAGACTTTTTAGATGCATTTCTGGAGCACAAGTCTGATGAGGAGTGGCTGAGGGAACTGGGGAAGTGGAGAAGAGGAGGCTGAGGGGAGACCTTATTGCCCTCTACAACTACCTGAAAGGAGGCTGTAGTGAGGTGGGGGTCAGCCTCTTCTCCCTGGTAACGGACGATAGGATGAGGGGAAATGGCCTGAAGTTGCGCCAGGGCAGGTTTAGGTTGGACATTAGGAAAAATTTCTTCACAGAAAGGGTTGTCAGGCACTGGAACGGGCTGCCCAGGGAAGTGGTTGAGTCCCCATCCCTGGAGGTATTTAAAAGATAGGTAGATGAGGTGCTTAGGGACATGGTTTAGTGGTGGGATGGCAGGGTTAGGTTAACAGTTGGACTTGATGATCTTAAAGGTCTTTACCAAACAAAATGATTCTATGATTTCCAGGATGCTGCTTTTAGTGACCCCCATTTCCAGCATGCTGCTTTTAGCAACTATTTTAAAATGGAATTTAAAAGGTTCATATATTGGATGTACTCCTCATGTAGGCTAAATGATCGACATTGACCTCATTTATGTCTACTATAAGTGCAGGTCATGTAATTTTGCATAGCACTTAAGTCTTCAAGAACAGTATAAGTATTTACACAAAACTGAAAATGGAATTCAATCTGAAAATTGAATTAGAAATACAGTGTTAGCAAGTGTGTGACTGTGTCTAATGCTTTCCACAGCATTAGTTACACAAATACAGGGACAAATGTAAAATTCTTGTTTAAGAAAACATTACTGGAAGCACACAAAACAAAACAATAATTTTCAGCAATGCTGAAATTAATTTCTTGCATAGCCATCATTTATTAGCAGCCAGAAATGATCTTATGAGTTGTATTTCAACACAATTTGGAACAGCCTGGTTTCACTTCTAAAGGAATCTGACAGTAATTATGACACAAACACGTAGTAATTATTATATTGCATGCTGTTAAGACTTTCTGAGATATCTCTTACTGATTTCAGGAAATGGATCTAACTCCTTTTGTCTGTCCTGCTGTCAATTCGTCCCTTGAGCTAACAGGAAATGAAAGGAAGATTCACCTGAAGGCTCTCTTAGGATGAGGTCAGTTTGAATTTATAACCATTCTTCCATGGGTTTTGCATCCGAATAAGGATTAAGAATGTCCTAAACCTCTGCTTTAGCCATGGGTATTCTGATTCATGTTCTTGGTCTTTTCAAAATTTTTTTCTGCTGAAATGTTAATGTTTCAACTCTTGGTTAGAAAAGGCACATGTCCTTATAAGGTTCTCCTGACTTCTGTGGCTCCATTGTATTGCTCTGCAGATAAACCTCTCCACTGAGTCGACTTGATTTCCCTTACTGCACACACTCCTGGGTGCTACACATATGACTGGGAGCACAGTCTGTCCCTGTAACCATTCTCCTGCAAATTCCAATAGCAAAGAGGGAAGATGAATCAGTACAGAAAGGACCAAGCCAGGCCACTTGTTATTGTTTTAGCAACCTTAGAAGAAAAGGCCACACGGGCTTAATCATCTCCTTCTAAAATTATCACTCATAGGAACAAGAACCATAAAGACAAGAGGTCAGGATTCCTCTTTTTGACATAGGGAGACCATTAAATGCTTCCTGCAGTTCCCAAATATTTTGCAAGAACTCCTGTTGCGAGCTGAAAATTTCTGAATCATCACAATTTCAAGTCTGTGGTTTTTGTGAGGTCACAGCAAAATTCATTTCAAGGCTGCTGAAGCTCTACTGCACAGTGCTTCATTCACTCATAAGTGTCTCATCCAGGAATCTGGAACATCGCTCTTTAAATGAAATTCATTCCTTCTGCCGGTTAACTGCAACTTCAGCGGTACGTAACTTTATGCCGGCTCTCAGTGTAGGAATGAATTTCATGGTGTATAAATGGTCCCTAACAGGGCATTAATTAGATTTTTGGCACTCTCAATGGAAATTCCCTTCTATTCTCCCTCCTCCCCAGTCTTTCCTAACTAAATGTTCAGCGTCATCAATGCAGAAAAATGCATTACCTTTTTCTAGCTGTCCATGGATTATGTTATTTAGTTTGGTCTACCTGAACTGTTGTAATTTGCCAGTCATGAGAAGTTCATAGCCACGGTTCTTGTTTTGTGCTTGGGTCTGCAGTACTGCCAACCCCAGACATTTAACACTTGTGAGTCACACCCTGCAAAATCAGGGAAACAGCTTTGGAGGGCAGGGGGGAAGAGATTTTCATTCTTTTCCAGGTAGAGGGGTTCTTTTGGGGGTTTCAGTTTGTTTGTTTGTTTGCTTGTTTTTCTGATTCTTTAAGGACATATTTACATCACATACAAAGTGATTTAACAATGGAAACTGAGATTCTGACATGTTTCCTGGTGCCAGACCTTCAAGAAAAATGAGAACTCTCATGAGACCCATGACAATGTGAATTGGCAGGCAAGTATCACGTGACAGGAGAAGCTCTCGTTCACAGGAGAAGCTTTTGGAAGGCCAATAACTGCTTGAAAGAACATGTTCTTCATCACATTTGGAGATGTTTGGCAGAGATTTTCACAGATGCCTGAATCCTGTCCATGTTTCCTGAATCCTTTGGAAATCCGAGTCTGACACCTTGCCGGGGATGTTCTGCAGCACTTCTGGGAACTTGTCAGGGCAGCTCTGGAAACCTGAATTGGCATTTTGGGTTGTGTCATAAGCACCATTGAATGGGGCTGTAGGACCTGGCTTGGGACACCAAGCATGGTGTTGCCAGCTCTTGAAAGAGATGTTATTTTAGGCAGAGTTGGAACTATTTTGTCTTAATGAAGGGTGTTCCATCTCCCCAGTTGATGTCTGCCCTTCTCAAAGGAAATCCCCCTCTAACTGGCTGCTTGCGCCGCTTACTTTCCTCCTTTCAAAGGTTAAGCAGCCCCCAAGGACCACTGCAAGGGAGTGGGTGAGCCATTTCCTCCTTCAGCTCACAGCCCAGTACTCCTTGCATGGAAGAAAATGGAATCCTGCAACTTCTCACCAAAGCAAAGATGCGAGAGCTCCACAAAGCCCCTAAGCGGGGCTACCACGACAAAATGCACTAGAGAGGATTGCCACGAGGAGCCTGGGCAGCACGAGGGTTTGCGTTGCTGAGCACAGGGGTGACATCACCCATCAGGAGCCAGAACCCCCCTCCACAATTAACAGGGGAGAATTAGCAATGCCTGCAACCATGTGCAAACCTGTACACATTAAGCATGGGCAAAGGAAGAAAAAAAGTTATGACAGCTGGAAAAGCGCTGTTTCTTTATGACTGTTATTTTCTTTATAATTTTTGTGTTTTGGCCAAAATCCCACCCAGTGATGGTGATGGGGGAAGGCTCCTAATTCTAGTGACTGTTTTTATTTAGTCATTAGAGGTTTCTAACAATAATTTGACTTTTGAATAGAGGTTTTTTTCTTTTAATGGAAGGACAACAGTTAGTTATGTCCATGTTGTTAGCATAACTTGCGTGTCCCTCAAAGCCCAGAAACAGAATTGAAACCCTCCCTTTTTCCACAGCAGTCTTGAAAGTATTAAAGCAAGTTAAATAATGGTGATATCACCACCAGCAGCATGAGGTGAACTTGGCCACAAACCCTGGTGTTTGAGTGCAATTGCTTTTATTCTTTCCCAGTGAATATGGCAAATCACACCGAGTCTTGTTTGGTTTTAGGCAGGCCTGGTCAAAATCCAGAAATAAATGCTAGTGCTGGGTTGAGCTTGGCTTGCTGTGAGGAAGTTGAATACACTGAGCAAGCAAACAGCTATTTATTATGATGATTATGGGGGAGTGCGTAACGGGTTGAAATTGAGAGTCACAAAGGGCTGAACGGAGCCAGGAGCATGCAGAAGGAAAATATTTTGGCTCCAAGCTGCAGTTTGTCCCCTGTTTCCTTCTTACCCCTTCCACCCAGCCTTACATGGAGCCAAGGAGTGTGGATAGCTCTTTGCTGCCAATTTTGAAGGGTTTGGTTTTGTTTTTTTTTTTCCCTTCCCTTCTCTTACTGTTGGTAACCTGATTTTTGGCTGCACTCTGAGAGATGAGAGAAGCTCTCACTTTCACTTGTTTTTCAGCGCTGCCCAGAAGTTCTTGTTGGCCACCTTTTATACTTTCCAGCTTCTGTGGAAGAACTTGGGTCTTCTCCCCGTCGTCGTTCTCACTTTCTTTTCCCTACTCTTCCACCCTGTCCTGTCCAGTAGGCCAGGTCTCCTGGCCAGCAAGATGTTCCTTGGTTTCTGATATATTTAAACTTGGTTGTTTCTGTGGCCTAGCAATAGTGTCACTTATCCTGTGGGATTTTGCCAATGATTTCTCTTTTACAGGTGGGAATCCAACCCCAAGAGAGGCCCAGAATAAGGCATAAGGGCTATTTCTGACTTATTCAAACCCTTTGTGGAGGATGAGCTTCTAGCAAGAAATTTTAGTAAGGTGTGCTGGAGTTTTATTCTGTGTCAATCTGTCAACTTATAATTAGTCTGAATTCAAGGCCTCTTACAGGTATGATTCTTACCTATGGGGCTTTGCTAGTGGGGAGTTTTGTTCTTATACAGGCGTAAGTATTGATAAGATTTTTTTCCTCCCAAGTCACTTCCACTGGAAACCTCTAACTGTAGAGTCAGGCTGAGAAACGGAGCTGCCTCAGCCCTACATCTCATTGCTTAACTGTTTCTGGTGTGGCTTTATGTTAAAATCTGGGTGTGCTTTGGTTAATTTTTAGTTGAAAGCTGG
Source organism: Egretta garzetta (assembly GCF_000687185.1). Taxonomy (NCBI): domain Eukaryota; kingdom Metazoa; phylum Chordata; class Aves; order Pelecaniformes; family Ardeidae; genus Egretta; species Egretta garzetta. The sequence goes on along the minus strand of NW_009258281.1, from coordinate 52,484 downwards.
ACCTCATAGCAAAGGACTTTCTATACTGGCTTGGAAAATTTTTGCTCTGTCATTAGTCCTTTGAATTAGTTCCTTTTATTCAAATGCTGATTATAGTGGGCTAGACCTTTTCTTTCCCCCTGGCACTCAAAACTGATAATAGTCTGCACATGTTTTTTGATTATAGTCCTTGTTCTGGTTTTGGGGTTGCTTTGCATCTTGGACTGCTTGGAGTTTGTATTTTCAGTCTGTACTGAACTACCTATCCATGAAGTCATACAGATTTGGAGCTAATGACTTCCAATAGTCATCACTTACTTCTTTTACCTTTCTGACAGTATTTATGGAGTTTGCAGTGTTCCTCATTCTTGAGATGATGAATTATTGTGGCAATAATAAATATACACCATTTTCATGGGCCATTTTACGTAATTCTTTCTGCCATCTATATTGATACAGTCACACCAAAGGTGTTTCTATGTGCAAACAAAAGTTTTATTACTGATAGTATTTAGCCATTGATGTATGTAAGATACACTGCAAGAGGATTTCCGCTGGGATGTCACAAATGGAAACAAGTCAATTTGCCCAGAACAAGGAGCCGTGCCCATGTTCCAGGAATCCATTTCACGAATTCCAGGTGTTTACATGCTGATTTAAAGCTTCAAAGTGTTTTGAGGGAAAGTTGGTGATTCAGACACTTTTCTTCTCTTGCATTGTTGTCCTCTAAAGACCAGTAAGTGCCTTTGACTGCTGTGTGGGGAAGGGATGGCATCATAATTTAACCTACACTTTCTTGTCTATACCTCTCCTGTAAAGGCATAGGAGCAGTTGCCAGGCAGGCACTTAGGCACGTAATGGATGGAAAACTAAATCTCTTACCTGATTACAGTGAGGTGATTACAGTCCAGCCTGTTGAACTGAACAGTTAAATTCACGTTTTTTCTTAAAAGAGCAGGGTTTGGGCCTGTTAGTAGGTTGATCTAAGGATCTTCCAAACTGGATAGCTATCAGCATTTCACTTTCACAGATGCAGAAACAGAAAAAAAGGGGGTTTCAAAGGAAAGACAACCCTAAATAGTTTGACATAATCTGGAGAGGAAAGCTTCTCATTATGTTGTCCAGGATAGCTTCTGGCAACACCAAAAAAGCTGAGCATAATTCTTAAGTGAAGTAGGAACTTTTGCAAAGATGCATCATATCTTGTGGTCATATGCTAAAAACAAATATCCCAAAGCTCTTGATGATGCTTCTGGTGTTTGTACTCACTGAGTATGTCCCAAGTCAGCCATATTTATTGGAGGCACATTTTTGCTTATCCGGGTCATGTAGAAATTAAAGCAAACATTACTTAAATATGTATCATCAAATTGGGGAATTTATCTGGCTGGATTAGTATAAACCCACTTGCTGTCCATTCCATAGCTGAAAGATTTATAGGGGCAGGTAGAAGCTTCAGGATTGGGAGACATACATTGCTTCTGCATTTGATTATACTCTCCAGATTTATACACGATGTGGAAAGAGATCATACCTTACTTTCCAGGAACAGTATTCATATTTTCCATACAGTGCATTAGTATAAAATGCAGACTACGTGAACATTAAATGAAGGGAAAGTTTTGACAGCATGCCTCTTAAATTAATTTATAATCAGAAATGCCATGTGTAATATTGAAAATAAATGCTACACATGGCATTTATCTCCTGACTGACAATTCCTTCTCACTGTTTTCAGGTTCTGTTTCAGTGGTGTGCGGAGACATGGAAATGGTAGGCTGTAAAAGGCCTATATAAGTCTCCTGACTTTAGATTATTTTGCTGGAACATAGCTTCTCAAAGTTACTCTTTTTAAGTCTGGCAAATAAAAAAGCCTGAGACATTTCTTACATGGAAAGCCTTGAAGGAGAAAACAAAAAGGGGAAGAGAAAAAACATACCTTTGATAGGAATTTTTTATAGAAGATGGAACATCTGTGCATGGGAAACAAATATTTAAGACAAGACTCTAAGGATCACAGGCAAATCAGTAGTATTTTACCAATGTTGTAAGAAGACTATGTGGAAGAACTTTGGGCTCTGCAGTACTGGTGTTTAAGCATCTCTGAAATGCCTGGGGCTCAGGTCAGTATATGGACATCTACTTCCCATGTGTTTGAAACTAAGATTGTTTGACAGGCCAGGTCCAAGAGACTTAGAATCATAGAATCTTTAAGGTTGGAAAAGACCTCCAAGATCATCAAGTGCAACTGTCAACCCAACACAACCAGGCCTGCTAAATCATGTCCCAAAGTGCCATGTCTACATGTTTTTTGAACACCTCCAGGGATGGTGACTCGACCACCTCCCTGGGAAGCCTATTGTAATGCCTGACCACTCTTTCAGTAAAGAATTTTTTCCTAATATCCAACTGAAACCTCCCCTGGCACAGCTTGAGGCCATTTCCTCTCATCCTATCACTTGTTACTTGGGAGAAGAGACGAACACCCACCTCACTACAACCTCCTTTCAGGTAGTAGAGAGCGATAAGGTCTCCCCTCAGCCTCCTCTTCTCCAGACTAAACAACCTCAGTTCCCTCAACTGCTCCTCATAAGACTTGTGCTCCACTTGTGAGCCTGTCTCATTGAGAGACAGTACAATTTAGGCTTCTTAGTACATGAGTCTATATAGACATGTAATTTAGGCCCCTGGCTCCCGTAGCCACATAGTGTCTGGTAGAAACATTGCCAAGGGGAAGGTGGGTCAGCTGGAGGAAGCAGATTTAAGCTAGAGGCAACTCAGTGCACTGGATTCGTTGCAGTTGTTGGCTCACAGCTTAGAGATCTGTGAGGGACTTTTTGTAGCTGAAAGGCTCAGATCCTGACCCTGCAAAGATTAATTAGTGTCTAGCTTTACCTATTGCAGTAATTCTATTTGATTTACCTTGGCTGTCACCTGAATAAAGCCAGGCATGTGCTTTGTCTCTCTGGAGCCCACTCCCTGCACCTCTGTGAGCAGCATTTAAATACATCAGTATCCTCAGCCTCGCCACTGGGAAAGTGTGTATGAATAAGCTGCATGACAGGGTCATAAATTACATGGAAAGTAGAACAAATCTTGGCAGAAGATCATAGCTGCTGGAGAGATGAGAGCTATGGCAGACACATGAGCAGAAAAGGAAAGGAAGACTAATATTTAAGAGGAAGGCAGAAATTTTACTACTAGACTCTGTTCCATTGAAACGAGACCATTTCTGACCTTTGTTTCTTTGGGAGCAGGCTTGGTCTCCTAATTCCTGTTTAATGTTTTTCTTTTTGTCTAACCTCTCAGGGAAGGATTGATCCTTTAAGACCATTAGAAATTCTGCCTTCTTTATAGAAAAGCCAAAATCAAAACCATAAAGTGCAACCGATTTTTAAGCAGGCTGGAGCAATCCCACAAAGCATATATATTGTGCATATCTATCTCTAAATCCATGGACTGCAGCTATATTCTTAAATTTGTGTGTCAGCCTTCATGGGATATGGGCCTAAATATTCTTTCCACCTTTAGTGTCCATCACAAAGTCTAAACATGATTACTATGTAAAATTAGTTTTTTTCTTTGAAGTTTCATAACCTTATAGCATTCTTATAAATGTGTTTGAAAACTGTAGTGTGACTTTAAGATAAGCTTGGAAAACTTTCAAACAATTACAAATATGCACACAAAAAAAATCTGTGCTTAGATGAGCTAATCCACAAGAGGGTTTCCAGTTGGCCTTTTGAAAACTAACTATTTTATATATAAAAGTCAATGTTAATTAAAAATCAACAGAAAACAGGAAGTAAAAAACCATAATGCTGTATTGGTTAGATCTGAATATACTGATTAAGTCCTACCCCATTATTAAGAGTTTATTCTTGTTCTTGGAAGCGGTGAAGTTTTTTAAAAGAAAGAAACAGATATGCACCCACTGGAGGATGCAGCCCATCGGATGATTTCATATTGAAATAAACATTTGTAGAATAATTTTTCAAAGACATTGTGCATCCTTTCATGATTCCCAATTAATAATGAAAATGGAGCATCTTAATCCTTTTGGCATCTGTAAAAATCACTCCCATGATTTAAGCATATTGGCCAAAGTCCCCTCCCTGGAGAGCTGCAGTTGTCTGTGTAGGCTTATTCCATGAATCAGTGAGACCTCATGAGTTAATATTTGTGTGCTTATGCTCTTAGCTGGCTTTTATGAGTGGTACTAAGTGGCTTTTTAGAGCTGGTCCTCAGATGCACAAAATGTGCCTTCCAACACTGCTGCTTATATCCAAGCTGCTGGAGGGAATAGGAAATGGCCTGAGCTTAATCCATCCTCAAGACAATCTTAAAATTATTAACTTGCTGTTGTCCTCGAGTGCCACACTCGAGCAGGTTTCACTGCTACTGAGTTTTTCCAGGAATCTGCTTATTTATTACTGCTACATATATTACTCCATTTTTTTAGGGGTGGAAGGATATGCCAGTGCATTCAGGGCACACCACTGCCTTGCTAGTGGGATACACACTTGAAAAAGTTCCCAGATCGTAGCACTTCAAACATACCCCATAGTGTGTCCAGTGCTATGCGCACCGTTTCTTTTTATGAATGCACAGGGACACTGCAAACATGCCTCAGCTAAGGCTGACTGCTTACATCTTTAAGTCCTGTTAGGTCAAATTCTCTCCTAAGTGGTAGACAGAACATAAATAAAATGGTGAACTACATTCACCTCCTTCCCCAGATAAATGATCTGCACTGGCAACAGGATGGGGTCAAAATGGTGTGTTCACACTTAGAAATGGCGGGGGTGTGTTAGGTGAATGGGAGGCCCAGGATAGAGATTTAGATCTGCTGTAGGCTGCTGTAATGAACGTGACTTTCCCATGTTGCTTTCTTGTCCATTTGATCTGACATGCTGCCTGAACTAGTGACTACAGGATAGAGTAGGGCTGAGAAAGCAGCCCTGTGCACCTTCTGCTCCATAAAAATGATCCACCTCTGAGGATCCTTTCTAGCACCCGTGTGTGAATGTAGCCAGCCGTACCAGCTGATCAGCATCTAACCCTTTTGCTATGCAGCTGATGTCATTGCCAGTGCAAGTTACGTCACAGTCTATGTGTCCGTGGGCTGTGATTATGTAGTACTTAGACAAGCATGTTCTTGTTTGCATATATAATTCCAGTGAGTTACGTGTTTAAAGAGGAGATTCATCTCCAGAGAAAGTAGCACTTTCTGACGTTCAAATGCCACACCAGATACCAGTCACTGATTTGTTTTGCCTCATTGAAAGAAGAGACTTCATTTACAAAACTGAAATTTTGATGTTGACTTTAAATCCAAGCATAACTTCAAGGTGGTTTGAATTGGGACTTCAAAATTAGATTCATATTAAAATTTACATTCATATGTCTGCTAGATATTCATGTAAAAACTCTGTATAAATGAAAAAATTAGATAATGTTCATTGAGTGGGAGCTAGAAGACATGACCTTGTTAAACTCGTGCTGGAAGAGCCAACACAGGGACAGCATCACAAGAATCACCAAATGCCCACAACTGCCTGGAAATGACTAGAAATCAGTCTGCAGTCTTTCCTGCTGCTAGGGAATCTGAGTGAGGCTGCAAGCAACTGCTGAATCCCACAAAGAAGAAAAGAAACTTTTCACCTGTCACCATTTGCAAGTTGCCAGAGGCAATGAAAATATAAATACAATAACTCAAAGCAGTAGCAATAGCTTTGCAGTGAACTGCACAGTCACCCTAAACCCCCGTGTTATATTATAAGGTAATGCTGAGCATGATGAATGCTTCTGGTTTAAAATATTCCAGAGAGAACATTTTTTATCTCTCTCCTCTTCCAGACTTCTACCAACTGTGTTTTCATCTAATAAAATCCAGATGCTTCTCGAAATAAAATTGCTGCAATATTGGATTGCAAAGCTTTTTTTAAAATTAAGGCTGTGACATTTTTAGCAAATGTTCCCTTTCACTGCAGTGGACTCAGAGCAGTAAGCAGTAGATTTTATGACAGTGAAACACAGATAGAAGGTGTTTATTCTTATCTGTTAACAGTGCTAACTTTAGTACTCTGGTGGACACTTTCTAACACAGCTTGTATCTAATATTTTTAGACAGCTAGATCTTGGAAAAACCTATTTTTTGAGAACATGTCTGATTCCTCCTTACATAGTGTATACTTACCTATATGCAGCTATATGACATCTGAAAAATACTATAGGGTGTCAAGATGACCCAAGGAATTAAAATAACAGTATAAACATGGAAATTTGGAGGCATGCTTCCAAGGGAAGACATTTCTGAATGCTATGTCAAGGAAAGCTATGAGGTATTCTTGTGATGGTTTGTGACACATTATGGTAGAGGACCAAGCTAGACAAAAAGTGAATTTATAGTGTGTCTATTATGACTACAGCAATAACCGTCTGTTATGCTGGTATCACAGCCTGTTTTCATTTTGTTTAAAAGACCAAAGGCTTGCAAACCTTGGCTTGCACATACCTGTCTTAAATCATCTCCACTACCACTACAGTAAAATACCTTTACTCTTTGTTTATTTTGTATTGTCAGTCATCCCTGTGCACAAATATCTCTTCCAGGAACCCTCTCTTAAACCACATCTTTGGTACACGCAGATTGTCCCCAACCCAACTGCAACACAAAGAAATATGTTTCATTTTTCTTTCAAGAACTGAAATATTCTGATTGCAAGAACTGGTCCCCCTGTGTTCAAAAGTAATTCACATGTGGACAGATGCTTCTGAAAGCCTGTTTCCCTTTCTGGAACAAGTGCATGTCACTGATCACTGACTGCTTTTCCCTAGGATTTCCTCAGCTCAGGTGCTACATGGAATAGCATGATGCTAACTATGGTCTTTTTTTATTCTCAAATTCTTTTCAAGTCAGAAAACTTTGGGAGCCCTCTCCTTTGAAAAACTACAAGTTCAGATGGAGAAAATCAGTTTTCAGGTTAATTTTTGTAGGAAAAAAAAGACTTTTTTTTTGAACAAACTAAATGTGTTTTTTATATAAAGAAAAAAGTCAGAGAAATGTTTCAACTTAAATGTCATGGCAAATTCTAATAAAAAATGAAAAAATAAATCAGTTTTATGTCCATGAAAGTTTCTACTTATCCTGATACTGACTTGAAAAACAGTACTGAGGGAATTCAGGAAGGAAAGATGTTAATGCAAGGATTGTTATGCAAAGTATATTAAAGGGCCAAAAACCAGCTGTCTATTTTGGATGTCATAAGTGGAAATGACATAAGGTACAATAAACAAAAGAAGATGGAGGTCTCTGCTCTGCAGATCCTAAAGTCAACCACTTAGTCTGCTAATGTGTCTGTGTATATGCAAATGCATGCTAGTACATTTTGAAGATATCACTGTACAGAAGATAAAGAACATACAGTGTCTCTAGTGTATTTAGATTTATAAAAAACTTACCCTGAGAACAAGCATAGAAGATTAATTGAGTCTTCGAAATACCTCACTGCATTTTCCCCCCAAATATACTGTTTTTCAAGAACTGTAATTTCTGTCTCCTTTTAAACATATGCTGGGCTTCACTCACGAAGCACAGGCATGTATATGTGGACAAGATTCACGGCTTGTATTTCATACCAGCCATATATATTGGCAAACTGTATCTGAGAAGTACAATCGACCTGCAATGTTGTGGACTTAAGTACTTTGCAAGGCTGTAGCAGAGGAAACTTAAGCCCACAAATTTCACTGATTATTGTCCTTCAACTGCACATTGAAGATGTTAGCCATCGAAGTTTGAGATCTGGGCTACTTTCAAGTCTGTGGTAGAACTCCATCAGTTCTAAGAAGTTGAAGGCTTCAGCTATTAGCCATCTTGACTGCAGAGAGGATTTGGATGTAGACTTGTTTATTGTGGGCACTTGTAATCATTGGAAAGTAAGGTTACAAGAATTCAAAAAATCGCATGCTCCAATCCTGGGCTTGAATATGCCAGAGGTGTAGACTATTCCAGCAGACGTTGGCCTGAGCTTGACTCTAGGCCCTCCTGTGAGGGAGATGCCTTCTAATAACCCTTCCCAGGGCTGCACCTTCCTAGTTCAGAAAGTTTTTCTTAAATCACCATAGCTGAAAACTATACTAAATTCTTCCCCTTGTTAATGTTTCCCAGCAGCCACTTCTTAAACATGTCTGTGTACATGCTTTAGGGCACTCGCTTGGTGTTTCTCCCTTCTTTCCTTCTTTCCTGCCTTCCTGCCTTCCTCCCCTCCCCTCCCCTTTTTTTGCTGAAGAGGGGATTGATAGAGCGGCTTTGGTGGGCACCTGGTGTCCAGCCAGGTTCAACCCATCAGAATCTGAAATTATTTTCCACTTCTTGGCAGATCATCTTTCTTTCTATATGTTAAAGTAATTCTGAAATGGAATAACTTGACTCCTTCTAGTGCTTTAGCAGATGTTTAATTATATAAGGGAAACCTGAACTTTATAAGGAAGGATCAATAGAACTGTATTCCAGATAGCATATAGTTTAGTTAAGAGCCAGTACACTGAAAAGGTGGAACAAGAATGGTATTTCAACTGTCAACAAAAGCATCCAAATCCCTTTGCTATAGTTACTGTTGCTACTGCAACCCAGAAAGAATGGTGTTTGTCCATTGCGTTGCCTGGAAGAATCACTCAGCAACTCCAAGCAGCAGTGAGAAAGAAGAGGTGTACCTTAAATGTCAGCATGATTCACTGCAGCTCTAGGTAAAACATAGGTAGGAGGTGGCAGAGTTGAGTTCTTATCTTTCACATTTGCCTAGGGAAATTATGTCCAAGGAGAATATCCTAGTTACAGGGGAGACTGAAGGTGGATATGACAATTTTTCTTTTTTAATAAATCTGTAATTTATTCCCCTTCCCTTCCCTTCCCTTCCCTTCCCTTCCCTTCCCTTCCCTTTTTTCTTTTTTGCCCCAGGTAAAACCAGTTCATAGTTTGTGCCTGATCACCTTTTATAGCTTTCCAACTGTTCCCTTCTAGACTGTTTCCAATTTGTTCCTAGCCAAATTGTTGAAAGGAGTGTTGAAAGAATAACAGGAGTGGCATCACAGCTGATCAAGCAGAGCATAGGAATCATCCTCTGAGTCTTGCCTACACTATTCTACTGCTTTTCTCCATTCCTACAGCCCAAAATGAAAATTGTAATTTTTGGCACCAGCATCTCGCTATTTTTTTATAATCTGAAGTTTTCATTATCCTTTATTTCTTTGCTAGATTTCAGCTGCCGAACCATATAAACTCCCCTTATCACTGGGCAGCCTCCACTTGTCCCTAAAAGATTTCATGTTATTGATTTCAGAGCTGATGTCAAGGTCATTTTGTATTGTGACAGTCCTTGAAATTCTTGGAAGTTTTGGTGACTTTTGGCCACACACAAATATCCTAGTTATGTTCTGTTTATTCTTGACAGCTGTACTAGGGAACCATGTTTTAATTGGAATAATTTGAATTTTTAGCTTAAAGTCAGTCCCTGAAAAAAGAGCATTCAGGACTCAAAAAATTCTAAACATAATCATATTTAATGCAATCCTTATCCTACCTTATCTCTTCTTTCTTTTGGTTTTTGAAAGCAATCAAAGAAGTGATTTACTCATAGCCTTTATAAGTAAGTGCTAGCAGTTATGTTCAATGTGCTAATAACATGCAGCAGCAGAAGAGAAATGGAAACTGGATTATGTGGCAAAGGTTTCTTTTTTCCATGCATTCTGATTACTTGCTGTGGATGTAGCATCCCAAGAAATATTTAAAGTTTACATACAGAGTAACAGATGGAACAACTTTTGACAAAAATTCCTTTCTTTCTGGCTGAGCTGTATAAAAACAGCTATTCTGCTCCTAAAGCAAACTGCAGTTTACGTGCTTCACGTACATGCGTTTGTGTATATGTGTGTGTTTTGAAAACAAACTGGGGTGAATCATATTGGAAGAGATTCACACACTCATGTTGGCAGAGCCTAGAATAGCAGTCTCATGGAAAAATCCATTGCCAGCAGGCAGGTAGGGAAGGCAATTTTTTTCTCACCTTCATGAATCAGAATGAGGTTTTTTTCCCCGTTTGCTTTATATTCCTAACTAGTTGTGTCTGTTTCTGCATTCCCATAAGTATACTGAGGACTGCTGTTCTTCTGTCAACAGACTTTTAAACATAGACCCAGCCACACTGCTGGTTTAACTGCACTCTCTATATTGCAGCCCATGAGAAATGAGAGATTATTTGGTAGGTATTCAGTGGAGTAACTACATTCACTGGCAAGAGTTTGTACCAATCTTCTCCATTTGGGAAACTAGACTTCCCCAGTACCCTCAGCCACCAATAGCACTGAGTATGTAATTTCTTCTAATGACTTTCCAGGGAATTCATGTTAGCAAAAATTAAGATATTGTCAAGACTGTTGCACTCACTGGGAAGGAGAATGCTGCAAGAGAAACACTCAGGCCTGCCTTTGGTAGACAAGCTGACTCAGAGAGGGTTTGCATGGAGTGAAGCTATTGCCTCATTTGCCCTGTTTTTTGCTACCCTGGTGCAATGGAAATGGCAGGTTTTGTAGAGGTGGTGCTTTTTCTGGTGAGCGTACTCAGACTCTAGGAATCCCATGGGTTCTTCTCATGCACCCAGGCTGCCTCTGGGGACACATCCTCCATCTTCTGACCCACCCCAGCCACCTTTGAGCATGAGATCCTGCTTGTTCCCGTTCCCTTCTCTGGAGCCACACTCATCCTGCCTATCATACTGTCCCACACTGTCTCCTGATTTTGTATCCTGACTTTCAATTTTGGAGGATGTGCCAGAGGTTATACTGAGCTCTGAGAGACAAAGAAAGTGTCTCCCTTTGACAGTTGGCTGAAGGATTTGTGAAAGCTTAAGTTGACTGACAGTATTTTGAGCTGCACAGAGGTGTTGATGGAGGAATTACAGCATGTAAAATGATGCACAATTAAACACCCAGGGTATTTATTGGATCTAAGCTTATAGCAGCTGACTGTCCTCTATATTTTTTATTTTTTTTTACTAAATCATTTCTTACTGGCCTAAACACAATCTCTGGAGGAGCAGATTAGCAAGACTATTATGCCATCTTGCCTAATAACCCTGAAGATTTATTCCCACAGGGAGCTATAAAAAATACCATATAATCTCCTCTAGGTTACAGAATACATTGGACACATTGACAGTCACACCTCCCTGATATCAGGATCTTCACTGACTTCAGGGCTCATGGATGATACTGTAGGAACACAGATAATCTTGGTCCTTGGTGTATCATGAGTCTGATTTCAAAAGCAGCAATTTTTGCATAGAGATTAAATGTATAAGCTTGCAATTTTAGAAGACATTTATTCAGGGAATAGATGCTTTGGCTGTCCTGAGCATGTGAAACCCTTCAAGACAGGCTCTACAACCAGGCTGCTGTGGCCCTAATTAATTCTCTTGTGCATTGGCATTTACAGGCAAATAATTTGACTCTCCCTGTTTTATTAAAACACATATTGTAAAGTGCTCAGTTAAAGAGGAAATTAAAATTTCCTTTCACACCCAAGACTTTTCATGGTAATACAAATACCTCGATATTACAACAGCCAGCCAGACAAAGCAGGGCAAAACAATCAGAGACGTGCTTTGTGGAGAGTGTGATGAAGGACATTTGTGGAGGCATGAACTCCTCTTGCTGCAGAGCTGGGGTGAGATGGAGGAATGAGAATAACCTGAGTAGGTCTTTTGCTGGTGCAGTTTGATGTAATTTAATTGATTCCAGAGGAGCCACACTCCCTGACACAGTGTGGGTGGAAAACCTCAGAAAGGCTTGTGCCGAGGACATAGCTATTCATAAGCTCTCTGTTACAGAGCTTTATTTTTACCATAGGCAACTCTGAAATAGGCTCAAAATTAAAACGGTTCAGGAGAGAGGCCAACGATACAACTATGGCAGTTCTTCCACAGTTGGGATGGGAGTTGTGCTCCACAATGTATTTTGGGCAGAGACAGCTCCATCCTATAAGATCCTGAAGTGCTTTTAATTATTCACTGGAGTAATTATTCAGTGGAAATACTTATTCAAGGGAAATAATTACTCAGGAGAAAGTAGCCATGATTGGGAGGAATGAAACAGCATATCCACACACCATCCATGCATAGCAGCATTTACGAGAACAAGAGGGAAACAGCAGCTTTCCTGGTTGAAACCACAAGTGAAATTATAAGTAGGCGAAATCCCATTTGAAACTGAGCCAGGGCTGTGGGCTATCATTCCTACTCTTGTGGCAAGTGTGATGGGGTTTTTAATGATGAGATACAGTCAATGCTGTAGCCTGATGCCTCCTGTGAGAATCGGGAGGATCCCCTTCCACTGAGACTTTCTACCTCCTTGGTGGACTTTATCCCATGTCCCTGTCACCAGGTGACAGTCATCCAAAGCGCTGTGCAATGGCTTGTATATCTCTTAGGAATCTGTTTCTTTATTTTTCTTTATCTTTGTAGCTATTACTTTTAATTCTTTCATGACCAAGTGCACTTGAGTGTTGAGTGCACTCGAGTGTTGAGTGCACTCCTGGGTGAGAATCTGTGAGATTCAAATGCCCTGATAGAACATTTTTCTGTTGGAAAGTACTGTACCCTCAAAGTCCAAACTTTGGAAATGTAAACAAAATGTCCACAAAATTGATAGACAATCAGATCCACCATTTATGATATTATCAAATACCCCCCAAATTGCAGAAAATTTTATTTTAAACACCTATACTAATTTCAAAATTTTAAAGAAAAAATTTTTTTAAAAGGTGGTATAGAAGTGAAACATGGGTCAAATTACTTCTGCTTTGTTCAGAATGTTCAAAAGTAATATTACTGTTTAATTTGGAGTGAAAGTAAATACTGAAATTGCAGGACTTTTTAAAATGCCTTGGATGCAAGTCTGCTCTGATTGGAAAGTCAGATTGCTGGTTTATTAGCTCAAACACAGGTCTGTACTAAACCTCACTGATATGCAAGAAATTCCAATGAGTTAGGGCTAACTTCGCTTTCCTAAACAGGTATGTCCCTGATGTCTGTTAAATGCTTCTTCTGCATTACAGTCTGGGGGGTGGCCACAAAATAAAAGCAACTGCCTCTTTCCTCTACTTTTTCAGAATCTTTGGGGTGGCACAAAGATGAGATCCTCTGGGATTTTTTGCCCTGCTCTATTAAATAGGAGTTGTAACATGTAGGATGGGGCTACTTTGCTTGAAATAATTCATTGTAAATACCTGCATGGGATTTATCAGCTCCTGATGTATTTCATGCATGGTTGGACTTCTGTCCCGCTCGCTTGCAAAAGCTGCTATATTGCCCATTTAGTGAAGCAGCTGGCAGTTCAGGAGCGGGCTGATTTGAAAAATAAGGATGGAATGTGCTCTGAGCTGGGGTGGTGGTAATGGTGGTTTAGATTGAAGGGAGAGCAACTTTACCTTCTTAATCATTCTGTGTTTGCTTAATTATCCCAAAATATGTCTTTCATTCCCCTGCCCCCTCTGAGAATGTGAGACGGGCTTGTTATAAGTATTAGGAAGTATGAAAGGTGAATTTTCCCTTAATTTAACATATTTCCGAGTTGCACACTCTCCCTTCAGAACACAGCTGCTTTGACTGCTGTTTTTTGTTTGCTTTTCTTCCAGCAGTCTTGCCTTTCTTTGGCCTGTTTTTCCATCTTTTCCTCCTCCTCTTCTGAGTCATATGTTGACACAACTCAGTGTTGGCCCTGGTTGTTAGAGTGGGGCATTGTTGCTGTGTATCGGTACAAAGAAGAGTTATTTTCATGCCTGGCACGTGAATACCAAAAGTCCCTTCACTTCTATTTCTTCGAAGTCAGATATTTAGCGTCAAGATGTTCAACTGGAGCCTGTTCACTTTCACATATCTATTCTTGTGCGTACTAGTTGGAGTCGATGGAGACAACTGACACTGTATGAATTAATTTTTCCTGTTTTCAGACAGGATCTGTATTCTCTGAAGTGATCTTTGTTCACCCCCTAGACTGGCCCAAGTGAAAGCTGATGCCATAACTTTGAAAGGTTCCTTTTACCCAGGTGTCTTATTGCCCAACACGTATCACAACAACATGATGCAGTGCTGTGCCAGCTGATAATTTGTATCCTCTAGTTGGGATAGGGAAGAGGACCATCTGTGTATCCTCTGTTGTGTCCTGAAGTGACTTCAAACTTGATTTATTTTTTCTGAAATATCCTCACTCTCCTCTGTAGCCCTGTTTTGAGTGCTGCATGAATGCAAAATGTTTCCAGTAACATGCAGGTATGGAAAACCCTGCCCTAATGTCAGGTTGTAAACGGTGATTAAAGGCAGTTGAGAATTGCAACTGTGTTGTGGCACAACGAAGGTCATTTCATTGTGGCACTGATTCCCATCTCAGGATAGCTCAGCTGGCAATCTTGTCCTGATCCATGGACCTGATCATTTTGGAAGACCTTAATCCCTGTGACCACAGGAATGCAGCCTTATCAGGCCACACCTGTGCATTGGGATAGCCTCTCCTTACATCTTTCCTGCTACCTTTCTTACTGTCCTTATTGATACTAAGACATCACTGGTGAGAGGGTGGGCTGATGGTTTTACAAAATAGCACTTTAGACTTTGTAGTAAAAATAATTCTAAATTATGAACATTTCTTAAATGACTGCGATCTAGTCTTCCCTCAGGAAAACAATAGACCAGGGAGTTGTTGCACTGAACATTTAACTGGTGTCAGGGGAATCAGTGTGCTGTTCCCATTCCCTCTGCTACAACTCTTTGGTGGCTTGATTTTCTTTTCCTCTGCCTCTTGCCTTCCACGCTGAAGCAGTAAATACTTCAAGGCAAGGACACTCTTACAGTTTGTTTTACAAAACATCATGCATTAGAGTTCTTGTTCATTGTTTTAGGCCTCGTGGTGCCAGCACAAGATAAAAGTGAACATTGCTGTCTCACATATTAGAGAATATATGTTTAATGGAACTTTTTTTCTCCTTTAATGATGTGCTTTGTTTTTAGAAGGATTTCTGGCCTTGCTATTCTAATGTTATGCTTTTCCCTGTACTCTTCGTTCTCTGGGTGATGGCTCAGTGTTACATGGTTATCATGTCAGTCTTCACTCTGCTTGGAAAAGAGCACACAATGAACATGTGTTGTGACTGGCCCATAAAGATGGATGAATCTGCATTTATCTTTTAAGAGAAACCGTGAGCCATTTCTCCAGATCAATACAGGTCTAATTTTGCTTTAATGGGTTTTGTGACCCCTTTGTTTTCTGCAAACATCTGTCTAACCATTTTTATTTATCATGGAAAAAAGCATGTCTTAAATATGGAAAGGAAAAAGTGTGACACCCTCTGAAAGCATTTTCTCAGCTGTTTTGGAAGTTCTTTGTGGGTGTTGGAGTGTTTTAATCATTCAGTAAAAACAATGCCATGTAATTTAGCAGTTCAGAGGCCATTTACACAGCCTACTCACTATTCTAAGGCTGGAATACATTCAGCTGGTCTTGACCACCAAAAATCTACTCAATTCCTCAAAACCTAGCTTTATGAAGTTGGATGGTTTCATTAACATGATTTCTAAATGGACCCCTTGCTGAATAGCTCACAAGCAACTCACATTCAGAAACAGTCATACAACATTTTTTTCCCCTGTGGGTCTTTTTAAGAGCATGTCATAAAATGCTTTACTATCAGTTCTTACATAGCCTAATTTAGAAAAAAAAAAATTTTTTTGCTGTAGAGGAAATGATTCAATAACAGGGGAAAGAATCCCAAAGAGATGGACCCACACAAATGAAATAACAAGCATCCACTGGGGTGAATTAGGCAGAGCAGAAGTACAAATGAAAGTGATGATTCTCTTGGGGACCAAGTTAACATGAGATCAGAGTGGTAGGATTAGATGAGTACACTGGAGATCTTTAAAATCCAGGGAGCGACTCCTAATTGGATTAAACACTGGATGAATGGTTAGGAGTATAAAACCAGTCAATATGTCTGAAAATGGGGGAGATTTACTCCCATTTCTTGCAGCAATAGATTGTTCTGTTAATGGATTTGGAATCCATATAAGTTTCTGAGGGCAAGGGTTTGGGAATTTGTCTTTTACAAGGCAGAAATAATTTCAAAAGGCAGGGTCGAGATAAGGACAAATGCTGAACACTTTCCATAGATGAAGATGGGCAAAATTGCTGGAAGGAAAAAAAACAACCAGGCAATAATATCTTGCTTTCCAACCACAGAACATTAAACAGAGTGCTTAATTAGGTAGCTGGTGATTAATAGAAGCAAGTAGGGGTTTATTAGAAAAAGAGGTGATCAGAAAAAAGACTGGGGTTATCATTCTTTGTAGAGGCACATCATTCAGACATGAGGGCAGAATTGGTAGCAGAGAGAAAAAAGGCGGAAGATTTGTAGGTAATTTTGTTGAGACAAATGGGTGGTGAACCTAACGCTCTGAAAAAAAGTATTGTTTTAAAACACGACACACCAGCTACAATTAGACAGCTGCTGTGAAGGGCTGCCTCCTTGGAAAGCTAGTCACAAGTGTCTCTTCAGCAACAGAAAACCAGTATATAAATTATTGCAATATTTATTTTTAATTCAATAATACATGGGGTGATCTGCTTTTATAGTATGCCTGTATTTAGATATTAAATAAGTGGTCATGCTTCCAGCAGCTGTTTTCCATGCCTCCCACTTCCTAGGATAAAACGTGATATTATCTGTTTATATACCCATACCACAATACTAAAACATAACACGTTTCACGTTTGAGCCTCTTTGTGATAAACTCTGCTCTCAGCTTTAGCCTTGCTTTGGGTCTTTCTGCTTTGCAAGGGCAGGCATTTAAAGAGGGGGTCACATTCCTGAGAAAGATGAGGCTGGTTTACAAATTGTGAGATTTTTAGCTGTGTTGCCCACACTTTGTTTCCTTACATGACCATACTCCTCTCCCCTCAACTTCTGAACCCACTAACTAATGTCAACCAACTTTACGTGAAGGGTAGAAATGTCAAAGATAATTTTGTTTCTGTAAGCGTCAGCAATAAATTGTTGAGTAGGGGAGAGAGATATCTTGTGAATGAAAGGAAAGATTGAAGTGTGAGTTCAGGCGTGAGTGGGTCTGACTGTGCCCAGGAGAGATGTTGTGAAAGCTCCACTAATGGGGAAATGATTGAGAATCCACACATCCAATGCAGCTTGGTAGCAAACCAGTTTTCACTGAGTGTTGAGCTAGTAAAATTAATTGGGGCTGCTTTTGACTTGTGGCCTTTGAATTTGTAAGGTTCTCTGTTCTGCTTTCCTCTACAATCTAGCAGGGTTTATTTTACCATGAAAGTCGACATTGTTCTACAGCTCTATGTCTTTAGAAGCTGAGCTGTTAAGAAAAATGCCAAATAAATTGAGATTAATGGTAAAATTTAAGGCGTTGACGGCACAACAGAGGTCTTTGGAGAATCTTGGATTATAACAGTATGGAGGCCCAGAGGTGATGTGCCACAGAAACTCCATGAATCTATGAATGCTCAGGAAACAATTTCATGGCCATTATGCTGCGTAGGATTGATAGAAAAAAATATGCTTCCATGTATACACTTCACTCCATTTCCCTATACCTTCCCATCAACTGACTTACTCCTCTGTCTCCCTGGATTAACTCTGAGGTCTCTTTGTGCTTCCTGAAATAGCTCAAGTGGATTTAGATATTAAAAACTTTCCTAGGCAAGGCCTTGAACAGCCTGACTGAATCTGTCCCCTCTGAAGAGGAGGCAGGTTGCACCAGATGACCTCCAGAAGTCCCTTCCAATCCTTATTGGCCTGTGAGTCTGATTCTACAACTTGTGTCCTTGCTGGCTCATTGTGGAACACCCTTTGAAGAAGTCTGCAAGCTATCCAGTCATCAAAGGGAAAGTCAACTGCTACTGACAAAGCAGTCCAGTATTGAGGATCCTCTTTTT
This sequence comes from Egretta garzetta, assembly GCF_000687185.1. Taxonomy (NCBI): domain Eukaryota; kingdom Metazoa; phylum Chordata; class Aves; order Pelecaniformes; family Ardeidae; genus Egretta; species Egretta garzetta. Next base: position 34,496 of record NW_009258281.1, on the reverse strand, counting down.
TTCCTCTCTGTGTCAATCTGTTGAAAGACAGGCAGAAATAAGGCTGAAGAGTTGAGCTGATGTATGCAGTCTGATTTGCAGGGACCTAATGCTTTGTAACAAGAAGACTTGGACAGCTTGAGGGAAATTAAGGCCAACAAGTTCCTCCAGATTTAGGTCTGGATGCTGAGGGCAGAACCCTGCTGGAGGTACCAAAAGAAGATCACGGTCCTGCTTCCCACTTCCTGAAAAGTGAATAGCTGAGTCTGTTATTTCTGCTGAATAGGCGATGGGGATTCATAAGGTTTGGCTTTTGCAGGAGGCAAGAATCTGTAGCAACAGCAAGCCTTTTCCTCTCCATCCATTATTTGTTCCCTTGTTCCACATGGGTATGAAACCAAGCATTTGAAGTTTCGGAGGGAAAAAAGAGACCTGGAAGCTTCCCACAAATGTTGCCTGCTGAAATGTCTCTTTTTTTATCCTGAAATTTTAAACAAGGCCCATAAAGAGAAAACTAGACATGAGATGGGCCCTAGAAGAAGTCAGAAAGTTCAAAGAGCTGTGCTTCTCAGCCAACCAACTTATGAGTCAGGCACCCTCAGACCATGAAGCTGGCTTAGCTATGGTGAGGTTTTTGTACACAATAAATCCTGTTCTTCCCCCCTACCAGGTGTTTTTAGGTGATGTCTTTACATTAAGCTCAAGTTTTATGATGTATCTTAAAAACAGGAACAGGAATTTAATAACAGGACCAGTGTTTTACCATGTTATGCAGAAGCTGGGGCATTAAGGAAAATAACCAAATGTTGAAAGACTCATTAAAAATGGCAATGGTAATATGGGGTTTTTTTGTAGGCATTTCATTCCCTATTTTGCTGGCGAGGACTGCCTGTGAGAAATGTGACAAATTGAATTCCAGGGTGTATCTTTGTCCGATCAGGGCCTCTGGTGTTTTAATTATAACTGAGAGTAAATGCCTATTTCCAAGATAAACTTCAACTCTCTTACATGGGGTGTGGGGGGGCTGTTACTAAAATAATATACCCTCCAACCAAAATAGGGCGAACAGGGTGGAGAGGACACATGCAAGCTCTTGGTGACTGTGAGGAAAATGCTGTCTGAGAAAACTTGTCTATGCAGCTTTATTAGACACAAAGCATCAGCTTCTGTAAATCAGCATAATTTAATTGATGTTGAAGCGGTGAACTTGGCGGTGTTAGGTTTGTGGTTGGACTCCATGATCTTAAAGGTCTTTTCCAGCCTAAAAGATTCTGTGATTCTATGATGTAGTCATTTTGCCTTGCACCAGATGAATCACTGGCCTCAGTCCCCCCTCTGGTGAGGATTTCTTATCCTCTTCTGGAAACAATCATTACTGCAGATCTGGACATACGTTTTTCTTTCAAAGCCCTTTCGTACATGCAGACACGGGATGCGTGCTGCGTGCAACCTTTGTTTGGCCATTCTTATAGCAAATTCTGGTAGAACATTATTTTTGCCTGTAGATTAAAACCAAAAAAAGCCCCTTTATAACTTCCATGATCTACTGGCCCTGGAAAATCTACAGATATTTAGGCTTCACCTGCTCTCTGCTCCACCATCTGACCCTTTCCTTATGGGAATGGGATACTTCATTGGTTACATGAGAAAGAGGTGAGGCATCAATACCTTCACTGCCACTGAGGCCACAGTCATGAATTGTGTGCGTTCTCTTGAGATATTGCTCTTCAAAGGTAGCTGCTGCTTTGGTCAAAATGCTAACGCTTCCCTCTGAGGCTATGCAAAAAAATATCATCATACATCTGCTAATGGAGGAGAGAGTGGTCCTTGTTTGGTGTTCCCAAGCTCAGGAGCTAGGGTTGGTTGCCATAACCTGCCCTGCCTGGGAGCTTTCTTTGTGTAAGATGTGACTGTCCTTGAGCAGGAGGCTGCTACCCCTACATCTGGACACATCTGTGTAGCAGATGATGGGGGATGCTCCTGGACAAATAACCTGAAAATACTGTCTGCCGTTTTCTTCCAGCCGTGTAATCACCCTCCACTCCACTGAACCATTGCCATTCACCTTCCTGGGAGCAGGACATGCTGCTTAAAGAGTGATGGTTAGAAGTATGCAGGAGAACTAATAAAGCTGTTTGTTGTACATTTTCTTGGTGGATTCTCTTTTCCAGCTTTTCTTAGTGGGGGGATAGTGAAAAAGCTGGCTGTATGGCTGTTTTCTTTCGTAAATGAGGGATGTTAGTTCACAAATTACAATTTAATTTGGCCACACCCTTCCTGTAACTGAGTAATAATTAAAATCAGATTAAAAATGAGTTGTAATAGAAATAAGAGAAACACTGATGTTTCTAAAGGGTTAGATTGGAAGTAAACAAACAAATTGGATTAAAAGTAAATAGGATGGCTTGGTAAACATAATTGTTGAATTAGATGAGGAATGTGATTTGAAACTGAAATCCCCTTCCTGTTATGATCGTTTGCCTCTAATATATTCAGGGTAAAGGAAAACTGGCTGGAAATTGCTGGTCAAAGCCGAGTTTTGATGGAGAATGCCAATTTTTCTCAAGCCCACATTATATGATTCAGGTGGACAAACCCCTCTGCAGCAGTGAGGCAGGGTTCTGTGCATAGCACAGCCAAAGGGAGGGCAGCGCAAGAGGGACTGGCTCCTTTCCCCTGCAATACATAATTTTAGCATGTATTGAGCAAAATTTGAACCAAATTAAGCTTTGAATTTACAGGATCTTTTCAGTTGTTTAAAAAAAGGGGGGAGGGGAAGAGGGGGGAAATAACCTCAGCTCCTATCAGCCAGGAGCCCAGCATTTGTGACCAGCTGCAACAGAAAGCTGATGTTTGTTAGCAGAGCAAGCTCATTACTGGGATAATAACTGGAGGGGGGAAGGGAGGAGGAAGAGGACTGCAGGGGGGTTCCATGGTATGCACCAAGTGATTGCTGCTTGTACCCTTTTAAATGGAGCAGAAGCTCCTTGGGTGGTGCTTTATAGGGAGGGTCTCTACTAGGTATCCCTGGAAGTACAAAGCTTGTAGTGGATATTGACTTTCTACTGCCTGGAAGAGGTATTTGTGAGTTATGCTATGTTGTATTTTCTCCTTGGATTTCTATTGCTTGACCTTAACTTTGCATCAAGTGTCCTCTAGGCTCAAAAGTGGGAAAATTTATTATATACTGCTTTCCTTTTCTGAAGAAGAAATCTGTTTTTAGAGAGAGGTGCTGTGTCTGTGTGTGAAGGGGGGCTTCTAGATGCTGACAACTTTGCTCCATTCTAATTATTCCTTGCTACCCTTAAAAGCTGAAAAGCCTTACAGATAGTTGAATTGTCTCTTCAAATATCCCTTTCTCACAGGAGGATGTTTAAAATGAGGAATAGTCAACCTCTTGCTACTAACCAATGGTGCATGGAATAAACCCTTGTGCTCCTCTTGTCCCTGCTTGATTTGAGTAGCTTTGAAGTGTAAGACTGGCTAGAAAACCCCATGAAAGTCTAGGCATGAAGATGACTTAACATGGAGCCTTTTGTGGGCTCTATTTCAGTGTTGTGCTTTCCTGGGCATGAACTTATATTTAATGCTAGTAAGTGATCTGCTGCAGCTCTGTGACTGAGTGGAGAGAACAGCCTCAATGTGTACAGCAGGTAATGCCTTTCATTTACCAAGTTGTGGGTATTTGTGGTTTCTCTAGTCTGGTTAACTGAGTTTTACAGGTAAGACAACTATTCTTGGTGCTGGTGTGCAAATGAATGAAAAAGAAGGTGTAGCAGTAGAAATGCAGGGATTCTGAAATAGCTCTCCATGTTGTCATGTGGAGATATTGAGGCTATTGATAGTACAGAAGCTTAAAGACAGCATCTTTTCATGTGTGTGGGAAACAAGTAAATAGACAGTGAATGATTGACCACAGTGAAGATACATTGATTCACCAAAGACAATTGCCTGTGATGTTCTTGAGAAATAGCATCATAAATACTGGGTTGGGTTTTTTTTTTTCCTTGCTTTATCTATAACCAAGGTAATGGAGTAGTTTTCTCCAGTGTTTGAAAACTTCCTATTAGAAAACACAAGAAAAATAAAATCTACTTTTTGTCCTAAAAAATAAATTTTGCTTCAGTTTTGTGGCCTTTATGACAAGGAAACAAATTTATTTTAAAAAGAAAATATGTGAGGTGTAAATAGGAGCTTACTGTACTTTGTCAATTATCCCAGTTCTAGTGGTTTCTTTTTTTTCATTTTAAAACCACTTCTTTGTTCTCATATGAAAATAGTAAAAGCCTTGTTTTCTTATTTGGGGAAGTGTTAATATTTCTGCAGAAAACATTGAAAGTGCTTTTGTAAGGAGGTCTAGACAGAGTGATATTTCCCTCTTTGCTGAGCAATGCACAGAAACAGAGCCTGAGACAAAGCCTGGCTTGTTTATGGAGTATGCACAGATAGCAGCTGCAAGCAGTTAAGGGTTAGAGGAATCCTTTCATAGCTGCTGTCTTCCCCACACAGACCCACCCATTTCTTACACTCCTAGTCCCTGGGGAACAGGCAGAGTAAGGTATTAACATAAAACACTATTGCTTCTTGTTCCTGTTGTTAATGACAATCTGTTTTGAGAACAGCATATGTTAAACTTAAATAGATAAAGGTCTGGGAAGGCAACACTTGCGAATAGTCTTAAAAATGTGGATAATACTGGTACTACTAATTCCCCCAAAGCCCTTAAAAGTTCCTCTCTTTGTTTGGATAGTTTTACAACCAAGGAAAGTAGGAAGGCTTTCTGGTACTCTCAGTGTTCCTTACAAAATGTATTTTCTTCTGCATGCCAGTTTCTAATAGCCAGGTACTACTTTGGTCTTTAGGGCACTTGGATTTCTGTCAGCCAACTTCTTTCAGCTTTTGTTAGAAACAGATGTTCATTTGAGGCAAGCCTATTCCTTTTGCTGATGCCTTTGAAACAAATGGTGGTTGGCCAATTGTCAGAAACAGCCATTCTTCTTTAAGTGTGTGAGAAGAGTACAACGGCAATGTATCCTTTCCCCATGCATCTGGTGCCCTCACCCCTTGTCCATCCCACTTTGCCCAGTGAAAGAGCAGCATTGCTCCTCTAAAGCACGTTGTCAGCCTACAAGGCATGTTTTGAGTGTGGGATGAACTGGATTATCTCCATCTGGAATATCTGTGAACAAGGAGCTGTGGTGCAAAGCCTTGTCCAAGTTAATGGCTGTCTTCTATGCTGTGTTTGCCTATGATTATGATCATACAAGCTGATGGGAAGTTTACCCCAGAGTTAATAATTTTGGGGAAGTACTATAGTCCAACCTAAACCACAGACTCTGATACCTCCTGTCTACCGCAAAGGTGTAGGATCCCTCCTGGAGACTTCTGGCCTTGTTCCTGGCTTCTCCAGCTCTGGCAAGGCTGGCTGTTGAGGGCTCAAGAAGTGAAATGTGAACTGTTGTTCCATGTATTTAAACTGAAATATCATATTGGTACTTTTATTACAGCATGTGCAGATCCAGACTCTTGCAGTTTAGTCAGCTGCAACCATCAATGCCTTTGGGCTTTACCCTCTGGTTCTCTCCTGTGGTAAAATGAATCCCTTGACCTGCTGCTAGGATGGTGGGGCTGGGTTATCAGCTTTATCCTATCTAAAGTAGCATTTGACTCACAGCTTGAAGAGGTTACAAGGTTGATATAACTAAGCACTATCCTTTTTCTAACTAGCTGAGACCCCAGTCTGTGCTGGGAGTCAGTTTGGAGTATCTTGAGCGCAGACAGTAGCTGGCTAGAATAACAGACAGAATTAGAGCCTCCACTATTTCTGCAGTGATGGCAAACTAAAAATCTTCCTATTGGTAGGTAATTGGGAGACTGCGCCATTGTGATCGACAACATTATCCCCTCTCCCTACTGCTGCCTCTGGCTTTATACCCAGTGGATAGCTCATTTTTCAAATAGTGGTTGAAATCCATCATCCCTGTACCTCATCAACAGCACAGGCAGAAAAGACTGGAGTCTGTAGTTCAGTATTCCTGATTTTCCTTCCACTTTTTGGATTATTCCAATCTTAACATTACTGTCACTAAATCTGTGTGGGGTTTTTTGTTGGTTTTTTTTTTTCTTGGGCAGCCCTTTGGGGTTTTTTTGCTTTGACGTTGTTTCTGGCTCATTTGCTGATTATACAAGTAAAATAGCAAGTCTGCTTTTTCCTCACTGGATTGCTACTTTTGAACAAACAAAAAATTCACCTCACTGGAAAGTTACTAGTGCAATTAATTTCTTTGGTGCATGTGTCTGAAATCTACCTCTTGGAAGCTTTTCATTCTCTATCAATACAGGAAAGTAGAACAGTGGTATCTGCCATAACTTCTTTGAACATACTTATTTTAAGAACTTGTCTCAGGGTGTGGGGTTTGTGCCTTCTCTCATGCAAATACATTTTACCACATGTTTCATGTGGAAGAGCATAGGTTACAGGAGCTGTTATTATTCATGTGCATAGTGCCAACGGTTTACTAAGTGGGAGCTGCTTATATGAGTAGACCTTTTTCTGGTTCAAGTCCTAAGTTACAAAAAGTCAACCATTTATTAGTTAAGCATGTCTCTCAAAAGGCTGGGTGGAAATATGATTCATGGATACATAGAGAAAGTATTCCTCACCTGCCTGAAATGCCCAGGGCAGCAAGTTGGTGGCTTCAGTGAAGGTGTTGCCCAGATAATTTCCACACTGAAATATGGCTAGTAGAAACTGAGACTGTAAATGCATCATTTATAAAGTTTCCAGTCTTAAGGGTTTTTCCTTCATTTGTTACATGTAAAATCATTGAGGTGGGGAAACCATGCAAAAATGGGGCTGAAGCAATAAGCAAGGAAGAGCAGCTGGGAACAGTTCTAAGGGGTATAAAACATGTATTGCTGAACCTTTGTTGACATGTAAACAATTCTCTCTTAGCAGTATGAAGATGCTGATCACTAGTAGTCATGTCCATAATCTACTGACTCCTCTTTGCAGGGTGCATTGCTCAACAGAGGCTGGTGATGATAGCTAGGGAGGCAGGCAGGCAGGCAGGCTCTTGAGAACAGATGCAGTAGGAAGCCTTCAGACCAAAAGTTTCCATGCAAAGAAAATTTGTTTTAACAAATTCAAAACCTTTATGGTAGAATGCTGGCATTGGTGTAGCTCTGTCATGTAAGCAAATGAAGATGAAGGATTTCCTTTCAGAATAATGCTTTCACTGAAAATATGTTGAGTTATATTATTACCAAACTTCTGAACACCATTGTTTGAACAAGTCTTCCCAATTTTATTGAAATAGAATGATTTTTTTTTTTTAAACTTCAACAGACTTTTTCCTGAGATGGTAATTTAATTGTTGAAACATGAAACTTCTCTAATGTGGGATGAAAACTGACTTGGAGGTTTTCAGTAAAACTGAAATGTCAGTTTCTATGTCTGTAATTGGGAATTCTGAGTATGTCCAACATTTGGAAGGAAACTTTGAATGGCAGGGTGGGGGAAATGGTGAGCAGCAACCAAGAATGTTGCTTCTGTTAATTAATTCCTGTGTAATCAATGACTATGATTCTGGGAGTAGTTCACAGAACCTCAGAAGTTGGTGGTGGAAGATGAACTGTAGTCTGCTCCCTTTGGAGATCCTCAGGTCCATGCCTGAAAAGGTGATATACTTACTTGAGTCTTTAAAGCTTATTCTAGCTTATTTAGCTGATTTAAAGCTACATTTCCAAATTGCAATGGAGAATTAAGTGGCTGTGAAAATGACAGGGGGAAAGTGGAACAAAAATTAAGTGGTCTGCTTACTGCAGGAGTGGGCTGGGGACCCACTGTGCTAAGGAAGGCAGTGTGGAGACTAGCTCAGCCACTCTTCAAAATACTGAGTGTCAATGACCTGGCCATTGTGGAAACTTGGTGGGATGAATCCCACAACTGGAATGTGGCTATAGATGGCTACAGTCTGTTCAGAAGGGACAGAAGGAGAGGAAGGAAGGGTGGAGGCATTGCCCTCTACCTCAAGAAATCAATACAGTGTGAAGAGCTGTTGCTAAAGAATCGCCATGAGCAGGTCAAAAGCTTATGGGTAAGAATCAGACAGAGGCAACAAAGGGAACCTTGTGGTTGGTGTCTACTACAAGCCACCTGATCAAGGGGAGCCAACTGACAATGCCTTCTTCCTCCAGCTCAGGAGGTCCTGTGCTTGCAGGCTCACATCCTACTGGGGGACTTCAAGCACCCTAACATCTGCTGGAAAAGTAGCACAGCGAGATGTAGGCAATCCAGGAGATTCCTAGAACACATTGAGGATAACTTCTTAAGCCAGGTAATAAGACACCCCTGCCCGAGGGAATGCAATACTGGACCTGATGGTTACCAATGCAAGTGAGCTCATTAGTGATATCAAGATTGGAGGCAGCCTGGGCTGCAGTGATTACACATTGGTGGAGTTCACACTCCTGAGGGATATGAGAAAAGCAAGGAGTATAGTCAGGACCCTAAACTTTGGGAAAGAAAATTTCCAGCTCTTCAAGGAGTTAGCCAGAAGGACCCCCTGGGAAATAGTCCTAGGGACAGGGGAACAGAACAGAACAGAGGTGGCAGATCTTTAAGGATATGTTCTACAGAGTGCAAGAGCTCTCAATCCCCAGGAAAAAGAAATCAGGCAAGAAAGGGGAGAGACAAGCATGGCTGAGTCAAGAGATGCTGGTCAAAATAAAGAGCAAGAGGGAGCTGGGCAGGCAGTGGAAGCAGGGACAGGTATCCTGAGAAAAGTATGGGGAAGCTGCCTGGTTGTGTGAGATCAGGAGGGCCAAGGCATGGCTGGAGCTGAATTTGGCAAGGGATGCAAAGAATAACAAGAAGGGCTGCTACAGGTATGTCAGCCAGAAAAGTAAGGTTGAAGAAAGCATACCCCCCAATGAACAAGAATGGTGACCCAGTATCAACAGATGAGAAGGCTGAGGTACTCAACATTTTTTGCCTCAGTCTTCACTGGTAACCGCTCTCCTCCCCCATCCTGAGTCAATGGACCACAAGATAGGGACCGGGGGGTAAGCCCCTATCTGTAAGGGCAGATCAGGTTTGTGACCACCTGAGGAACATGAACATATATAAGTTTATGGGATGTGATAAGATGCATCCCAGAGTCCTGAGGGAACTGGCTGATGTAGTTGCCAAGCCACTCTTCATGATATTTGAAAAGTCATGGCAGTCAAGTGAAGTCCTTGGGGACTGGAAGAAGGGAAACATTGTGCCCATCTTTAAAAAGGGTTGAAAGGAGGACCCTAGGAACTACTGACCTGTCAGCCTCACCTCTGTGCCTGGAAAGATCATGGAACAGATCCTCTTTCAAGGTCAGGTTGGAAGGGGCTCTGAGCAACCTGATCTAGTTGAAGGGGTCCCTGCTTACTGCACGGGGGGGTGGGCTAGATGACCTCTAAATGTCCCTTCTAACCCAAAGCGTTCTATGATTCAATGCTATGGACATGAGTTAGAATTTCACAGATCCTCTGTGGCTGAAGCTGAGGGTATATTTGAGTGTTGAATGGAGACTGAAGTGAAGAAAGCATGCCCCCCAATGAACAAGAATGGTGACCCAGTATCAACAGATGAGAAGGCTGAGGTACTCAACATTTTTTGCCTCAGTCTTCACTGGTAACCGCTCTCCTCCCCCATCCTGAGTCAATGGACCACAAGATAGGGACCGGGGGGTAAAGCCCCTATCTGTAAGGGCAGATCAGGTTTGTGACCACCTGAGGAACATGAACATATATAAGTTTATGGGATGTGATAAGATGCATCCCAGAGTCCTGAGGGAACTGGCTGATGTAGTTGCCAAGCCACTCTTCATGATATTTGAAAAGTCATGGCAGTCAAGTGAAGTCCTTGGGGACTGGAAGAAGGGAAACATTGTGCCCATCTTTAAAAAGGGTTGAAAGGAGGACCCTAGGAACTACTGACCTGTCAGCCTCACCTCTGTGCCTGGAAAGATCATGGAACAGATCCTCTTTCAAGGTCAGGTTGGAAGGGGCTCTGAGCAACCTGATCTAGTTGAAGGGGTCCCTGCTTACTGCACGGGGGGGTGGGCTAGATGACCTCTAAATGTCCCTTCTAACCCAAAGCGTTCTATGATTCAATGCTATGGACATGAGTTAGAATTTCACAGATCCTCTGTGGCTGAAGCTGAGGGTATATTTGAGTGTTGAATGGAGACTGAAGAAAACATCTAAAGAAGGAAACAATTTAAGATACTACTGGTGTGGGGTTATGAAAGGAGGCAGTCCCATGGGGATGATCTTTTTTTAGTCAAGTGTGCTTGACTTGTAGAAGAAAGCTGTGAGGGAGGCCACAAAGGTGAATAAAAAAAGGCAGACATCTGAAGTGAGAAACCTCCAGGCTGGAAACCTCTGCTGTCAAAGATTGCTGAGTGCTGCTCCCTGTGGTCCTCTCCCCATCTACACTTGTGTCCACAGCCTGTTGTCCCAGGAGCTGTACTATCAAACTAGTCCTCCCTGATGCATGGCCAAACCTGCCTGTTAGGAATGTCACTAATTGAAGCTGATGTGTGACTTCTTCCTTCTCCAGCTGTAGGAAAAAGATGCTGTCTGTTGCCTTATCCCAGAGCAGCTGGCTGACTCTGTTCCAGAGCATCATGGGGGGGCAGCCAAGAAGAAACACTTCATCTGTGACTGAAAAACAGACTGCTGACTCATCACCAAAACATGGAAGGAGAGACGTGAGCCTGGCATTGCAAACCAGCCTCCTGTTGCCCTCTAAGTACTGCAAGTCACTGAAAAGGAGATACATATTACAAAATAATTTAATTATTTAAAGTATCTGTTTCCTTGGCCATCTGTCTGCCCTGGTCTCTGCTTGTCTTGAGTGGAAAGACTTCTTCCCCTTTGGACAGCTTTCTCCAAGAGGTCAGCTGTAGGGTTTGATAGTTAAGGGGAGTGAGGGCCCTTGCTTGTTCCCAAATAATGACTATTAGCTTTGAGGGAATAAAGCCTGTTTAGGCAGGACAATTTTGCAGCAGACTGGTTTTTTCAACTACCACCAGACAAGAAACAGTTGCTTAATAGCAGTGACAGAAAAATGGGAACAGACTGAACAAGAAAAGGCAGAAGAGATTTCCTGTGTTTGATGAATAAAAGGGTCTCTGTCCTCTGGGTTATGATATCCTTACAGAAGAGGCAGTAGTAGATGAAGTAGTTTGGTTGCTAGCACAAATTAAAGGCGTTCTGGGGCTGTTCTTGCTCTTCACTGTAGTCCCCAGAAAACAAAGTTAATATTGGAGCTCTCTGATGCACAGGGAATGGCACATGTTGAGAGGAGTATTTGTTACCTGGGAAGCTTATCACCTAAAGCAGGAGATGAGTATTGCTTTCTTGCTGATGTCAGACTTTTCAAACAAACTGGAAAGGATCACTAATGCATCTTACTGATGTTTTGTCAGTCACAATGTGGGATGAATCTTGTACTTCTGGGTTACATGAATAAACAGTGAGCTCTGTCCTCCCTTCCCTGTCCTTGGTTTCTCCAAAGGAGTTTGAAATCGTTAGGAAACCTTTTGAGAGAGAAAAGATAATTTGTCCCAGATCACAAGGTAGGTAACGGACCCCAGAAATCTTGCTTTACAAGTCAGTGCCCTCTATCTGCCATAGAGCTTTGTGTTGGTTTTGGGCTAAGACAATAAGATCTGTGTGTCCTCCAATACTCCTAGTGATACTTGCCTAGAAACAGCATTTTCTACCTCATTTTGCCTTTGCTATGCCCTGTACTCTGAGCACTGTGAAGAGGGTGGAGTAGGTTCTGATGCTAGTCCTGCAATAAAATGTTTCCCCACATCCAAAGTACTGGCACTTGGCTGGCTCCATGTGGAGTTTAGGTCACCAAAACAAATCGGTCCTGATGGGACCACTCTTGAAAGACTAGATGTAAATGTCTGAGTGTGCTGAATGGAGTCAGTAAATGGCAAAAGTTTGTAAGCATTTGGATCAAGCCTTAAATGGTCACATCAGCCTCAATCCACTCTATGCCAGCATCATAAAACCATGTTAATTCCTTGTTTGCCAGCTCTTGATAAAAGAGCAAAACTGTCATGGAAATTCCTTGCAGATAAAGCTGTGTGTTTAAGCATTTCCACTCTAATTTAGTGCCTTTTTATAAACTGCTCAAAATTGATGACTGTGTTGCAGCAGACACAACTTCAGTAGACAAATATTATTTCTAAGTGGTTTAACAGTTGGTTTTTTAATCCTAATATTCAGGCAACTCATACTGGTCTACTACTAAAATAGTGGAAAGTCACTTCCTACTTTCTTTGTGTTTCTGAAACTTTCAGGATTGTATTTTCAAGCATGTGTGGAGCTGGTTACTCAAGGTGTAGAATAATTCATTGGGCAAAACACAATTGCGCTACAATTGAGTATGGACTCATTTCAGAAAACCCAGTTTGATTCTGCTTGTAGGAGAGCTAATGCTTATCCAGTTTTTCACAGCCTCTACAAACTATTGCTGTAATGTTCTGGGAACAGATATTTTTTGAGTGTAGGTGCTTTTTGCTCCTATTCTTTTCTGGAAAAGCTTTGAGAAGGAACTTTCTCACACTCTACAAGCCAAAAGTAACCTTGCCTATTCCAAATGGGAAAATGGAAAAAACTTTCAAACTTACTGCTTTTGAACCTCCAAATGGTTTGGCTCATGTTCTCCTCTAGACATGGCTAATATTTGAGTTGAGGAAGCTGTCTGACTACTGTTGCAAGTGCGTGTTTTTCCTTGTCACCACAGTATTTGTTCTAAAGTGATTTCTCTTGACCGTTTCTGGGAGGAAAAAAACCCTCTGTACTTGTAAATGGGTCCTCACCTCCCATTTTAGTGCAGTTAATTCTGGGTTCAAACGTGCAGTGAGCCAGGAGACCTGGTGCAAGCCTGATAGTGAAAGTAAATGGTAGGTACAATGCTAGGCAGAAATGTGTGAAAGGGATTAAACAGCACTAGAAAATGTTCAATGGGATGAATGCAGAAAGTTTCAGTGGCATTTCACATGGAGCTCAGGGAAGAGAATGTGTCACATCAAGCATAAATTTCTTTAATAGATTAGAATTGATGTGTTTTGCATCAGACACTAAAAGCAGCTGATCATGTATGGTATTGGCTTGAGCTTGTCACAAAACCCAAGGATTAAAAATCACTTGAAGTCTGATGCTGACTTTTGGAGCTTTATTTTCAGTTTGGAGTTCTTAATGGCTTTTAAGTTGCTGTTTATAATTAGCTTAAGAGTCTGACTCTTCCTGTGTACCTTACGCCAAGATGTGTCGCACAGGAAATCCAACATAAACCCAGAGTACTAATTTTTTTAGGACGCTGCCTGGAATAAGGTGCCTCACTGCATGGTACTGGGGTTTTGTCCAATAGCCATCAGACTGGGACTTCTTCTGAAGCTGGATTTGAAATTCAGGCTTGAAAACGTAACAAAATGTCTGATCTGAAGAGGGGAGAGAGACTTCCTATTAGGGTGGAGTGTTTACTTTGCTCTGTGAAGTGTTTTTATAGTGTTCTTTATTTCTTCAAAGCTCTGTGCAGTCATTTAGGAAACCAAAATGCTGTCAGCGTTGTTAACGGCAAGTCCTGGAAGCATTTTTCAAACCACTTCTCTGATTCATTTTACCATTTTTTTTATTTGAGATATCTAATATATATGTGTAAACAGTTTATTTTTAAAGTTTCATGCTAAAAAGGGTGCTTCTGCACATACTTACATTTTTGTAATGAAGAGGTTTAATCATCACCAGTAGAGTTATATTGGTGCTCTGACAGTCTGTCCAAACATAATACTTTCTGCTCAGAACTTTCCTTAAACTGCTTTTAGCTTAACTGTGTAAGGACCTCAGACTATTTAACTAATTTAAGGACTAATTTGGCTATATTCCTGTTAAGACAAATGTTTGTACATGCAGTCCTACTGCAGGCAAGGTGTGGAATGGTAGGAGCCCCAACACCCATGAGGCTGTCTTGTATAATTTTCCATTATATCAATTCATGATGCTTTCATAGGGCATTCAGGATTTCCATCACATTTCCCCCTTTTCTGTAGGTCCTGAAACTGACCACAAGGAGACTGTGGCTGAAGCCTATAGACCCTGTTCTTGTGCAACCATCTCTTTGCCTCCCTGTCTTGAATTCTTTGATGTGATCATTTCCAGGATGTATTAGAGGGGATGAGGTAGAGCTGGTTTCTAGATGGACTATACCCAGCTGCTGCAGCTGCTCTGTGGCAGTGTACCATGGGCAGCACTACATTAACAAGTATCTAGGCTATATTTGTATGAACAAAAGATGTGGTCAGGTTGTTCAAAACCTCTCCAGTAAATGTAAACTCAGCATTCTGGATCAGCTCATCCTGTCCCCTTGATTTTCGCAGGTGCCATTTGACTGTTTTGGCAAGACCAAAAAAAATGTGAGAGCACTTTAGGTCATAGGAACTGGTGAGACTCCATTTCAAGCTCCCCTGGTTGTAGCAGGACTGCATTGAGTGTAATTCTTTCACAAGCTTGGAGGCATGCCAGTCATTCAGAGCATGCCCCTTCCAAAAAGCATGTACAGCTCAAATCTATATACAGGTTAATTGTGGGCTTGAGTTAAAATGAAAATCCAGAATGAAAGCAACTAATTCCACTTTGAAATTGAATGACATTGAGCTTGGTACAAGGAAAGGCATTTCTACAGTGATGCGTCTCCACCAAGACTGCTAGTATAGTTCAGTCTGCAGAACTGCTTAGATAAAGCTGGTGTATGCTGTGGGAGGAAGTTATTGTTCAACAATTCCTACCTAAAAGACGCCTTTTTGATAAGACACTACCTAAGAGCTGTGTTTGCATCTTTGTGTGCCACCAGATCATTTGTGTGGCAGCTCTGGTGGGAATACAATCTGGTGAGCGACAACTTTGTTTTTGGAGGGTGTACTGCAGGTTTGCAGAGAGTGCTGGGAGAAATCTGCAGTATATCAGATGTAGTTTTAACTTGCTGAGTGGATTAAAAGATGCAGGATTATTAGCTTGAGTTTAGCAATTATCTTGAGTTTAGCACTAAGCTCCCAGAGTCTCTGTGTCAGTCCAGAGCAAGCAGTTGTCAGTGTGAGTAGTACTTGGTGGACACAGCCAGTATGTTACATGGTGTACAAATAGTTAAACACATCTGACTACCAAGCCTGGGACAGTACAGATGTACCTGCCTTTCTGACTCTACAAGTAACTTCTGCAGGTATACCTTTAAATGCTGGAGGATTTGCCCTGTGCAGTTTAGTGCTAAGCATACAGCTTACAGACTTAGCTCTTGATCAATGTAGGTGCTTAAGAGCAACACAAGTACTGGCAATACTGCAACGTTCAAAGAGCCTGTGGAAGTCTGACACTGCCCACTATACCTGGTATTGTACCGAAAAGGCGGAGGGATGACGCCATCCCTACTGCCAGCTACATCATTTAGCATATGACTCTCCTGCTAGAGTTGTGCTGACCCTCAAAAGTATTGCAGCAGATAACACCTGCTTCCCCCATTATGTTTTAAGATCATAATCTCTTTTGCCTTTTTGTTCTCCTAACTGCGGGGAGGCTTGGATTTTACCTGTGGGCAACATTCAGGCTGAGATTAGCATGATGATGGAGGAAAGAAAACCTGAGGGAGGCTTAAGCAGTGCCCAGCTCTTGTTCTGACCCTTGATTTCCCCCACCTGATAAGAGCTAGCTTCCTCCTCCCACAGAAAACTCTCAAACAGTGACTAGTTATACAGTAATGGAGATTAAGAAAAAGGAATTTGCTGAAGACCTCAACACTCTGGGAAGTCTCTTGTTTAAACTCTGTTTTGCACTTTGCTATCGTAGTTTACTTGAGTTATTCCAAACCCAAGGAAGGAGAAGGTGTGCTGCCAACTCATGGGTCATTAATTTCCAAACCATGCTGAAAGGTGCAAAGTTGAACATGTTTTTCTTAGTGTTTTATTGGCAACAAATATTTGTGTTTGGAATATTTTTGTGAAAATCAGAGAGCAGGTCTGCTCACTGGCTTGGAGCTGCTCATCACACCAATCTGCAGTGAGGTATTTGGAAAACCTTAAGGCTGTGTCGGACATGCCTAACAGGCCATGGCAGTCATTATCAGCCTAAGATCTACAGAATGATAACAGATTCTGAGATATTTTTTTTGTCAGCTGTATGCTAATACTTTTCCTTTAGTAAAACTTATCCCCTCCAGTTACTCAGCAGAAATTCCACAGCCTCTCGGCTGTGAAATTTTGGAGTGTGTTCCCCTCCAGCTCTCTGAGTTTTGCTGTGCAATATCTCTAGTCTGGCAACCTTGGCAAACCGTTATTATCTTTTTGCTTCATCCCCTCCCGATTCTTCCCGTCCTTGAAAAGGGTTCTAAATTCACTAAGTAACTATACTACAGACTTTAAGAAGAACAAAAAATCCAAGCTAGACACTACTGACTTTAACAAAGCAACCGCAAGCTAGACAAAGCTAATAACAAAGCAACAGCAAACTAGACAATACTAATTTTAGCAAAGTAACAGCAAGCTAGACAATAAGGCCTAAATCTTATGCATGTAAGCCGTTTTACATTTGGGGTCTTTTTGACCCTTAGGGTATCAAAACCACTGGCGCTCTCCTCTGGGGTTTTCTAAATTAGGATAAATGATCTTTGGCAGAGGCTAGATTTTTCATGGGATGCAGAGGCAAGGCTTTGACTTGTGAACATATTGCTAAATACCTTGTGGTATGCTTTTTTGTGTAGAGAAACAATGCAAAATCCAGTCCTGGACAAGTTTTATCTTAGTCTGTTACATTCTGCCTTTCTGTCTCTTCCTTGAACCCGTATTCAAATGTGATGGCTTTATTTCTTGGTGCCTTCTATGGTACAGAGCTGTTGAACAACTTTATCTTGCTTTAGGGGTGTCTGTATTTCAGTGGTATATAAGAAATCTTTCATGCAGACTCACGTCTGCGAATACATAAACTAGTGACTAATTTTAAATAAATGAATAATCTCACTGAGTTGGGAATATTCCTATGAACAAAAGTTCTCAGGGGTTTCCTAGGATTTGAATTGGTTCCACATGTAAACCTTTCAGGGAAAATAGTTTCTGTATAAAATATGACTCTAAATGTTTGTTTGTATTTACACAAAACTACATTCCTTCAAATTTAAAGGAATACTTTCAATTTGCAGCTTAAACAGTGTAAATGATTTGTTGTAGGTAGTTTCAAATATCCTATTTTCTATGCCAATTTTTGATTTTACAGTTATGGGTTCCTATAGTTAAAAAAGACTGTTTTTCTCCTTGTTGCTAAGAGAAAAACACACAAACAGCAAAGCAAACTAAATGCAGTCCATTTAACTATTCAGAAGAGCTACATTAAATGATAAAACCAAATAAAAGCCTTTCTCAACTTTTTCATTTGCAGTACACATATTTCACAGAGCAATAGTAAGATTTTTGGACAGGAATGTAATGAAGACTTCATAATTGCACTTTAAGGCAATGATAAATTGGGTTTGTAGAGCTGTACACTTAATACATGCCTCAGAAAATGGTGTGACTGCAGAGCTGTGCAGCTTTAAATCAACTTTGTACATTCAAAACCATATTCCAGGTTTTATTATTTGATCTTGGATACTATTTCAGCTATGTCAGTGTTGTATTTACACACATTCAGAATGCTTTTATGAATGTTGTTATAAATAAACATACGCAAAAGTTACTTTAAGTCTGAAATGCACAATAAAAGTCATCCACCCCAATATCTTCAGTTACATTGCAGGCTGTAGTTTTTCAAGTAATACAGTCCTAAGGGCTTGGGGAGTACGTTGTGTTATCTGTAATGTGGCTTTTATCTGGGTTTTGTGTGCTTCAGTGTTAGATCTTGGTGGTCAACAGTGAGGGCTTTTCATATGGAAATACTTGGTGTTTTGAAAATCCTATGCTTTTTTAAAATAAAAGCATTAAAACTTGAAACCTTGAACACTTGGGGGGTGGAAGAGGAGCCCTCAAGAAAATGATGTAAAAACTGAAGATAAAAGGAAAAACGTTAGTTTAATGAAGTGAGTGTAGGTGAGAGCAAGTTATGTGCCGCATACACACATGCGTGTAGTTCTGTGGGCCAACAACACTAGGTATGCTTATGAGTGGGAGTGGCTGCACGTTTCCACGTGCACACTTGATCCGGTTAAGCCTGGAAGCAGTGAGCAATGTGTGAGCATTAACCTGTGTAAGGTACAAATGTCCTTGGGAGGAAGAGGGAGACTCCCTTGGGAGGCAGAGACTGTATGCTGAATTTTATTAATAGGGTGTCTGAAGTTAGAGAGTGAAAATGGTCCCCTCTGCCTCACCCTATCCACAAGTGCAAGTGAGAACTGGTGTGTGGCCTAATAGGAAGTTTAATGCTGGGTATTTCTGGATCTAAAATATATACAGTATTTTAAGATATGTTATCTGTATAACTCAATTTACAAGTGTGATATAGGGTCTGTAAACCACTGATGTCCAAAGACCAGGAAGGTAATTTGGGAAGTATTTCTGTGGCTGCACTCTTCTCCCCAGCCCTCCTCTGTGCCCCGAAATCTGCCATTAGCTGGGGTCAGAGAGTGGATACTGTGTTAGATCTAACACAATTGCTGTTTGGACGTGTTGAAGTTATAAAAGCGACAAATGTAAATTATCTTAGTGGTTTACCAAAGAGGTATAGAAATAGGTAAAATTGCTGATAGTGTAGGAATATTAATATGTACAGGTGTGAATGGGGAGTTGTCAGAACAGCTGTGAACAGCACATGTAAAGAAATGAAGAGGAGACCATCTATGCAGGGATGTTTTTCCAGCATGGAGAACTACATGCTTTTTATTAGGGGTTACACTTAATTTGGAGACTACGGCATACACTGCAAGGGGTTAGCCTCTAGAAGGGAGTATTTGCAGAGCCTGGCTCTGCAGCATCATCGAGGAGATTGTAATTGTATGGTGACCTCAAATGAGTGGATAATATGATGGTGAATATACGGAATGTCTTCCAAATGTAGCTAGCAAATATGCACATGCAAAAATCATGGGTAACAGCAGCATATCCTTCCCCAAAACATGCCACAATGGACGCTACAGATTTATGTCAATATGCGTTCCAAATTAGAAATTTTGCTTCACCAAGATTTTGTTTAGATAAAGTATAATGCAGTTTTATAACTAAAAGAATTACGAGAACTTTTCTTCAGCTTCTCAGGAAAGTAGTTCAGCTAGAGTTGGAGAAAACAATTGATTTCCTGACAGAAAAGAACACTTTGGAAATATTGTTCAAAAGAACTGTACTGAGTTACAGATACAATGCACTCTAAGACACAGCAAACATAGCCATACAGTTCACAGCCATTCTTGCTACCTCTGCTATGTTTCAGATATTCATGATTTTCTACTTTTTAAGCAATAGTTTAAAATAGAGAAAAGGGGGTATCTGGGTTTGTATG
Organism: Egretta garzetta; assembly: GCF_000687185.1. NCBI lineage: Eukaryota > Metazoa > Chordata > Aves > Pelecaniformes > Ardeidae > Egretta > Egretta garzetta. The sequence goes on along the minus strand of NW_009258281.1, from coordinate 14,990 downwards.
GCTGGGAAGATCATATCTTATGATTTCTTGGATGAGATGATTCACACTTTGTATGGAATTATGTTTCTGCTCCTGGGTGACCATTGCAGAGACTAAGTGTTTCAGTAGGATAATCTGTATTATTGGGAAGAAGCCTGCCCAACAAAAATATTCCCTGTAAACATAGTTATTGTGATGAAAACTTTATCCTAAACCACCTCAATTAAGATTCTGCTTTAGAAGTTTATAGCAAGATCTATATCGGAATCAACAAACCTACCACTAAACTAAAGCAAACAAGCATGCTTGTTATTGCCTTTTTGGTAAAAAAACCTTCCTTAGGTCCTTGCTGCTTCTTTCTGCCAAACTTCTCATCTGGGTTTAGTCATCACTTATGACTGTAAGACTAACAAACTTTTATCTAAACATTTCTGTATAAAGGCTTTTACTATTGTTTTGGTATAAAGAAAAGTAAACAAATTCTGATTGTCTTTTTCTAACAAAGCATATGGTCCTCATAAAAGGACCAGTTAGAGACACTTTAAAATAAATTCTAGGTTTCACCAACTTCCCCTGCAGCAGTGAGAAACTTGCTGATGTAAGGCAAGCCCCGTGCCACTTCTAGCTTCTCCTAGCCCTGTCTCTTCAAATACAGCCAGCTCCTGCCTCCCCCTATGCTTCCAGGGTTACACCTTGACTGGTGTATCTGTCAGATCTTTACTTTTGTCCTGTTTTACAAGCCTGTGAGTGACCTTGCCTGAAACCTTGCATTGTTGCTGCATGTCACATGGATGCTGCTCTCCTTTTTATTTTGTGTACCGGGCTGTCCATTCCCTAATTTGCATTAAATTTGATTCCAGCTGTTGTTTCAAGCATTTCTATGGCTCCAAATAGTCCAGAGACACAGCGGGTCTAGTCTTAATGTTGTTATTATGTAAGGAGCAAAATAGAAAAATATCAATAAAGTTGTCTTGCTTTTTAGAACATGTTACTGAGAATCTTGATTTCTATCCAGCTATGGTCAAGTAATCCCTTGTTCTTACAGATGAGCAGCATATTTCCAGTAGGGATAGTCTTAGGAGACTGGTAAATCCACATGTAGTTTCACCTCTTCCAGGCATTTCTCCTTGCTTTCTGCCAGCCAGTGTTTCTCTTGAACACTCTCATTTTCTGTAGAAAGCCTTCCTTGTCCTATTTCTAAGCTTCTTGTTTTTCTTCCCCAATCTCCAAATGTTTTTTTGCTTTAACCTAGATATTAAGTACACTCTGTTATTGGGTGCTTGAATCATTAAAGACATCTCAGTTCTAAAACTCTGTGTAATTATAAAGTAATCAAACTTCTGATATCTGATTGTTCTTACTTTAAATTTGAGTTTTGGATATTACTCAACATATGTGGAATAACTGAGCTATGAACTGTAACCTCATACTTGGAGGATATTTGGGAGTCCCCACCAGGGAGAGCTTTTTGTAAAGGGTCCAAGCTGAGGAAAAGCTGCAGTTGAAGCTTAAGTTTCCAATTCTGATCTTTAGATTCTAAAGGTAATCAGGTGTGAGGATGCTCCTGAACGCACCTGGGGACAGTTAGTGAAGCCAGATATGCTTGTAGTATGAACAACTTCACCATTGTTTTGAATGCTCTTAGAAACACTTGGTTTGGTCTTCTAAATGTTAAGAAGGTCAGTTCCATACTGTGGTCATTACTATGGGTAAGTCCAAACAGCATCCATCTAGCTAATATTTAAGTAACCAAGGAGGGACTATAGATCATACTTCAAGAAGAATGATGCAAAATCCCTGGGTAACCTAATGGGTTATTTCCCTGGGCTAACATGCTTCTGTACTCTCACCACTACTGGTAGCTGCGCTGGCTCCTGGAATCCACTTCTCCAGTAATATGCTTTTTGTATTAATATTTGTGTTGTATTTAACAAATATGTTGCAGGCAGGCCTCCCTTTTTTTTGTAGCACTCATGGTAGACAGATTGTGCCATATTCCAAGCATGTAGGCTTTATTTACAGCAGCTCTGTAACAATAAATCCCTGGTTGATGCTTAATTAAGAAGGAAAATAGAATTCTTTTTCAGTAAATGCTGTCAGAGTGGCTGCCTAGCTATTCTTTAAGCAAAGAAGGCTTTGATGGTGGGTGGGCAGGCTAAATAGCTCTGTTTTGCTCTTCTAGCCTTCAAGTTGCTCTTGCTGCCTGAGACACTGAAAAGGCCCAGTGTTCTTTTCTGCCCTTGCAGGGTGGTTTCCTACACCATTATGGCACAGGCAACTTAATATTTGAAAGCAAGTTGCATCAGATCTTGATGAAACAGGTATGAGGATGGCAGAGAACTTGGTACCACCCTGACAGCTCTGCATTGGGGCTTTCTAAACGCACTGGCAATCATGACACTTTTTTTTTTTTTCTCTGGATTTGGATAAAGCTGTCCACCACAGTTCCTAAATGTTTGGATTAGCAGGGATACCATCCAGCTGTTATACCCCTTCCTCTTGCAGAGCAGTATGTCTCTCTTCACATGTCCTTTTTCAACAAGATCTCAACAGTCTGAGTGCAAGAAAAGAGTAAACGTTCCAGATTCCCACATTTCTGAGAACTGTTGTGATAGTACACTTGCATAACATGGGTACATTCAAAGTCTATAGGGTATTATCTGGTAGCTGCCTTCTAATTGGTCTGAATCTGGGAGGGTGAGAGCTCACACATGATATAGGATGATCTCATCTGGCTGTTAGGAACCTCTTTCTCTCTAGCCCATCTGCTTGCAAAACCCTTGGGTAAGAATTTTTAAAAAAACGCCAAACTACAGGGTGCCCCGGTATATGATTTGGCTTCGTACATGAGAAACAAAGCAATCAATAGGAAACAAAATAATTTGAAGACCCAGGGCTAGAGCCTCTGAAACCACATCAACTTTACTGGGAGAAATTTCCAGACTGGCATCAGCTCTCAGCAGCTTTGATTCCAGTTGTAATAAGATGTGGCCAAGAGGTCAGAGTTTAGCTTGACAGTTCCTAGCAATGTCAAATGCCATACACACTGACTGCAGTACCAGATTAAAGATAAGTCTTGGGATTTTAACTTTCCTTATTTTTCAGTGTTTGAGCTGAATTCCACTTCTGTGGAGAAAGCAGAACAGTAGCTAAAACCTTGCATTGCAAGATAGGATGGGCTTGGAATAAAATTTTATTTGGGAGATCTTGATGTGTCCAGTTCAAATGCTGTAACAAAAGACTTCAGCAGAGTTGAAACTTTGTGAAATGCCTCTCCAGGGAAGCTTTACTTTGCGGGGGGGGGGGGGCCAGCTGGCCAGGAGAAGTGAGTGAATTGATTTTTAGTGCTTAGTTCTGCCTTTTGTTTTACACAGAAGATTGTTCCTCAGGAGTGAAAGATGCTGTAGCAGATGAAAGTGATTTGCCCGTCTGGTAGAGGATACAGGGGATATTTTGAATCTGAACAAATACATGATAGTTTCATCAGCAGAGCTTAACTGTGAATCAAGGAATTAATCTCATCCTGCTTAGCCTTTGTCCAAGTAGTGCCTAATTTTGAAATGGAGAAGAGAGCTTTTGGATTGTATTGGATACATTGCAGAAATGGGTATTGTGGGGCAAGAGACTTTCTCAAGAAATCCGGACAGATGTGGAGCAAAAACAGCTCTGAGGAGTGATGTCTTAGCTTGAATTAATCTACTTTTAGTTTCCATTGCTGGAAATTCACTGCTTACTAGAAGAAGCAAATTGTTTCCCACAACTAGGATGGGAACAAACATACTTAGCAGTAAAAATCTTAACCCATAAGAACATTTAGTTTATTTTAATATCTCTTCCCTACTTCATTTTAGGTATAAATAAAACTGGTTTTGCTTCATAATTTCAGCAGAATAGATTGCCCTACTTGCCCTTCACAAGTATCTCTTGATTGGAAAAACATACGAGCTTAGGAAAAATTTTCAAAAGACAGTGAATGAACAGCTTATGTAGATCATATTTGGCAAATTAATCAAATCTCTAATTTGAATTACCCTAAAGGTATGTAATGAAACCCCACATAACACTTGACAAACGCAAGGACTGAGAGGGGGTATTTTTCCATGTCAAACTTATTTCTTGCCTCACGAGAGCTGTTGAACAAAGTGAGAAATAGTGCATGTATCTCAGTACAAACTCCTTGAGTCACAGAAAATGCTCATTAAATCAGAAGATGGAGGGTAATACAATGAGTAGTGGGTGTTGGGAACTCTTTATGTTCCATCATCTCTTTATATAAAAACTTGATAACTACTGTGAGACTCTTCTGGTTACTTTCTATGGCAGGGGCTTTGTGCAAAAAAAAAAAAAAAAAAAAGGGAAGAAAGGGAAATCTTTCCCATCAAATATGGAGGGGGAGGCAGAAGTTGTTCTGTGGTGTGGGTGTCAGGTGCTTGTTTGGAGCCACAGAAAGGCAAGTTTCACTATCTCTTGCAGTGCTAAGCTACCACTAAAGCTGATGAGACCTACAGTTTTTAGACATCTGCAGGTTTTTTTTCTGAGTAACTAATTTGCAGCATCTTGAAGGAAGGAGGATTTTCAGAGGCATAATATCCTAACTGGAACTAAATTTGGGCACTGAAAAAACTGCTAGTAAAAGAACTCCTACCAGTACCAAAAACTTAGGTCAGTGTTGCAAAAGCTTTGAAAGGCCACCAAAGGATTCAGAACTAATTTAGATTGAAATTATATCAGATCTTTTAGCTTGGATATTCTCAGTCTATATTTCTTCCTTGTGATGACATTCTGTTTCCAGTTGCATTTGTCTGGAGCCCTTTCCTTTGAAAGAGATCACAGATTTGAAGAACAAGGTGTCATAATCCATGGGTTTTCTAGCAAAACCTTGAGGCTACAGCATTGCAGATGGCTACAGCCAGAAGCCATTGTGCAGCTTGGAAACTGAGATGCCTCAGATACATGGTCTGCTCTGTTAAATATCTCAGAGTCTGAGTATGATGCTATTTAAGTGGGAGCAACGCACAGTTTGAGCACATCTGGTGGATTGTGTTAGGGGAAAGAATATTCTGGATACTGGTGAGACAGCAAACATAGGAATTAACCAAACTTTAATTGTATCTTTTAGCCCTCTTAGACATGCTAAAGCATCCTAATTCTTCTTGTTGCTACTAGCTCTCTTAGTAGTGTGTTAATGGTAAGATATTAACTTTCTTTAATGTAAAGAATGTTTTCAGAGAGTGCTGGATGATTTGCAGATAGTGGGTCAGGAGCAGACAAGCCCTGTGTGGACAGAGGAAGGAGATAGTGTGAGAAACAGGAAATATTCCAGCACTTACTTTTTCAGTAGGGAAATGGCAGGTTGTCTTCTACTAGATGCTGTGAACAGTTATTCCAGTGGACTTGGAAGGGGCATGAATAGTTTACAGGTCTTGGGGGAATCTTACCTAGTTGAATATTATACATTTTCTCCTCTAGGAGGTGTATCATGATTTAATTACAGAAGATTAGATTAGCTACGATATTGTGGTATCAGTCATCTGAGGTATGAGCCAACCATTAGAAATGCTTATGGTAGCGCCAGGAGTGTCCTGCTTCCCTGTCTGGGAATGACACCATTTTATCTGCTGGAGCAGGGGAGGTGAACTCATGCCCCACTTTCTGATTTGTATCAAAAGAGACTAGCAGGACTGATATGGTCACTTGTTGTACTTTGACTAAAAGGGTGTTATGTCCTAATTGGCAGCACTAATTTTAAAGCATTTTGTCTTTTGCAATTATCTAGTCATGCAAATTTAAGTGTTTTAAGCAATGTCTTAATGGAACTTTACTTTTTGTTAAAACCCTTTGTTTAGATCTGGTGCTTTGTTTGCTTAAACTGAATGAAGCGATGATCACTTTGGTCGCCTAAAAAGAAACATCAGCTTTGAGGAAAACAATAAATTGCTTTCCCCTTAACAGCACCTCCCTTCTATTTCTGTTTGTTTTCCTTCCTAGTTCCTCTGAAGTTCAGAGGTTTCATAGTCTTGAAGTGATAGTGATTTGGGAAACTCTTTATATTGAGGGGTGTAGGAGTTGAATGTTTCTATCTCCAATAAATAATTTTCTCTAATTTCTTTTTAATGAGAGTGTTTCTCTTTGTTGTTCCCCTCTGAGAGAGATTTTTGAGCAGTAATGTTCTAAGAATGTATGGCTGAATTATCTGCTGCTCTGATTTCAGTGGAGTTGGGCCAGAAGAGACTTTGGCCCACTGTTTGTCTACGTTTCTCAGAAATGCCTTTCTGAGCAGATTTGCATTGTTTCCCAGAGGAAGTCTAACTCCACTTAATGTATTAATCCAGGCAAGTTTAAATGCAAGAACCATATGGCAAAGTATATATATGGGAATGAAGGCTACCTCATGTTAAATTCCTTTAACATGTTTTATAGTGCATGAAACAGTCAATGGTAACTCTTCCATCTTCATCTAGTTACAAGGATCTGTTAGTCGTTTCACCTGAATGTGACTCTTTCCACCCCCCACCCCTCCCTTGCAATTTTTACATATCACAAGGCCAAACCAAGTCCTCAGAGGGTTTCCCACTTGGATGTAGTGAGGCTGAATCTGGCCCATAACAAATGAGCTAGAGAAACAAGCAGGTGCTCATTGTACAGTAGCTTACTTCAGCTCACTATGATATACTCATAAATTTATAATAAAGATTGTGTCATGCAATAGCTAGGGTGAACTACAAGGCCCACTGGCTTCTGTGGTTTTTGTGGCTGGTATTTGTTACTGGTAGAAGTGAATTCAGGACACTGATGCATCTTGTTGGTAAAGTATAATTTTGTTATGAACAATTTGGAGGCATCTTTATGTCTATATATGCCTAAAAAGGTCATCTGGAAGGGGCTTACGTGGTGTATTGCTGTTGTTGGACACTTGCAAAGCGGAGAAATCTTGCCATGCTTGCAACTTTAATCTACAAATGCTGGGATATCTGCATGATATAAACATTTGTGGTCCTTCATTTTAAAGCTATGCAACTTACCAAGCTCTGAGCACTCAGCTGTGTGTGATCAGCCAAACCATGAAGCCAGGCCCATGTTATCACTTTCCTCAAGCCAGCATTCCTCCTTGGTGGGACTTCAGTGGCTTATTACAGGATGGGGTGCTTATTGCTGAATAAGGTGACCCACTTGGACTAAGTCACAGTGAAAGAGAGTACTTCTGTCCTTGGAGTAACAAGAGGAATTGCAGGAGGTTAGACGTGCATCCCCATTCCGAAATGAATGGGTCACAAGCAGCATGTGAGCTCCCCTGTGTACAAACTTCTATAGGTATCTGACGTCCTTGGAGCCTCTACTTTAAGAGGGATTACAGTGCAGGAGTCTTGTCTCCAATCCTAAAGCACAGCTCAGAATTCAGGTGTTTGGATCAATAAAAAATATGTTGTCTTGGGGTTAGGGAGGGATTCCTTCCATTTCTGCAACTTTCAGACTTTGTTGCAAATAGCAGTCTGCCTATCTTCCTGAGGACAGCCCAAGTTGCTGGCCAGTCCAAATGTCCCTTTTTGCACAACTGGCAGCGTGTCTCTGCTTGCTTATTAGATATGTAACAGTTGCTGCGGCATCTCTCCCTGCTTTGGACAGAGGCACGACATGGACTTGTGGCTCTGTACCAAAGGCCACAGCCTTGCTGACAATATACCATCATATGAGTCACTGAAGAATAATAGTATTCCAAGCTGTCTGAGCAACTGAGAGAGATCCCAGTATGAACAGTTTTCTGAGTGCTAGCCTGACTGGGTCAATTTTTTCATGCTGTTTCCCATTGTCTGCCGTTGCAGACAGACTTAAGAGCAGCTGACTCCAGAGCTAGAGGGAAATTTCCAAAGTGTGTTCCTAAGAGGGAGACCACCCAAAATACCTGCCCAAAGATAGGAATAGTAATTAGGGATGAACCCTCCTGTAGATGAGAAAAAAGGTTATGGCCTACTATTGCTTAGAACAACCTTATTCTCATCCTTTTTTGGGAACTTTTTTCTTGGTCATGCTGGTAAGAGGTATGCCTGTTGAGGTCTAGAATATGTAACCAAAATACTGAAGGCAAATGTGTCTACAGGATCTTCTGCAAATTGTTCTTCCAAAAGGGGTGCTGAATACTTGTGTGACTGAGCAGTCCAGAAAGCCTGGAGGGTGTAGGGGTGAACACACTGCTTCCTGATCTGTCTGTCTCTTTGGAAAGCTTCAGTAAGAGATGGATAAGGAAAAGGCATGATGTTGGGGACCATGTTTATGCTTCAGTGGATCTGTGCACTGAAGAGCTGTTCTAAAGCAGACTGGAAAACCCCATTCTCCTTCAGCAGAGTCTGCACAGACAAAGTACAAGCTATTTCTCTTGCACCTGTGCTAGTTCAAGAACAGGAATAAGTCTGTCCTACCAGGTCTGTTTATCTCCAGGACACCGTAATCATTTACCATAGAACACCAGCCAGTGGAGCTTCCATGAAACATACTCTGAATAAATATTTTTTCCTCATCTGTCTATTTCTGTAAAAAGGGTCTTTTGATGAAAATACCATTAATATGTTTGAAAAAACCATCCCCTGAGTAGTTATTTACTGAGTCTTTAAATAGACAAGTTGAATAATTGACTGCTGTGGAAGTGCTGCCACTGTAGACCAGGCAGAAGTGCCCCATGTCTCAGTCTGGAGGCTCCAGTCTGTTCCTCCCTGTGTTGCAGATGATGTGGCTGCATTTGCATGGATGCCCAAGGGGCGAAGCACTGCCACCACTCTCTGACCGACTGGTGTAGGACACAGCCGGTGTCTCAGACCTTGGCCTTTCCTGTATGCTGTGTTCCTCGCTGCACTCAGATGGTGGATGGTGTCTTCAAAGATAAGTGACACTGTGAAACCTGCAGAAGATGTCAAGGGGAATTGGGAGTTTTCAACACCCTGTCCCTCTTGTAGTGCACAGGTCTGGAGTTGGCCTTGTACATCAGTGTTGAGGCTGGTCTTTGTCAGACAATAACTTCAATGGAATTTAAGGAGTTTCATTGTGGCCTCTGGGATGTCTGCCCAGAGAGGGCAGGTGGTGCTCCTCTCTCCCATTGAGCTGAGCACTCTTAAAAAGCCTCAGACAGTGAAGTATAGAGGTCACCATCTATAATCAAGAGGATTGCCCCCTCACTGAGATCCCATTCAAAGTGAAATTTGGCATAGCTTCAACATGTGCATGATCAACATGTGCATTTGGCATACTTGAAGTGAACCAACATACAGTATGAGAATTATATCTTGGATGGAAATCTATGCAATGGCTGACTTGGCAAAAACTATTTCAGAATGTGCGTTTTGCTGAACATGACCTATTTTGCTGCAAGCCAAATATATGTACATATATTTTAGCTATTTTTATATATAAAATTTTTTATATATGTGAAGTTGAGAGGCTGATGAAAGGTCACCGTATAAGCAGTTGATAAATCCTTGACCCATTTCACATCCCTCTGAGCTTTTTACAAGTTAAGGAGATGTAAAATATCTGTGGATCCTGATGACCAGCAACATACAAGATAAATAGCCAGCTCATACTGAAGATTGAAGCAGGAAGCCAGTAAATGGGAACAGTCTTGGTTTCTTTTGCTGTAGGTGTTACAGATGTTATTTCCAGTCACGTTCTGCATTTTCTGTAATGTAATTGGAGTGCTGCAAGACATCGGTTGTGAGCAGCTGAAAGGTCTCGTTAGCCAGGAATCAATTGGGTTTTGTTAGCTTGTATTTGTCCTTACTTAGGAAAGGACGCAGCTAGAGCTGTATGCTTCCACGCAGCTAGAGCTGTATTGTCTACAGCTTGTCTTCTTCCCCACTGACTCTCCAGCTCCCACCTCTGTGGCATCATGCCCTGTCTCTGCGTGTAGCCAGTGCTGTACATGTAGGGCTTGTTCTCTTTCTGGTCTTCTGTCTGGTGGGTTTTTTTGGGGGGTATTTTTATGCTAAATTCTGATAGGGATTGAGTTTCTAAGTGGAGCTGTTAAGTTTTACAAGCTACATGCCATATTTAGAGTAAGTTTTCAGCTACAATTATGTGCCAATCATTCCCTGAAGTTAAACTAGATCAGATGGGGAATTCAAAAGTAATCTTTTGACTAAAACCACAAAATATTGATGAGCTGAATGAACTAAGAATCTTTTTCTTTATGCATGCAATACACCAACTAAAATACATTGCATGTACTAAGAATCACTTAGTTGTCTAAGTCACTGAGAGCCTTTAAAAATTACATGTACTTTCAGTAAGATAGTGTTTTAAAAAATGTTGATCATTTTTCTATGAGTATCAGCCTGCATCTTTAAGTGCCTAGAGTAGCCCTTAACTTGGTCCTGTGCCCCAGGATCTTTAAGGCACCTGCGTTCAGGTGCCTAATGAAGTCTAGAAAATGCGATTTAGGGTCCTAAATCAAATGGTGTTTCCTGAAATATAACCTCTCAGCCAGATGCTGTAGAAGAAATCATAGTTACCCAACTGCTAACCTCCAGAAGTTTATTCTATTGTTATTTTTCTATTGTGGATAATTATTAATCTATCGAGAACCAGAACAGTTCTGTAGTTGATTCAATTGCCTGTCTAATCATTCATTCTTGATTTGTTTTTTCTATTAATAGTGAATATTTTTTCATTATTCAATTATTATTTCATTATTTTTAATGTAATCTTGGCAAGGAGTTTACTAGTGTATTTTGGCTGTTTTCTCCATTAAAGAAGCAGTGCTATAATGGTGCTATTAACAGTTCTGCAGTGCCAGAGCAGCACAAAGACACCAGAATCTACTAATGAGCCATGCTTTGCGTATTCAAACAGCATGGATAAAAATGTTCGTTATGTCTGTGCTGTTGAAAAGGTGATGGGAACGCTTTGTAATGTGTAATCACTTTCACAGTGTATTTTTGGGGAAAATTGATACCTGATCGAGACCTGATAAAAGTCTTAATATATCATTAAACCTCAGAAAGTTCCTGGTTTCAACATGTGCATGATACTAATAAGTTGATAAATTAAGTCCTTCTGCATGGTTCTGGAAACATTATTGAACAGATCCTTTTCAGGCTATCAGTGCCATCCAAAGACCTGTTAGTCTAAGCTGGCATTAAGTTCTTCACATTTAAACTTGGGGAGGGAATATTTGAACCAAACCTCTCTGTATAAATAGTATCTTGCTTTCTCAATAGCCTCAAAATCCATTTAGATACAAACCTGAAGTTACAGTCAACTGAATACCTCCAACTTCCCCTGTGTCTCAAACTCATCTAACTCTGGAGCTCGATTTGTGTGGGTAGGAACTGCCTATTTTAAACACATATTTTGAAATGTGTGTTTCAAGGGATGGAAATTGTGCCTCTGTTCTAGGCATTTTTCATTTCCCATAGTTCCCAGGCTAGTCTCTTAATGAAATGATATCATGCTTATATTCAGAATGTTAAGGGGAGGATAGGTTTCTATTCTCCTCTCTCCAGCTCATCGTCATGCCACAGTGGTGGTCCAGCAGTGGCAGCACAGCAATATTGTTCTCTAATGCTGTGCTTCAACACTTTGGTGCCCTTTTCAAAATATCATTTTGCACTCATCCATGCTGTCATTTACTTATTATGTAATTACCTATTCTGTTGCCATTTCCATGGGAAAAGCAGATGTGTGTTTTCTGCTACTTAAAAAACCTTGGTGTGCTCAACAGAGCCCAGAAGAGCCACATGTCCCATTCTCAACATGGGCCCTTTTTAGTTCTTTTAAGTTACTTTGAAAAATTCTGGTTTGTATTACTATAGCTTTTATTTTAAAGTAACAAAGCTCATGGTAGCAGGAGACTATGGATAAGATGTTCAAAGCAGAAAAGGGGAAACCTCTAGAAAACTGATTTCTTACAGTAGGCAGTCATCCCTTAATGTCAGTGTTAACATGAAAGGAGGCTGCATGAAGATGCATAATATATATGGGCAGAAACGGTATTAGATGTAGTAATGGTTCTTAAGAAAATGCAACAATTTCAGCATCAGGCTCAATGGGCAAAATGACTTGTCTGAGAAGACATCAGAAGTGGAGAGGTCTATAAGCTAATGTATGTCATGACTTCATTAGCTTTGCGAGCTGCTGACTGATAAGGATGCCAGCTGAATGTTGGTGCTAGTATTGCTCGTTAGCATGTGCATGTATGACATAGGATGCTTTACATCTAACACAGATGTCCCTGCCAAAGTTGGTGTATAAATGTACATTTTTGAGCTGTCATTTATCACTGTAGGCAAAACTAAGCTGGGCTAGATGCTATATTTAAAGCAGATGATAATAGTACTCGCTATAGTTATAGGCTTCCCCCAGTACTAAGGAAACGTATGATAAATCCAAGCCAACTATTTTTCCATATTTTGTGCCAGAGTTCAGTTTGCATAGGTGGTAGTATTGGAAACTCTCCAGAGAAAGCTTTTTATCTGACCATTCATTTGTACTAGCTGTTCTCATCTTGAATCCCACTCAAGTTGAGTCTAAACCTGCCATAGCTGGAAAAAAACAACCACTCTGCTATCCAAAACAACTCACTAGTTTCAAACCTACCGCAGATTGAGACAAGTGAGCCTTAGATAAAGGCAGAGCTGGGCTTTTCCATTTCCTCTGCTTATCAGAGCCAAAAGCCCTTTATTTAACAAGTTAATTTAATCCAAAGGAACTAAAAGGAGAATGTGGATTACATTGGTTGGCTGCTTTCTGCACAAACATGTAGGTTTTCACCATTGGCATGGGCAAGTAAAACATCACATAGTGTGCTGAAGCATTTGCTTATGAAGGATAGGTGGGCAAATGAGAGTTTGCTTGTGGGCTGTTCTTGCTTAACTTCACACAGTTTGGAGGTGATAGAGGGGAGGGAACTGTAATTCATTACCTCTGCCATGGGAAATTCTCTCTATACCTTAACTGAATGACTGACATCTCTGAGTAAGAGAACTGAACAATCAATAATAAACTTTGTAATGAGTTCTCAAAGGGTCTGCTGTAGTGAAACTTTAGGGATTTGGGCTGTTATCCAATGTCTGAAGATACTGAATATTCTGGTTCCACAAATAATACAAGAAAAATTCTGGAACTATTTTATAATATAGGTATTCTTCTAGAATATACATATATGCATACTTGCATGGAAAAAAATCACGGTGGTTTTACTTTTTGAGCAGTTCTACTAAGTGGCCACCCACTCTGAGCAGGTTCCTCTCTGGCAACCAAAGCTGCTGGAAGCTGAGTCTTTTGATCTGAGGAGCAATTTTAGCAGTCTTGGAAACATGACCTACTTGTTTCAGACCAATGACTTCTGTCTGTATCTGGAGGGAGCCAACAAAGATGGCCACAAATGGGGTTACCTCTGACATTCAGTGTTGTGAATGTGGATGATAGAGGTTACAACATAGTGAAGATACTAATTAGTGTTCAACAAGAGTCAACTGACTTAAATTGGGAAGACCTTGACAATGAACTGGTGTTAGCTGAAAACACGCTGGGACCTTTGATTGCCATTTATTCAAAACAGCTGAATTTTCCACTTTAGAGCAGCCTCATCAGTTTAATCATCTTGTAAACTGACTAGTGACTTCTACCACCACGGCTCCCTTCCACTGATCTTTTCACTTGTAGATGGTAGTTAAAGATAACTATTTTTTAAGTGTCATTCAAAGTTATATCTTAGACTTGCAGTTAAAATATTTAAATGCATGCTTATGCATGTGACTGCCCTATTGACTTCACCAAGATTACTTGTGTGTTAGGCATGTGTTTAGGTAAGTCACTAGACTAGAGTTTAACTATGCGTAAAAAGGTTTTCTCTGTTCTCTGGTCCAGGAGAAACAGGAGCCATGCAAAGCTGGAAGGCATTGCAAGTTGGAAGTAGAGGGACTCCTCTCATTAGGGGCATCATAAGCCTGGGGTTAGAAAATTAAGCTGAAGCATGACAGGAGTATCAGCATAAGGTAGAACTTGCCATTAAGAACTGAAATGCTGGATAAAACAAATATCCTTAAAAACCTGTGCAGCTGGATTGATTGGGGAACTTGGTTACTCATCCTTTCCTGTATAGACAGACCTAGTTTTTAGATTTCCTTTGAAAAGTTAATACTTATCATGTTTGACTGTCTTGGTGCTGGGGTGAGGTTTTGTGAATTACTGTCAATATGATTGGAAATGGAGTTTGGGAACGTATTGGTAAAATGGCCTTGTGCTTTGCTGTAGCTTAGTGGAAGAAACATGCTCTCTTCCATGTGGATATAAAAGAGAAGGAACACCCCCTGATTCCTTTTCAGAATTTGATTATAGTGAATGCACTCAACATATTTTAGGCTGGCATATTTGGGAAAATCTTGTTCCATTTGCCTATAGACAAGAAACCTTGCATCATATGAGGTCATGGCATAGGCTGTCAAAGGTAATGGAAGTATGGAGAAAGTACATTAATTTGTACCTGGAAGATTTTTATAACTTGGGGATGGCATAGCTTATTTAAAACTATAAAGGCAGAAGGTGACCCATGGGCACCAGGCTTTACATTGTATGATGATAGTGAATCTTAGTCAATGTATTCCTAGGCAAGGTAAAGGCTTTATTTTTTCCCTTCCATCTGTTACTCTGATTGCAAAGTGATTTCTCATTATTTATGTAGAGAAGATGAGGAACCATGGAGCTGGCTGTGTGCTGTGCAGTCTCTAAATAGGGCCACTTGTTGTTCGTTCAGTCACTCGCTCATGAGTCATTAGAGCTGAAGACCCTAATTTGAATCAGTCCAATGTGTTTTGATAGACTCCCAACAGATTCAAGGGAAAAGAACGTGAGCAATAGCTAGCTTTGACAGTGTCAAAACTTTGAATTTTGTTGGAGAAAGGGAGTTTACTTTTCTGGGTTTTTTTGTTTGTTTTTCCCTTGCCCTTGAATCAATCTGGTCAAAATGGCAAGGATGTTTCCTTGAAATTTCATATTCCAGAACAGGTCAAACTGTTGATAAATTG
>NW_009258280.1:10210-10571 GCF_000687185.1 Egretta garzetta | reverse complement strand
CCATGCTACCCATCCGCTGGATGCCCCCCGAGAGCATCCTCTACCGTAAATTCACCACCGAGAGCGATATCTGGAGCTTCGGCGTGGTGCTCTGGGAGATCTTCACCTACGGGAAGCAACCCTGGTACCAGCTCTCCAACACCGAGGTGAGCGGGTGGGGAGGATGAGGATGGCGGCAGAGCCCCATGGGGGTACCTGGGGATGGGGAGGGGGTGGTGACTCCATCTCGGTCCCCGGTTCCTGCAGGCCATCGAGTGCATCACGCAAGGGCGGGAGCTGGAACGTCCCCGCACGTGTCCCTCCGAGGTGTACGCCGTCATGCAGAGCTGCTGGCAGCGGGAGCCCCAGCAGCGCCAGCCCC
>NW_009258280.1:7839-8976 GCF_000687185.1 Egretta garzetta | reverse complement strand
GGATACTGTGATGATGTGTGCCCAGGATCCTGGGATGATGTATGCCCAGGATGCGGGGATGATGTATGCCGAGGATGCAGGGATGATGTGCGCCCAGGATCCAGGGATGATGTGTGCCCAGGATGCGGGGATGATGTATGCCTGGGATGCAGGGATGATGTGAGCCCAGGATCCTGGGATGCAGGGATGATGTGTGCCGAGGATGCAGGGATGATGTGCGCCCAGGATCCAGGGATGATGTGTGCCCAGGATGCGGGGATGATGTATGCCTGGGATGCAGGGATGATGTGAGCCCAGGATCCTGGGATGCAGGGATGATGTGTACCGAGGATGCAGGGATGATGTATGCCCAGGATGCGGGGATGATGTAGGCCTGGGATTCAGGGATGGTTAGGATGCAGGGATGATGTGTGCCGAGGATGCAGGGATGATGTATGCCTGGGATGCAGGGATGATGTGTGCCCAGGCTTCTGGAGTGGTGTGCCTGGGATTCTGGGATGCAGGGATAGTGTGTGCCTGGGATGCAGGGAGGATGTGTGCCTGGGACGCAGGGCCGATGTCCCCGTCCCCAGCCCAGAGAGGGATTTTTGGCTGTGCCGTGGGGACCGCCTTGGGCATCCCTCCAGGGATGCTCCCTCCAGGGATGCTCACACCATGCCCTGGCCCGGATGCTGGGGTCCCCTCACCAAGGGATCCGGGGGGGTGGGATGTGACTTCGCAGCACAAAGCCACCCACACACACACATCAAAGAGCGAAGCCCCCCCTTCCCTGCGCCCCCTCATCAGAGCCAGGGGGTTATCGCATGCCCTGTAGCATCCACTCTGTCATCCTTCCCCGGGCTCTCCGGCCGCCTTGGTAATGGTTGAGACCTGGATCTGACCGTAATGGAGCTGAATTGATTTCATCTGGCTAATTAGGCAGCGCATACGGGGCCCTGGCAGCTCCTTTGTTACCCACCGCGACCCGAGATAAGCAGGAGGAAAGCGGGGGAAACTGAGGCACAGCACGATGCCGGAGTGGCTGGGGGGGTCCGCAGCGGGTGCTGAGGGGCTCGGGGGTGCAGGGTGGCTGGGGCTGGGCGCAGCACAATGGGAGCTGGAGGAAACTGGAGCCGTCCCCAGTGCCCTGCGGCTCCT
>NW_009258280.1:7516-7799 GCF_000687185.1 Egretta garzetta | reverse complement strand
CGGAGCTCCGATCCCTCCGTCCGGCCCCAAATCTTTGCCAAGGGTCCAGCCTCGGGATGTGGGGAGCCAGCGTGGGCAGGATCCGGTCCCGCTCGGGGGCAGAGCCCCCCACCGCCTTCCTTGGGGTCTCTCTAATCGCTGCCGGGCTGATTTATGGCCTTTTTTTCCCTCTTATTTAATTTGAGGAAGGAACAAGATTACAACCTTGAGCTTTTCCAGCCCTGCGCCGCAGATTGCCGCAGACCAACGCCCCGAAAGGGACCGTGGCCGTGGTGACCCCCCC
>NW_009258280.1:4041-7276 GCF_000687185.1 Egretta garzetta | reverse complement strand
TGCAGCTGCCCCCCGCCCCCGGGGGTCCGGGGAAGAAGGGGGGGGGGGAGCTGAGTGCTGGGCCGGACCCCACACAGCCCCCAGCTGCCCCTAAGTGCACTTGGGGGGTCTCGGGGGGGCTGCAAAGGCATCTCGGTGCAGCTGAAGTGCCGCTGAAGTGTCCCCGAGCAATATTTCCCTGCCGCCCTGGGGGACACCTTATTTAAGAGCATCATGGAGGGGGGGTCACTTCCACACCGGGTCCCCAGCTCCGGATGTCCCCGGCTTGTCCCGGCCCCAATGCCCCCACCCGGGGCCCCCTCCACACCCGCAGCCCCCGCAGCCCCCGTGCCCAGCCCTGCTCCGGGAAGCGTCATTTCGGGATGGCCACAGCGGACCCCCCGGCTGCGGGTGGGCTTGATCCTAATGGAGCCCCGGGATGGGCAGGGGGGGCAGCTGAGCCACCCTGGGATGTGAAAATCGTTATGAGTGATTAGAGCTATTACTGTAACGAGGAGAGGCAATTAACGGCGCCTTGACATCAGTTGAGGCCGGCTAATGTACATGGGCTCGCGGGGAGTGGGGGGCGGCTGGGCATGGCGGGGGCCACACGTGGGGCTGAGCTGCTGGGATGGGAGGCCAGGGATGGGGGTGACATGGGGCCGGGGATCCCAGGGTGTAGGTGGGATATAGGGGCAGGAGCCCGGGGTGTAGTGGTGATGGATCTCAGGGATGTAGAGGTGATGGATGGCTGGGAATCCTGGAATGGAGGGGTGATGGATCCCAGGGATGGAGGGGTGATGGATGTCTGGGAATCGTGGGATGTAGAGGTGATGGATGATGGGAATCCTGGAATGGAGGGGTGATGGATCCCAGGGATGGAGGGGTGATGGATGTCTGGGAATCGTGGGATGTAGAGGTGATGGATGATGGGAATCCTGGAATGGAGGGGTGATGGATCCCAGGGATGGAGGGGTGATGGATGTCTGGGAATCGTGGGATGTAGAGGTGATGGATGATGGGAATCCTGGAATGGAGGGGTGATGGATCCCAGGGATGGAGGGGTGATGGATGTCTGGGAATCGTGGGATGTAGAGGTGATGGATGATGGGAATCCTGGAATGGAGGGGTGATGGATCCCAGGGATGGAGGGGTGATGGATGTCTGGGAATCGTGGGATGTAGAGGTGATGGATGATGGGAATCCTGGAATGGAGGGGTGATGGATCCCAGGGATGGAGGGGTGATGGATGTCTGGGAATCGTGGGATGTAGAGGTGATGGATGATGGGAATCCTGGAATGGAGGGGTGATGGATCCCAGGGATGGAGGGGTGATGGATGTCTGGGAATCGTGGGATGTAGAGGTGATGGATGATGGGAATCCTGGAATGGAGGGGTGATGGATCCCAGGGATGGAGGGGTGATGGATGTCTGGGAATCGTGGGATGTAGAGGTGATGGATGATGGGAATCCTGGAATGGAGGGGTGATGGATCCCAGGGATGGAGGGGTGATGGATGTCTGGGAATCGTGGGATGTAGAGGTGATGGATGATGGGAATCCTGGAATGGAGGGGTGATGGATCCCAGGGATGGAGGGGTGATGGATGTCTGGGAATCGTGGGATGTAGAGGTGATGGATGATGGGAATCCTGGAATGGAGGGGTGATGGATCCCAGGGATGGAGGGGTGATGGATGTCTGGGAATCGTGGGATGTAGAGGTGATGGATGATGGGAATCCTGGAATGGAGGGGTGATAGATGATGGGACTCCTGGGATGTAGAGGTGATATTTGGCCAGGATCCCAGGGATGGAAGGGTGATGGATGGCTGGGAATCCTGGAATGGAGGGGTGATGGATCCCAGGGATGGAGGGGTGATGGATGGCTGGGAATCCTGGAATGGAGGAGTGATGGTTGATGGGAATCCTGGGATGTAGAGGTGATATTTGGCCAGGATCCCAGGGATGGAAGGGTGATGGATGGCTGGGAATCCTGGAATGGAGGGGTGATGGATGATGGGAATCCTGGGATGTAGAGGTGGTATTTGGCCAGGATCCCAGGGATGGAAGGGTGATGGATGGCTGAGGATCCCAGGATACAGGGGCGATGCAAGGATCCCAGGATATGGGCTTGATGTATGGCCGGGGATCCCAGGATGTAGGGATGGTATGTGCCTGGGATGCCAAGATGCAGGGACAATGCGTGCCCAGGATCCTGGGATGCGGGGACAAAGTATGCCTGGGATCCCAGGATGCACAGATGATGTGTGCCCAGGATCCCAGGATGCAGGGATGATGCGTGCCCGGGATGCAGGGACAACGTGTGCCCTGGATTCTGGGATGCAGGGACAATGCATGCCTGGGATCCCGGGATGCAGGGATGATGCGTGCCTGGGATATTGGGATGCAGGGTAGAGGTGATATTTGGCCAGGATCCCAGGGATGAAGGGATGACGGATGGCTGGGAATCCTGGAATGGAGGGGTGATGGATGATGGGAATCCTGGGATGTAGAGGTGGTATTTGGCCAGGATCCCAGGGATGGAAGGGTGATGGATGGCTGAGGATCCCAGGATACAGGGGCGATGCAAGGATCCCAGGATATGGGCTTGATGTATGGCCGGGGATCCCAGGATGTAGGGATGGTATGTGCCTGGGATGCCAAGATGCAGGGACAATGCGTGCCCAGGATCCTGGGATGCGGGGACAAAGTATGCCTGGGATCCCAGGATGCAGGGATGATGTGTGCCTGGGACGTTGAGATGCAGAAATGTGTGCCAAGGATACGGGGATGATGTGTGCCTGGGATGCGGGGATGATGTATGCTTGGGATCTCAGGATGCAAGGATGGCGTGTGCCCGGGATGCAGGGATCCTGGTGTGACGTGTGCCCGGAATGCCGGGCACCGGGCCCAGGCTCTGCTCCGCACTGCCACCAGCTGCCATGGCCAAGCCCAAGGCCAGCCCTGTCCCCGCTGCCCCTCACAGCGGGAGAGCAGCAGCCCCTCGGGTGGGGGTCCCGTCTGCTCACCCCAGCCCTGTGGGACACCCTGGATCCAGGCCTGCACCCATGGGTGCCAGCGCCGGGTGGAGCGGAGAAGCCGGGGTGGACGCAGAGCTCCCCGTCCTTGGTGCTGTGCTCCCCATCCGCTCCCCCGCAGAGTCCCATGGTCACGGCCGGGGTGGGGGTCCCCGCAGACCCCCCAGGGGACAGGGACACGCTCCAGCAGCGGGACCCGGCCAAGGGGCCACAGCAGGA
>NW_009258280.1:0-213 GCF_000687185.1 Egretta garzetta | reverse complement strand
GTTGGAGCGGGGTGTCCCCAGGGCCATGGGGTGGGGGCTGGAGCAGGGGTGTCCCCAATCCATGGGGGGGCTGGAGCGGGGTGTCCCACTGCAGGGTGTCCCCAATCCATGGGGGGTGGGAGCAGGGTGTCCCCAGGGCCAGGGGGTGTCCCCAGGGCCATGGGGGGGCTGTCGGTGCGGGGGTGTCCCCAATCCATGGGGGGTGGGAGCAGG
>NW_009258279.1:17003-26838 GCF_000687185.1 Egretta garzetta | reverse complement strand
TGTCCACAAAGAACGGTCATTATTCATGCCATTCCTGGTTCAGGCTGTACCTGTCTTGTGTGACCCAGAGACTGTGTAATGAGCCGTGCTCCCTGTGTTTTAAAACAATATAAGCGACCCTGCAGTCAGATTTTTTGTCCAAGATCCTTTAGCCCAGACCTTCTCTGGAGCTGCAGGGGCAGTGCCTGTGTGCAGAGGTGGAGGGGAAGAGAGTCCAGCACCAGTGCTTGGCCTTTCTGAGCTGCTAACTTTCTACCTCCACACTCTCCTTCTGAGCCCTTGTGTTGCTGTAAGGGCCTGAGAGCACTGGCAGCTCAATATAGTCCTGGTGTGGCAGTTTGTGCCAGCAAGCATGGACAAGCAATGGACACCTGTGTGACAGAGGTGACCCGGGAGAGAAAACACCAGTGAGCAGCTAAAGTGTGTGAGTGGGCATGGTGGGAGCACAGGGCAGTTTCCTTTCACAGCCAGGCTTCCTGGGAGAGAAGTGAAGGGCCAGCAGAGCAGGGTCTTGTCTGTGCCCATATTCACTGGGCACCGGGGGGGGAAGCTGCCCCAGAGCACAAATCTTAAAACACTTTCCCCCCCACCCCTCACTTCTTCTCCAGCTCATGCCCTCCCAGATTCTCTAATTCATCCCCCCGCGTGGCACAGAGGGACAGGGAATGGGGGTTGTGGCCAGTTCATCACAGATTGTCTCTGCCACTCCTTCCTCCACATACTCTTCCTCTGCTCAGGGTGGGGTTCCACCCATGGGAGACTGTCCTCCACAAAGTTCTCCAGTGTGGGTCCTTCCCACGGGCTGCAGTTCTTTCCAAACTGCTCCAGCATGGGTTCCTTCCAAGGGGTGCAGTCCCTCAGGAACAGACTGCTCCAGCGTGGGCTCCTCTTCCTAAGGGGTCACAGGTCCTGCCAGGAGCCTACTCCAGCATGGGATCTCCACAGTGTCACAGCCTTTTTCAGGCACATACAATTGCTCCGGCGCGGGGTACTCCATGGTCTGCAGGATTATATTTCATCCACAACTGTGTCTGCAGTGGAGTGGACCACTTCTGTCATTTCACTGGAGCTATCCTGCAGTGACAGTGACACTCGTGTTGTTTGCTTTCATAACCTGCTTTGTAGAGCCACTCCTCCCTTTTCTGTTCATGCTGGTATCCCGTGTGTGCATCAGAGCTTCCACCCTGCAGCAGCTCTCCCACCCAATGTGGGCAGCCTGAAGGCCTCCTCCACCTCCTCTTCTCCCCTATCTAGCGTCACTGCGTTCTACTCCTTCCCTGTGTGACACCCAGTGTTCTACACCCAAGACACTCTTCTGCCAGTGTGGGATATAGAGAAGGGGTTTGGTGTGGGCAGGGGGAGAGAGGTGCTGGTGGAGCTGGCCAGTGTCAACATGAGACCTCTCTCAAACATCTCAGAAAAGTCAGAGTGATCCAGGAAGTCTCAAAGTCATTGGAAAAAGAAAATCTCAAACCCATCTTCACGAGTTCTGTGAGAATTACAGGCTGGTCACCTTCACCTTAGTCCCTGGGAAGGTGATGGGACAAGTCCTTGTGCATCCATCTCCAGGCATGTGAAGGAAAACAGAAAGATTGCTGAACCCACGTGGGAGGGGAAAGTGGGCATTGCTGCATACCTGAAACTTTAGACATAGCCTCCAATGGTCTCCTTATAACCAGAGCAGTGATATCTGGACTGAAAAAGTACACACTGAGGCGGACTGGAATTATGCTGGATGAACAGGCCCAGGTGACATCAGTGGCCTCCTGTGAGCTCCTATCTTTTTGCACTCTTCTGTGACCTGCACTTGGGCCAACACTATTGAATATCTTGATTATCTCCCTGGAGGATGGGATGGAGCTCACCCTCAGCTCCTTTGTAGATGAGGGCAAGCTGGGGATGTCCTTTGAGATACCTCGTCTAGGTCACCCTCTCTCCAGCAGGAGAGTCAGACAAGAAGACAATGTTCAGGTCTCCTCCGACATGACGTCTTCTCTCATTCAATGAATCTTTCCCTTGGAGAGCTCACTGAAGATAGGATAGGCAGAGCAAGGAGAAAAGACACACAGGCAGAAGTAAAGGGAGAAAATGTGCCACTATAAACACAGGAGTTCCTCTGAGCAATGTTTCCTCATTTGAACCATCAGTATGACCATTTATTTTAATAAAAGGCTGCAATAAGCTATTCACATCATACGCAAGAAAATAATCATCTAGCTCGTACATACCCTTGGTGCTGTTAATAAAAAACTATGAAAAAATTCATTAAAAATAATGAAAAATTAGCAGTGCTGCAAAGGAAGAGTTTTTCAGCTATTGGAAAGAGTTCTTTTCTGCAAAGCTTTCAAGATTGTCCTAAAATCTGTATTCGGGGCTTGCTTTAGTTATCCACACAGAGGTAGTCACTGCCTCCAGGATGCCCTGGGGCAGCTGAAGCACCCCTGTGGGAAACCTGTCCCAGGAGATCTGGGAGCCCTTCTCAGCAGGAGCTGGTGTGCAGGCAGAGTGTCTCGGGGGTGGTGGAGGGCATCAGCTGCCTCCAGCACTGCTGGGGTGTCTGAGCAGGGACCTCTCCAGCACATTGTGTCCCCTTAAATACTGGCTGTGAGGTCACTTCTGACTGGCCATCAGTGGGCAGAGAGGTACTTGGAGGTCTGGAAAGCCATTACAATACAGGCCCAACAAGATGAAACATTTGGGGAAGTCAGGGGTAGCTGGGACAAGGGAGATGGGAGATAGACGGGAGGGAATAGGGGCTTGGCCAACAGAGATGGCGGATTGTGAAGAGGTAAGGTCTGTTCAGGTAATTTTGATGCCGCTGCGACACTGTCTGTGAAAACATTCCTGTTAGGCCTTTACTCTGTTTCTAACTAGGAACCGTAAGTCCTAAGCCTACCCCTAAATGCAAGACCTCACCCCTAAAGGAATCCACCTCTCTAATCCCTCATCTCAAAATTTACCTCTAAACAAAAGTCCAGTCACATAACCCCTTATTCGTACTCTTACCCTATAGATCACCGTAATCCCTTGCCCTTACCTCTAGCATTAAAACATTGGCCTTAAGCCCAGTCCTAACCCCAGCCCTCAACAAACCCCTAATGTACAATGGTAGCCCACACCCTAAACAGTAACCAGACAGCCTCAGCAGAACACCAAACCTACCCTGTAACCCTTTGCCTAATCGCTAACCATGAAAGGCTGTTGGTTCCTGTATCAACTTTAAGGTTACCCAAAGGATCACGCAGATACCCTGCCGTCTGCAGGTCAAGGAAACACAGCATACACAGTGTGGATGCTCCAAGTGACGCAGTTTATTTTCGAGCCCTAAATTTTATAGCAAAGCCGCATCCTAGTCCTGCCAGTCCCTGTGTGGTCACGGTGACGTCCTCTTGCTCCTCCTCTTCTTGGCCTTGCGGTTACTGCCCATTTGGCTTCTGCATTTGTTGCATTCCACACCCACCTGGCTCTCACACCAGCATTTCTAGACCTTCCCTGATGTCTCCACCCATTGCTGGCTGTTGCTTGAAACACAAATCCGTGGGCTGATGCAGACTCGGTCTGAGTGACCTCTTGCACCACCAGGATACCCTCTGAGTGAGATTTCTTTTTCATGCCCTCCAGTTTGAACCTTCCAAGCTGCACTTTGTGGAGGTTTCCCTCTCTTCCCACTACCAAGAAAAGATCATCATCATCATTCTGAAACAGCACTTCAAGCAGTTGCACACATCTACTACATATCCTTGAGCCTCCAGTTCACCTGGGTAAAAAAGCTGAGGTCCTTCAGCTTCTTCAAACAGGGTCCAAAACTCATCATTGCACATCTCCTCTAGAACCGCTGTACCTCCTCCCCATTCCTCCAAACTGAATCCAAGATTTTTTGAAGGTCCCCCTGGAGTGAAGTTCTGTTTGGACAGCTGTGTATGTATCTGTACAGATGGTTCATCCTGACACGTGGTGTCTCTGGCAAGATAAATAGCATCCGTAACAACAGGACAATACAGATAATAGACGTTACTTGTTTATTGGAATTGCTGACTGAGGTAGGAATTCCCATGGTGACAAGCTGAGAAGCACCAAATGAGGGTACAGAGGAAGCCAAACAAGGGCCAGGGAGGAAAGGGTAAAGAGAGAAGGGCTGTTTGCATGGGGCGGTACAATGATGGTCATGGGGAAGAAACTGTGAGTGGGCAAAAAAGGAAAAAGATAAGGTGAAGATTAGGAAGTAATCAAGGCTGTTTGAGGTACCCGGCAAGCACCCCTGCATCTGAGCTACAATGCCTGCAATGGGACTAGAAAATCAAAGATCATCTGACCAAGTTCCTTTCTGACTGACTTCAGTGGTCACTGCAAACCCAAGTAATTTCCCTCCCATCATGAAAGCAAGATCCATGCTGGGTGGAAGCACAGAATCATGCATGCTGGAAGGGACTGCAGGAGGTCTCTAGGCCAACCTCCTGCTCTCAGCAGCCTCAGCTATGGGGTCAGAGCAGAATGCTCAGGGGGGTTGTTCACATTGGGCTTGAAAAGCTGCAAGGATGGAGATGACACAAGCTCTCTGGGAAATCTACTCCAGTCCTTGACTCCCTTGATGGGGAGAAAGTTTTTCCTCACTTGTTTCATCTGGAATAGGAAAGATGCCCATTGGCCCTCATCCTCCCATCATGCTCTACAGGGAAGAGCCTGGCTCCATTTCCTTGCTGATCCTCAGGAAGGCATGGGAAGGCTGTTGCCAGGTCTCCCCAAAGCCTTCTCTTCTCCTGGCTTTTCACCTTTGCAGCAAAGGCAGCCATTGGCATCCTGGGCTGCATTAGGAAGAGCACTGCCAGCAGGTGGGTGGAGGTCATCCTTCCTCTCTGCACATTATCTTTGTTTGTTCATTAAGTGTTCCTGAAGTAGTTGTCGCGAATGGGCAATTTAGACCACTTCAAGAACCACCGTCAATGGTAACAGCAAATGTGGTTTCATTGAAATATGACATGTAAAAGTGCAACTTAACAAATTTTGATGGCAAGGTTCACTCCGTTACTGCACAAAGGATGTAACAATGACTCAAAGTTACCCATACAATATCTTAGTGCATTCTAATACAAGGATACGCACAGTATTGGTCACATACCAAATGTCTGCAGTTAGTCAGAGGTGTCTCAGCCTTAAAGAGCAAACTTGAGAGGTGTCCCAGCTCAAGGGTAGACCACTGCCGTGCAGCCAGGCTGCTTAGCAGGGAGAGCTCCAAGAATGTTCACTGAGGTTGTCATATTTATGGGATAAAGCCATTGGCTCATAGACAAATCACATGCAATGGTGAAGGTCTGCAGGAGACTCCTTGCACCTACAAATTTGTTCCTTGATAAATGAGTCTTGGAGAAGTCACCCGCTATTCATGTGTTAATCTCATGGCTGGTATTCCAGGCTCATAGAAACAATGCTCAGTTTCACTCTACTCTTTTCCAGGTTTTCAGAGAAGAGATTGGAACTGGAGAAGTTCTTGGCCCAGTTATGGCTTAGGCCTTTACCTCCACTGGAGCCTGAACTAAACCACCACTAGTCTGGTCAAGGAGTCCAGTGCATCTGTCACAGTAGGAACAACTCATTATGATGCCCTTGAGTTCCATTTTGAGTTTCAACTGAATATCTTTCTGTCAAGCTTGGAGCATGCTGTCCTTGAAGACCAGCTGTGGTGAGTTCTGTTATGTCTTCCATATTTCTGGCCAATGGATCCCTACTGTGGATATGGCTTGTGAGCAATGCTTGAGAGCAAAGGCATAATAGGGAGATCTATCTATCTCTTATAACAGTCCTTCAGGGCAGGAGAAATGGTGTGTGGAGTTGGATTGTTGCAGCCCAACCTGGCCCCAAGGAATTGCCCACCTCAGGGTGCTGCAGAGCTCTGAGCACTCACCGCACAGCTACAGCCCCTCTGAAGGGCACAGCACCTTCTGGAGGCAGAGTGGGGGGGTCAGCCTCACTATCATCCCCAGAGCTGGGGCCAGCCTTGGCACGAGGAGATGGAGGCCAACATCTCCCTGTGTCTGCTGATCCTGTCTCAAAGAGATCCTATTGCCTAATTCCAGCAGCCCCTCTCCCCAGCACAAGACTCCTCACCTGCAGGCTGCCCAGGAACCTTCTGCTGCACCAGTGACAGAACAGCCTACCCAAACTGACACATGCAGAAATAGGCCTGCTCTTCTCCAAGGATGTCATCTTGGGCATGGCACTGAGCTGGTGGTGCTGCTCTGCCAGGCAGTGGTGCCCAAAGGCCACAGGGAGACAGTCCCAGGTAGATCCCTGTGGATCATTCACAATGTCCATTGGCACTGGGCTCAGCCTAGGCCCATTCCCTAAAACAATGCCCCATGCTCTCCTGCCCTGAGCCCATGGAGAACCCCAGGCCAGCAGCACGCTCACAGGGGCTATTTCTTCAGTCTCTTCCTAACTTCCACTTTGGAAGAAGAGGCAATGCTGAAGAAATCCAGATCCTGCACTGAAGAAATCCATTTTATTAAAGATATGCAACACAAAAGGTCAGATGTGCCATTGTGCCAGAAAATTGCATGCAAAGACCTCTGGCTCAGACAGGATGGGTTCATACCTCTGGGGAAGTGAGCTGGCTGTAGACGTTCCCTGAAAAACAGGATTAGCACAGCTAAAATGCCAAAACCAGAGAGGTTTCAGAGATGAATGGGAAGTCACTCCTAAAAAGACACAAGCCAATTATAGCTACTGAGAGACAACTGATTGAAAAAGATTCTTCAGTGCACCTTTAAGCTCCTGGTTCCTCATGCTGTAGATGAGGGGGTTCACTGCTGGAGGCACAACTGAATACAGACCAGCAACCACCAGATCCAGGGATGGGGAGGAAATGGAGGGGGGCTTCAGGTAGGCAAATGTGCCAGTGCTGAGAAACAAGGAGACCACAGCCAGGTGAGGGAGGCACGTGGAAAAGGCTTTGTGCTGTCCTTGCTGAGAGGGGATCCTCAGCACAGCCCTGAAGATCTGCACATAGGACAACGTGATGAAAATAAAACACACAAAATCCACAGAGACACTAACCACAAGAAGGCCAACCTCCCTGAGGTAGGCGTGTGAGCAGGAGAGCTTGAGGACTGGGGGGATTTCACAGAAGAACTGGTCCACAGCATTGCCATGGCAGAGGGGTATGGAAAATGTATTGGCCGTGTGCAGGACAGCACTGAGAAAGCCACTGCCCCAGGCAGCTGCTGCCATGTGGACACAAGCTCTGCTGCCCAGCAGGGTCCCATAGTGCAGGGGTTTGCAGATGGCAACATAGCGGTCATAAGCCATGATGGTAAGAAGGTAATACTCTGCTACTGCCAAGAATGTAAACAGAAAGAGCTGGACAGAACATCCTACATAGGAGATGGCCCTGGTGTCCCACAGGGAATTGGCCATGGATTTGGGGATAGTGGTGGAGATGGAGGCCAGGTCAATGAGGGAGAGGTTGAGGAGGAAGAAGTACATGGGGGTGTGAAGGCGGTGGTCACAAGTTACAGCGGTGATGATGAAACCATTAAGCCGTTGCCCATGAGGGCAGCCAGGTAGATGCCCAGGAAGAGCCAGAAGTGCAAGAGCTGCAGCTCCCGTGTGTCTGCAAATGCCAGGAGAAGGAATTGCGTCGTGGAGCTGCAGTTGGACATCTGCTGCCTCTGGGCATGGGGACCTGTTCTTAGCGGAAGAGACAATGAAGAGTTAAGGGAGACTTCTCTGAGGAAAATCAAAGCCTTTCTCCTAGACATTCACCCTGCTACCCTCCGCACGCACTGCCATCCATTGCCATTCTTTTCCCAGGAGACCTTCCTTCAGCTCTTTGCCTGTGGCCTTGGCTTTTGCTGGCTGAGTGTGCCGTGAGGAGCAGGGCCTCTGCCTGCTGGCTGCTGAGGAGTCAGCCCTGCTCTGCAGCAGTGAGCTCATGGGAACGGTGGGGGCAGGGGTCAGTTCTGCTGTTTGACTTTGTCAGGTGAAAGTGCTGCTAATGCAGAAGGGCCCGTCAACATCTGAAACCTCAGTACTAAGGAATGGGGATAGCAGAAGGAAGTTTTAAGAGGTTTGGGAATTTTAAAGCTCCCCCCATCTTACCTGTGGAGTTTTCTTGGATGTCAGAAACCCTCAGCACTTCTGCTGCAGTCAGGGAGAACACAGCGAGTCCTGGGAGGCAAAAGGATTGTCTGTGGCTTAGTGCAGAGTGAGGGCAGCTGGTCTGTCCCTCTGACTTGTTTTGAGGTGTTGTGGTGGTGTTCTTCATGAGATGGAGGGTGAGCACAGTCTTGTATTATCCTGACAAACAACCAGGCACCACAGAGAACTAAGGGATCCTTTACAGACCGCTAAATGTGTCACCCTCTCTCATGGTCTCGGCACCCCAATTCGAGCCAAAGACATACATGGATCAATTCACCAACGTAAAAGATTTTCCTCTGTAGTTGCATCTCTGTGCTTCTCCATGGGGCTTTCTGATAACGAAAGGGTGCTGTGGGACAGGTTTGCAATCTGGAGGGTAACACACAGCTTGGAGGAAAACCTCTAGGAGCTTTCAAGTGTCCCAATGGCATCATCTGATTAAGAAAATCAGCTTATTCTCCAGCCCTAAAAGCTGCATTGAACACAGCCCCACAGATTAAAGGATTTTGGGGATACATCTGCCCATGGACACACCTGCATGGGGAGACCCACAGTATCAGTGTGTGACTCTACAGCTGAAAATCGACATCTCCAGAGAGCAAGAATGAGGTAACAATAACAATAACAATAGAAATAACACAGACCAGTGGAGACACAAGCAAATATCCAGTGAGGGGCTGGCTGGGAGAGGCCAGGACAGAGGCAGGCGGGCCCTCAGGCAGCGTTACCCTGCCCCAGCTCTGCACGCCACCCCCCCCACGGCCGGGCGGCTGCTCTCAGCCCCTGGGCTCTGCAGAGGGAAATGGCCACGGGGCTGGAGAGCTGCCCCATGGCTCTGCTGGAGCTCTGGCTGCAGAGGAGCTGGTTCCCACCTGCGAGCCCCCAGCCCTGAGGGCAGAGGCTTTTCTGGCTGGGAGAGAAGGCCAGGGGGCTTGCTCAGAGGAAGGGCTTGTCATTGGAGAGAATTGAAAGGAGATTTCTGAATTCTCTCTGCCACAGCATTCCTGGTTTTAGTTTCCTCTCATTCCCTCTTCATACCCCTGCTGCCTGGAGATTCTGACCCTGGGAGGTGTTTCCCTGTCCCATGTCTTTTCCCTGTCAGCACTCACAGCAACCCATTGCAACCTCTGTGCACTCCCCCTGGCCCTACAGAACCCTGCCTGTTTGCAGGGCACTGCCTGGGCACGTGTCCCTGATTGCAGGTGGAAAAGCACAGGTCAGAACAACCCTGATGTGTCCAGCAGAGGTGATGCTGATGCTGTCCATAAGCAGAGGACAGGCTGAAGGCACGTATCAAGGTTGTTGGGAGATGTCAGTGACTTGCTAATACTTGAAATCTCCTTTTCCTTTCCACTCCATCTCGCTGGAACAACAGACTTAGAAAGCTCCTTTCCTTTATAGTAACCCCTGCCTCGATCTTCTCTTTGAGACATACCCTTGGAAATATCCTGGGGGTGATGTGGAGCTGTGAGCATCCTTGAACCCTGCAGCACCTGCTCAAAAGAAAAAAGACCGGGCCCTGCTGAGTGTCTCTACTTCCACCCACAGCTTCACAGTGCTGACCCTGAAAAGGTGGCAGAGTCCCTACCCTGGCACACAGCCCCCTGGGGTGCAGGGACCCTGCTGGGAAGGACAGCCCTGGACACCCCTGCCTGCACACCCACCTTCCCACCCTGCAGCCCTCCCTGGGAGAAGGCAG